>NW_012267237.1:7973549-8001518 GCF_000151885.1 Dipodomys ordii
TTCCTTCCTTCCTTCCTTCCTTCCTTCCTTCCTTCCTTTCTTTTCTTTCTTTCTTCCTTGTCAGTTTTGGGGCTTGAACTCAGGACCTGGGCACTGTCCCTAGGTCAATGCTAGTGCTCTACCACTTGAGCCACAGTACCACTTCCGGTTTTTGAAGCATTAACTGGAGATAAGAGTTTCAATAGCGACTTTTCTGCCTAGGCAAGCTTCGAACCACAATCTTCAGATCTCAACCTCCTGAATAGCTAGTATAACTGGCACCTGCCCCACTGATATTTCTATAGTTAGTTTCTGGAGGAACCACCAAACTGATTTTCACAGTGGTTACACTGTGGTTACACCACAGTAGTCTGGCTTCTGTTTTCCTTGAATCTTTATCTACCATTACTATTTGTGTTCTTTTTATTCCAAGATAACTTTTCATTCTTATTTTATATCAAAGTTGTATTATTCCAATACCCTAAGGTAGTCATTTGAATTAAATTCTCTTTTCTTAAATGTATTGTTATTGTAGAGGTGACGTACAGAGGGGTTAAGTTACATTAGTCAGGTAATGAGTACATTTATTTTTTGATTATATCATCCCTTCCCTCACTCGCTCTCAGTTTTTCTCTCGCATCCCCACCCACAAATTGTACAGTTCATTTTCCACATAGTGTCTAGTGAGTACCACCATCATATTTATTCGCCCTTTGTCCCACCTATTCTGTGCTCCCCATCGCCCTCCCAAAGACAAATAAATGAACAAACAAGACAAAAAGAAAAGACAATGAAAGAGCAGCAACAAAAATCTCTTCTCATATCTTGGAGTTCATTTCATAAAATATATTTTATATGATTATATGCTCATAGCTATTGAGCTTGTGTGATCTGTTCTTGTGAGTTTCCTCCTTTGTTCTCACTGTTTAGAGGCCTGTATAATTTATCATATCCAAGTGTATTTTTTTCATCCAGTGTGTTTACTTGTAGATTTACAGGCACCTTCTAGTTACCACAAATAAGCGAACTTATGCAACCTATGTTTCTTTGGGAATGGCTTACTTCACTTAATGCACTTAGTGCTCAAAAAATTAAACTCCCCCAAAATAAACCTTCAAAAATTCAACAACCAAATTAATAAATTGGCTAAAGATTTAAAGAGAGACTTCTCAAAGGAAGAACTCAGAATGGCTAATAGACACATGAAGACATGTTCAATAACTCTAGCCATAAAAGAAAACAACAGTGAGATGGAATGGCTCCAGAATAGCCATTATCACGAAAACTGACAATAACAAATGCTGGCAGGGATGTAGCCAAAAGGAAATGCTACTGTATTTTTGGTGGGAATATGAACTTGTTTAACTACTCTAGAAAGCAGTATGGAGGTTCCTCTAAAGACTAAAGACTAAACATAGAGCTTCACTATGACCCAGCAATCCCATTCCTGGACATTTATCCAATAGACCACAAACCAGACCATAGTAAAGCTACCAACACAACCATGTTCACTGCAGCATTGTTTACCATAGCTAAGATATGGATTTAAGCCAGATGTCCCTCAGGGGATGAATGGATCAAGAAAAGATGGTATATGTACTCAATGGAATTTTACTCCTCCATCAGAAAGACTGATATTGTACCACTTGTGAGGAAATAGAAAGATTGTGTTCTGGATGAAGTCCATCCTCACTGAGGTGAAATGGAATCTCAGTGTGGCTTTCATTCACATTTGCTCAAAGGAAATGCAATAAAGATGTTAAAAATTTGTGTACTCATTGGACATTTCTACTTCTTTTAAAGTTTTTTGTCTCTTCATGTATTCTGCATATTAATTCCTTATAAAATGAGTACCTACTAAAGATTTTCATATATTTTTTAATTAATGAGGTATAAAATTTTCTTTATAATTATACCTACATCACGCAATAGCCACATTTTTATGGTAAAGATACTGTACTGAGGGGTTACAGTTACATGAATAAGGTAATGAGTACATTTCCAAAGGAGCATTGTTAACCCCTCCTTTGTTTTTCCCCTACCATACTTTTCCTTCCCACCTCTACAACTCATCCCTCACCCCCCCACCAAAGTTGTAACGTTCATTTTCAACATAGTGTCTTGTACATGTCATTGTTACAATGGGTCATCCTGTATCCTTATGTGAGCATTTTATAACTACTTGATTAATGTTTCATCTTTCATGTATTTCATTGATAAACACTTTAAACTACCTTTATCTAATATAAATTATTCCACATACAGAGTAAAATAGGAATAAACATTTAGTTAAAGATGTTTTTGTTAACACAAGAGAAAAAATTAAGTTGTGATTTAAAATTATATGATCTCATAATATGATGTATATTTTCATTGCTTTAACATTATTGTGAGAAAATTCTCTTGTCTTAAATAAAATTAGTGAACAGAACCCTACAATTACTAATAAAAATATTAATCTAACTCAGATCTCGACAATACAAAATAAAGGAGGTTACAGAAAATATGCCTGTCTCACTTTAAATTAAAAATAGTGATAAAATATCCACTTTGTAGTTTTGGAAACAATAGTTTTGAATTAAAAAAATTTCCTCATATAAACTTAAATTCAGATTTATTAAATCTGTTAGTCTGCAGTAGAATTTTTCACAAAAGAATCAGGCAAAGGATTTTTGTGATTATTTTGATTATCAATTATCATTATTATCTATTATTTTGAAACAATGCTACTTATTGTGACATAGAACTACCGTGTCAATATATTAGTCTGTTCCCCCCAGAGACACAGGCCCACAGCATGTACATATATCTTAAGAGATTTATTTAAAAGAATTAGTACATAACATTTTTTTTTGTCTTTTCTTTTTTGGTACTGGGGATCGAACCCAGGACGTTGCGCTTGCTCGGCAAGCGCCTTGCCACTGAGCTACATCCCAGCCCAGTACATAACAATTATGTAGACTGTAATTCTAAAATCTGTAGGGCAAATTCACATGCCAAACCAAGAGCCCATTTTTCATTTTATCATTGTACTTAGCTGTTGTCCAGTTGCAGTATGTTCATGTCTGTGTGGCATTCAAGATTCAGGTTAGAATGGAGTGGTAGTGAAAGCTGGAAATTTGTGGCATTTCTATACTGTAATAGAGAGGTAGAATTTTGTTCTCTTTTTGGAAACTTCAGTTGCTGCTGTGAAGGCCTTCAATTGATTGAATACGATAGAGAGGAGATGCTTTCTCCCTAAATATAAGTATACCATTACATCATATATAAAATATATGTAATCTGTGTATATATATGTATATCTGCACATTCATATTCATATCTACATAGATGTCAGTACCAGGATTTTAGCTCAGAGCTTTGCCCTTGCTCAGTGGGCACTGTACCACTTGAGAGTCATACCTTCAGTCTTCCCTTTTCTTAGTCCTGTGTAATTTTTTTGACTTCCTTTTAACTGCAAATCTTGTGGATCTCAGTCTCCTGAGTTACTAAGGATTACAGGTGTGAGCAACTGGCATTGGGTTATCTATATGTTCTTATCACTCAACATGGTCACTAAACTTGTAACTAATAGCTACAACTCCTCCATAATAACAAGTTCTTCCAGAACCTAGCACTATCATACCATAATTTTCAGCCCCAAAGGAAATTTCCTTTCTAAAAATTGTCAGACCTCTTTATTTGTGGATAGTAGTGACTCTATCCGAAGAGGAAGCTCAGAACCTTTGTGCTGAATTTTCACAGTACTCTTCCACTTTACTTTAAGATTTCCTTAATTCTCTACTGTGACAAGGTATTTTTTTCCTCATTTGGGAGCCTGGGAGCATTCTGAGGGCGGTGATAATAATGAACTCTAGACCCCAGAGTCTGGATAGCGCATGTCACATGGGTGATGCACAGTTAGGGCCAGAGAATAAATACTCGAGATTAGGTTTAGTGAAACTTATCATGATTAGCTTTGGTGAGACTACCTGGATTTATACATTGCCAAATAAACGTGCTGGATTGTCATACCCACGTAATACGATTATCATTGGAAAATACTAAGGGTAAAGTCCATTATAATGGAGGTATAATGTGAGTGCCTGTGGTAGTAATTTTGTTCCTCACACTTTCCTTGGATATGTTGGTGGGTGAATAACTCTTTCTTGTCTCATGCCATACTGTAAGACACCACAAAAGTGCTGGCTCTTTTCTCACTCTTGCTCTGATCTGTTTGTACCTTGGTTTTCTAATTACAAATACCAATTACATAAAAATTTAAAAGCATGCTGAATGCATGTATTCATTCAGCTGCAGTTTGCCATAAATATTTTATTTTGTGGTTATTCTGTTTTCTGCGGGAAAAAAGTCCAGATTACCACCTAATTTAAGTGAAACAAATATCATATTGTTGGAACTGGAAGACACTTAACTTCATTAATTTTTTATTCTGTGTACTCCTTCTGCTCCATACATAAAAATAGGTTTCTATCTTACCACTGAGATTATTGAAAACTGAGGACTTCTCTGTGGGTGTTGTGCATTGACCCATGTGGGCACGCATCCTGAATGTTATATCAGGAAACATACCTGTTTTACTACCAGAAATAATAAGAAAAACTCCAACTGTTTTAAAATAAGAGCTGAACAAATTTAAATACTACTTAAGAAACAATCTGGGAATGAACATTTTTATAGCATCCATAACTTCTTCCACTTTGGAAGCTGTCATCTTGCCTCCTGGAAATGATGAGATTTTCCTCCTTAGATACAAATCTTTTTGGATAATCTTAAAGATAAATGTTTTTTAATGACTTGGAGAAAGTTGTTTGAAAGATTATGCCTTTCCTTATGTATTGAAACTCACAGAAAACAAAATTGAAATGGATCTAGGATACAATTATTAAGGAAACAGTAAAGCTACATTCATTTATTTTACTCAGTCTTTAGTAATAGGGACAATGAGACATATTAAACAAGATTGTTGTTTAGTCAATGAAATCTGCTCTATTAGGTAAATGTATACACACCCTTGGCACTCACAAATGCAAGGCTTGAAAATGTGTATGTTTCATGTGATGTGTGAAGTAGTAAGCCATATCATAAAGTTACTATAATAAAAAATTAAACTAAGTAAATAAAAAATTTGATTTTATTTTCAAAACACTATTTTGGAATTTGATCTGAGGTTTCATAAACTGAAACTTTTCAGTTGCCTTTCCCTGCCCACAATTTTCAAACACAATTACTCAATCACCATGGGCCTTTCCATCTCCCAAGAAACATTTCCCAAGGTGAAAAGAAAGAAGAGGAATTGGAAGAGGAAGAAGAAGAGAAAAAGAAAGATCAGAGTTCCTCCTTGCAAATCAGGGAAGGAGACTTTTCATGGCTTTCTGCTCTCATTATGCTAAGGTGAGGCTGACCTCTGACCCTGCTTTTATTTCTTGTTCCAGATTCAAACTATGTGGGCTCATGGTTGGCAAAGGAATTCAGTGCCGCTTAGACAAGTTCTCCTTTCATTTTATCTCCTTTGTCTGCATGAAAGGAAACAAGAACCTAGGGAACTGCTAAAATCACATCAGTAACAAGTTCATCCATACCTGGACAGGCCAAAGAAAGACATGGAATATTCATCTGTCAGCCTTGCAGTATGGGGCTGGGGCTCCTTGTGATACTGTAGGTTTCTTTGAGAAGGATTTGACCACATCCTACATGCAACTTACTCCACATGGAGTCTGCTCTGTAGGAAAAGGCATTCATTTCCTGGATGACTTCAGGATCAGGAAATGAACATGAACTCCTTTTCTCTCGAGTCCACTTTCAACACAATGACACTCTTGACCATACTGTGAATTGGTGAAACTCTTAACAGTACTCTGAGATACTGGAAAACAAGATTGCTTCAGGGAATGTGAAGAACATTGAAAACACCGAGTGTGATTGTGAAGACAAGAAGCAGTGGAAATGTTCTTCCCCCTATGGTATATCCCCCTGTTGTCACTCTTATTTGATTTTGGTACCCTGGTATTGTATATATGTTTATTTGATTAGGGAAGGGAAAGGGAAAAACAGAATAGTAAGACAAAGAACCAATGCAACAGTGATATACACAAGACAATATGTTGGAAATGATCTGTACAATTTGGGGGGTGGGGTAGAGGTAGAAAAATGAGGGAAGGGGTAACAAGTTTGACAAGAAATGTACTTATTACCTTACTTATGTAACCCCTCTGTACACCACTTAGACAATAAAAAAAAAGAAGCAGTGGAAAGACAGGATTCTGCACTGAGCCATGCAGGTGGTGTTCCTTGTGTAGACAAAGGCAAAAACCATTCTTGACCTTCAAGTAATCATTCAGAGCATGCAATGTTCATTCCTGCTTTGCCATTGTTGTTTTCCTTTATACAATTTTTTTTTACCCAGAATGCCTAAGCCATTGACTTGTGCCAAACAGGCGGCTTTTACAATGTCTCAATGACATGTGCTTGCTTTTTTTTTTAAAGGCAGACAAAGCAAGTAGGTCTTTAAGCCAATAGCAGGAAACCTGCTGTGTAAAATAATCCTGCACTTCCAGGAACTTTAGTTGACCGAAGGTCTTTTTTGGTTGTAGATAAACAACATATCCATCAATCTTTGAGTATACAGAAATGAACTGTGAGGGTTTTATTAAAACTCTGTAGTCAACAAGGCTTTAATTTGCAGACATAGCTGAAGTAATGATTCACTTAACGCAATAAGGCAATCAACCAAAAATGACAAGACAAAATAAAAACAACCCAACAACACGAAGAGGATCAAAAACGTGTTCAAGAAACTATGCTGAGCCAGCCTCACATGCTGGAATTCTCAGATAGGAATTAAAATGCCTGTGATTTCCATGCTAAACATCTATTAGAAAAGATGGGCAATTTGTATGACTAGATGCACAAATTCAGTTCAGAAATGCAAATGGTAAGTGCCAAAAGAAAGTGCTAGAACCATGTCATATTTGAAAATTTATATAATTATATATCGAGTAATGAGCATGTGACTTGGTTGAGGTTAGGTCATGCAAACATTTTTGCCTAGGCTGAGCAGGAATAAGACACACTCCTTCCAATCTCTTCATCTTAGGAGCTGAGATTACCCTGGACCGGTCACTGCTCTAGTTTATTTTGGGGTTCTGATGAACCTCCCTACTGATTTCCACAGCTGCAGCACCAATTTACACTCCCACCAGCAGGGCGCACAGGGGGAAAGCGCGAGCACTGGTTTTTCTAGGGCATTACTAACTTCTCATACTTTCATGCGGGGTAGGAAAAACTGCTGAGGATCCATAGAGAAGCCGGACAGAGAGAGATCAGCCTCTGTCTCTCTCTTGCTCTTGTAGCCATGTAGTCTGCTGTTGCTCTGAGGATGAAGTTTTATTAGGATGCAGATTTCCACTTCAGGGCCTTTGCTTGTCCACCCAGAGAACTGAAAATATAGCACAACATTAGGAAGCCTGGAGGTAATCGTCAGCCGAGCCATGACCCTGCAAATGCTTTCATACTCCCCCCGACCCTGCCATTCTACTTTGTTCTTTTCATTTTATTAGCTGTAAAAGGGGTGTCACCGTGGCATCTCCATGTGTGTATTCCATGTATCCCTGTCGAGGAATGATTGAGCCAGGTTTTGTCGCTGGATTTCCATTTTCATACATGAGTACTTCACCCAAATCCACTGCTCCCACACGCTCTGCTTCCTTCCGGTCTCCTTCTGCTGGTTCCCCAAACAGCGTCTGTCTTACATTCTTGTCATTCTTTTTGTTCTCCACAGTCCTAGGACTGGAACCCAGGGCTTTCTGTGTTCAAGGCAGGAATCGTATCTTTGAGCTATACCTTCAGTACTTTACATCTTGATTATGGTTTAGATAATCTCTCCCTTTCGACGTGGGCTGTCCGGGACCACAATTCTCTTATTTACACCTCTTGCAACACAGGGGACACCAGGCCTACTACCATGCCCATTCTTTTCTGCTGAGATGCTGGTTTCACGATTTTTTTTGGAGGGGGGCGTGGCTAGCCTAAAACTGTAATTCTCCCAAGCTAGTTTCCTATGTGGCTTGCATGGCAGAGGTGTGCAAACATGCTCAGCTATTGTTTGAGATGGGAGTCCCCAAAACTTTCCCATAGCCCCAAATCGCAATCCTCTCAATCTCCACCTCTAGACTAGCTAGTATGATAGGTGTGAACTACCAGCACCTGGGTCTGACAGTCATTATTAAGGATTTGATTCTTTATATGAGAGAGAATATGCACTATTTGACTTTCTCCATCTGGCTTTAATTTTCACCTGGTTCACATATTAAGATGTGGGCGATAAGGGGTATTCATTAATTTCTTTTACAATCATTATTTTCCCCTCGGTGAGCCTTCTATTAATGACCAGGATATGGAAAAACTTAACTTCAGTCTTCAAAAGTCATAATAACATGATTCAAAAAGTAATTCATTATTAAATAGAACATTTTGAAATATGTATTAAAGGAATACATGTTTGTTTAGCATTTAATTGTTATTATGTGATTAAAATTCAGTAGGAATTCTATATACTTTGGGATAAAAACTTTACATAATTATTAGAACAATTACTATGCATTAACATTTTATTTTGTTATATTCTGTTGTCAAGGCAACTTTTAATTCTCCACACAATTTACTTAGCTGAAGAAAAAAAATTTCTTAGACCCATTTAAATAATTGGAATTATAATACATAGTCTTCCACATCTACTTTATAGTTTTTATTAATCAAAATTACTACAATCTGAAGGGACATAAGAAGAGTACCAGAAGTGGAGCTGTAGCTCAATGGTAGAGTGCTAGCCTTAAGCAAAAAGAAGCTCAGCACTATCTTATGATTCAGCATTTACCCCAAATATTACAAACCAGAATGCAGTAAAACCACTGGCACACTATGTTTATTGAAGTACTATTCACGATAGCCAAGCTGTGGAATCAACCCAGAAGCCCTTCAGTGGATGAATGGATCAAGAAATTGTGGCATAGATACTCAGTGGAATTTTACCAATCCATTGAAAAGAATGACATTGTACTAATTATAAGGAAATGGAAAGACCTGGAAAAATTTATGTTAAGTGCAATAAGTCAGGCACAGAGAGAGAAAGGATACAAGTAAATGTAAACGTCAGAATTAGCTTATAAACTTATAATATGTTGGGTGCTATGCAATTGTATATAAATGTATTAGCTGAAATGTGGTAGATTTCAAGGAAGAACTCAAATAGTGTAAATTTTTAGAAAGGTAAAGTCAGAGTTCAATAAGATAAAACCCTAGGAATCAGGTCTGAAAAGGGTGGGATAGGGTCAAGAGGAAAGAGGTATACAAAAAGAAAAGGGTGACAAAGCAATCAAGAGTCCACTGTGTATCCTACAAAATTACGAAGAGTATAGAAGGAGTGGGCATAGGAGGGATGGGAGCGAATGTTGCAACAGGCGACAGTGATCATGATATATCATACTCATAAACGCCTTTATTAAATGGAAACTCTGTACAACTACTTAAATAAAATAAAAAAGGAATACCACCAAACATTCAAATGTTTTTATGAGAAAAAAATGTAAAGATATGTACCTTGTATATTTTGTAGCTTTAATAGAAGTGGTGTAAAAGATAAAATGACATGTCTATACGTATAGTACTACCAAGATGGTCTTTCTATATGTGGACAAATCTTACAAATGGCTGAGCACTGTTCTGACTTTTCTACCAGGCTGGTTCAAAGTTCATTCTTCTGCTGGTGGGCTCTCAGATGTTCATTTATTAGATAATTATGGGTTTAATTAATTAATACATGCACTTATTTGTGAAGTACAGACACTGTATTGATATGCATTGAGCTAGAGCTCAGCAGAATAGGAAATGTTTTCTTCCTGGCCCTGGAGTTAGGGTCACCTCCCACTCCTAAAAATTAAATCCAATTCATTCAGAGAGAGGGAAAGCATTGACAGGATTATGAAAATTGGTATCAGGTGCTCCTCTTGGTACTTTATTACTTTGGAATATTTTACAGAGAAGTATCTGATTACCTTTCTGGTAAGACCCTCAAAATACAAAAAGCTACATGGCTTTAAAATTTCTTATTAAACAATCCACAATGTGTTTTTATCCTAATGGGGATTTAAAGATGAAGAAAGCATACATTTGGTATTTGTCATCCTTAGAGAAAGTGTTCATTTTCTTCTAATGAATATCGATACGTGTCTTAGGGCATTGTCCCTAACACATTCTTACCACTTATCGTGGACTGCTTGTAGGACATCTTCTCATACACCCATTGGCCATTAATATTTCACCAATAATGTACTTTCATATTCCTTGCTCCTGTTTATTTAGAATAGTTATTTATAATTCTGTGCAGTAATAATCACCATAAAAAGAGTTAGAATCAAGAAGGAATATTAATTGACTTTCTCTTATATGCAGAATGTACACCTAAAAATAATGAATGAGAATAAAATGGGACCAGTTGGGCGGGCTGTAGGAAAGAGCAAGGCAGAGCTGGTGTGCATATCAGCGAGGTTCTTCTTCATGAATGATAACATCATGATTGTAACTACTTCTTATATGAAATTGCAATAATGAAACTCATTTAAAGTTGTTAAAAATGGGGCAATAAAAAAGAGTAATGGAGGGGGAACATTGATCAAAGGAGATTATAGTCTTGTGTAGAAACATTATAATGAATCTCCTTTGCACAGTTAATATATACTAATAAAATACCTCAGGGGAAAAATAGAAAAGAAATAGAGCACTGGAAAAACACTGCTTTTTGTGATAAAAATACTATTGTAGGAAAAAAATACTTCAATTTGCATACATTGTTTCCAAAGAATCTCCAACCTCGTTTAAGTGCATTTTACTTTTTTTGCTATGAATGGGAGATGTGTACAAGGCACTATGTTGAAAAATGAATTTGCAATTTAGGTGGGGGTGGGGTGTGTGTAGTTGTGGAGGTGGGAGGGAAGGGATGGTAGGGGAAAAACAAAGGAGGAGGCAACAATGCTTGATAAGAAATGTACTCATTACCTTGCTCTTGTAACTGTAACCCCTCTGTACAGTATTTTTACAATAAAAACATAAAAAATAAAGATCATTTGTATAAATGATTCTAAAAGGCTCTCAGAATTATAACAAAATTTAAATCCAAAATAAAAAGAAAATACTGTGTTATTGTCAAGTTTTCCTTCATGCTCTTAAAATACAGATACCCAAGGGAGGTGTGGAATCTTTCATTCAGCGAGCTAGACTAAGATGGTCCATGCTAGTAAGTACTTAAGCCTTGTCAGGGACTGTGTATCTCTCCATTTCTTCCCACAGCATCACTAATTGTGCTAGTGTTGATGGAAAATACTCTGAGCAGGAGATGGCTATCAATGTTTTCCTGTAGTTCATTCAGCCTGTTGAGGCCCCTGCAGATAGCACGTATGGAAGGAGACACTGAGAGGAATGGAGAGCCATGACAATTACCCCATTGGCTGTTTTCTCAGATTCACCCACCTGATTTTGGCGAGTATTTGGACTGTTATGCCACCTGTCCTGTCTTGAGTTCTTCCCTTGTGAGTTCAGGAGTACTCACAAAAGACAGAGTTTTACATCGCAGGGCTTCAGTTTTCCAGAATCATTGGGAAACTGTGTTGAGACACTTTGTATTTCCCAGAGCTTTGCTCCTGTGTTGGCCCCTGGTGCTCTGCATTTTCTCCTCCACTGGGCCACATGGGCGGCCGCAGTGCTTATCAAAAGCATGCTTCTGTTTACCTGCATTGAGCCCTGGAGAATGGCTTTATTAACACCTCCTCCTGCCCATCTTTTTAGCTGAGAACTAAGTCATAAAATAGTTTAACTCTATACAAAACTACTGAGAAAACATGTCCAGTCTAGCATGTGATTTATTTTCTTTGAAGAAATTGACACGTCAGTCAAGGAAGTACATTTTCAAGAATTTCCTATTTTTCACTTTCAGTGAAGTAAATTCCTCATTTCTGTTGTTTGGTGAGTATGATGTAATAGGATAGACTTTGACCTTTAAGAAATACTCACTGAGGAATGAGTCTTATCACTAAGCTCTGGAACTGATCGAAAATTATTATACAGGCTTGAGGCAGGAGGGGAGGGAGGACAGAAACAGTGAGAAGGAATTGTCTCTTCCTTTCTCCTCCGAAGACTTGTTGAGTGGAATTTTGGTTTTTAATGCTTGGTGCATATCCATTTACCCTTGATATTCTGAATTAGTTTGAGTTATAATCATTTGCTCTATTACAGATCAAGTGACCACAGCTGAGTCTTATTTGCCTCAACATTATACTAGATCAACAAACTTGAATCCTGAAAAAAAATGTACCATAAACTTGAAAAAAATTGGGGCTGGGAATGTGGCTTAGTGGTTGAGTGCTTGCCTAGCATGCACAAAGTCCTGGGTTCAATTCCTCAGTACCTCATAAGCAGAAAAAAAAGCCAGAAGTGGCGCTGTGGCTCAAGTGATAGAGTGCTAGCTTTGAGCAAAAGAAACTAAGGGATAGTGCCCAGGCCCTGAGTTCAAGCCTCAGCATTTGCAACAACAACAACAACAAAAAACAAAAAAACCAACAACTTGGAAAAACATTGTATTAACGGAAGTAAACCAGACCCAGAGAAACACAGGTTGAATAGTTTCCTTTATTTGTAGTAGCTGGAAGGTAGCTATAAATCTACAAGTAAACATACTGAGTTGTAAGGAAGTGGTAACACATGACTCAATGGAAGGGTAATAGACTCTATGAAGACTGCAAATAACAAAATGCTGAAATAAGGATACAGGTTGACCCACTGTAACAAAGAGATGTACGGACACTATGTTGAAAACGAACTTTATAACTTTTGGGAGGGGGGCAGGGAGGACTTGGGGAGGTGGGGAAGGAATGGTAGGGGAAAAACAAAGGAGGGATAAAATGCTCAATAGGAAATGGACTCATTACGTTACTCATGTAACTGTAACCCCACCATACAGTATCTTTACAATAAATATATATATACTAAAATTATAGCTACAATGAAATAAATTAAACAACCGGAAAAAAAGTTATGTCTAAGCCCAACAAAATAAAGTACCAGGAAGTAAGAAGGGAGGGTGGGATCCAGGGGAGAGTGGTAGAAAAATGGAGGGAGGAAAGGAGAAGAATGCAATAAAAAGTTCATTGTATATACCACAGAGCTGAGAAAAATAAGGGAAGGGAGGGTCGAAGGAGGTAAAGCTGTTGAAGGGATGATACAGATCAAGATGCATTGTGAACATGATCTGCTTTGTTAAATGGCAAAACAAATTCATTAAGTAGCCTAAAAATTAAGAAAAGTAAGGGGAAGTGTAGGACGAGAGAGGTGGGTGAGGATGTTGGAAGGGGCAGCAATGAGGCGCTGTATTCATTAAATTCTCTGGTGAAGGGAAAGTCCTTTGTACAATTACTTAAAAATAATAAAAAAAATTCTTAAAAAGAAATGATAAACCCGTGTTTAACTTATCATGTTAGAAATTTGGAAACCGAGAGTCTATTTCCTACTCATGGTGATATAAAAAATTACTCTCTAATATATAGTAATAGTAACTGCAGTAAATAATTGTTGTATATTAATAGGTATAATTAATAGGTATAATTTCTTCTTCCTGTATAGTAGTATATATAATATACATAATATAAAAACATACTGAACAAAAATATCTATAGTACCAATAATTACTATCAATGTTAAATCTGTGGTATTGGAGAATTTATTTCATGACCCAGAACCAGATTTATCTTTTCAACAAAACATGAACATGAAACTTGGAATTCCTTACAAGAATGATAGAAATAGTCATAAATCAATCAATCTAAGAAATAATTACATAAATCAATAAATAATCTTGATGACATTGCAATAGCCTAGTTAGAGAAGTTATTTGATTTTCTGGGGATTTTTATTACTTAACAAACAGTGGAATCTGGAAGAAAGACTTCAATTCAACTTTAATTAGCAGTAGTTCCAAGTGTTGATCAGTTTTGTGTGCTAGATCTTACCTCAGGCAATTTTGGGCATTTTGTTCTTTAGCCCTTACAGTAACCCTGTGATTACCTTGATTTTGGTTCTACTGTATCCTCATTGACTTAAGATGAGTACTTTAGGGGTTTCAGAATCTGAGAAGTTTCTCTCATACGGCTGGGATGCCCTGGATGTCTGGCTGAGCCAGAGGGTGTGGTGAAGTGGCCTCTCTTCCTGTCCTTCCTGCGCCATTTCCTGTGCACTGCATGCTTTCAGCATTGAAGATACTTTTAGCTTTTTCTTCTTGTTGACTTTCCTTGCTGCCATGGGCCAGAATGCCCCATTTGTTAGGACCATGGTTTCCCTTATTTGCAACAACTAGGATATGTCTGAGACAAGCAGAAAAGGTCAGACAAGATGATGTTAAGCGAAATGAACCCCAAGATAGGGACTCAAGTGGTTTTTTCTTTCTTGCTATTGTTTCTAACGTATTTATAAGGTACTATGTGATTTTTTTATTGCTTTGTATGTTCTTCCCCCACGGTATAACCCCTGTTTTCACTGTATTTGATGTTGATATAATTTGGGGAGCGGAAGGGAAAAAACAAATCCTTTAAATAGGGATACAGGTGGACCCATTGCAACAATGAGATGTACAAGTCGTTATGTCGAAACTTTGGCCGGGAGGGGGGCAACAATGCTTGATAAGAAATGTACTCATTACCTTGCCGATGTAATGGTAACCCCTCTGTACGGTATTTTCACAATAATAATTAAAAAAAGCATGTCTCCGGGGTATTTGGATGGGGTGAAAGGCAGCCAGGAAGGGCTGGAGGCCAGGCTTTCCCGTCAATCACTGCCCTGCCACTTGCTGAGAGGTGGGTGGATGAATTTCTTCCCCTTCCAGATGAGTTCCTAGTGGACCACACTCAGTTGCAACCCAGGCTTTGTCCTGAAGCCTGAAACAAAATGACGGGAGAAAAGGAACAATAGACAGAAATAATTAGAAAGTGGCCCTTTTATAATGGCTTGTCATACAAGCTGCCTCTTCCAAGTTTTATGTTCATGTTTTGTTGAAAAATAAACCTAGTTCTGGACCATGGAACAAATACTCCAATACCACAGATTTAACATTGATAGTAATTATTGATAGTATACTTTTGTTCATACATTTCTGTATTATATATTACATATACTACTATACAGGTAGAAGAAATTATACCTATATTTAATATTCAACAATTACTATTTACTACAATTACTATATAATATATATATATATATTAGAGAGTAATTTCTATCAGAGAAATTATAACGTAATACTTAAGTTAGACGTGGTAAATAGGTAGATAATAGACTGACAGATAGAAAGAAAGAAAGAAAGATAGATAGATAGGTAGATAGATAGGTAGGTAGATAGGTAGATAGATAGAAAGATTTTGGCAGAGTGGTGTTGGGATTCGAACCCACAGCTACAAGTTAAGCTCAAGTTGAGCTCAATGCTAGCCCTTTTTGCTTCAGTAATTTTTAGAGAGAGTCATGTCTTTCCCTGCCCTGGACCACCGTCCTTCCTTTGTCTCCTGTACAGATGTGATTATAGGAATGAGGCACAATGCCTGGCTCTGGTGGATTTTCAAAAGTAAGATGACATGACTTGAACATTTTTTTTTGTTTTTTAAGTGAAAAAGATATTTCATCAAAGGCTAAATAGAAGACTAGTAGAAATGAAGCCACAGAGTGCCATGAATTTTACTTCATTTTAAATTACTCAGTTATCTACCCATTGCATTGGCATACCAAGTGTGTTTAGAGATTAAAACCCGTCTTTCCATACTTAATACATTATCAGGACACAAATGCTATCACAAAATAACCAGCTTATTTTAAAATATTACATCTTATAACACACACCCTTGTCTACTAGCAGCTTAGTGAGGAATTTCCAGAGCTTTTTTGAGCAGGAATCTAATTCCTTCTAACAAAAGCTAGTCTTCTACCTGAGGATTCACAAAGGGACTATAAGATTGAGATTCTGCCCGTGAGAACCTTTTGACTTACTGTGGAAGGAGAATGAATTTCTTGGCTGAGACAGTCTTTCTCAGGAACTCTCAGTTTTCTTAGCTTTTGAAATACCTGATTTGTGTCGCCCAGTGTAAGCCATCTAAAGCCATAACAAAGACCCTGTGCGTGGCATGGTTGATTGGAGCTATTATGTTCCCCGTCTGGGGAACATGTCATAAAGGGGCCTTGTTCCTGTGCTATTTTTAGCAAGCCCTGATGCCAGCCTTACACACTCTGAATAAGGTCACAGGATTTCATCCTATTTTATTCTTTTGTACTTTCAGCTGAATCAGATTTTGCTTCCTAAATGGTAGCACTCATGGATGCTACTCAAAAGGGCATTTTAGACCTTTTTTCCCCCTGTAGTGCTTCATCCAGATGCTTTGTAATCTATGGTGTTGCTTCCATTTATAGTGCAGCCTTCAGATAACAGAACTATTATTTTATAGGCAGTGTTAATATATGTCTGCATTTGCTGTCATACTGATTTTTATTTGTGGGGGTGAGATTGGCTAATTTACACACTAGTTATTTCAAGCCTAATTATGTACCCAATATGGTTAAACATTCTCCTAGTTTCTAATAATATAGGTAACAATGTTGTTAAACGTCTTCATGCTATGACCTAAGTTATCATACAGCTTAAAATAGTAAGGAAGTCACCTCAGATATTGTATGTGAATATATTGTCAAAGTTCTGACTTTTCAACAAAATGTGAAAACACACACACAAAACACCAAAATATTAGTAAAAGAAAACAAACAAATCCAATGATCTACTTCCTGAAATTATTGTCAAATATTTGTTCAACATTCCAAGGGTAATTAGCAAGAAATGTCCATGTATTAGTCATGTCTGAGAGACATGAAGGTGAGTAGCTGGGCCTGTAGGATATGGTGACTAGACACGGCTGCTCTGATGGAGAGCTGCACTCTTACGTATCGTCAATATGCTTTCCTTGATCAGAGGCATATATTTAAAAAAATGAGCTGGTTCACATTCTGGAGAGAATCTTAAAAAGGATTGAATCACACACTAATACTACAGATGTTATCAAAACAGTGACCTTGTATATACAAATTAATTTTAGCTCAGATGAGTTTAAGTCATGTGTGGAAGATCTGTTTTTCTTCCACATTTTTATTAGCAGATATTAATTGTAAGAGAAAGTTTCAGCACAATATTTTCAGATATGCACACAATGTATCTTTATCAAATCCACCCCCTTTATTCCTCCCCACTTTATCATACCTCCTTTGACTCATCTCAACAAACGTATTCTTCTGCTTTTCAGATGTGTGCATATACATCCTCTTTAACCCTTTCCACTCCCCCATCCCCTTCAGATGTTACCTACCCTTTTTTGAAAGTTACAAATAAAATGGAGGCAAATGAGGGATGTTAAAATAATCTTCAATGATTTTACCTCCCAGTAACCATATTTAGCTTACAAACCCTCCATATTATGGTAAGATACAAAGATGCATCTTTCTCTAGGATGTAGTGGTTCCTAATCACAGTATCAACTGTGTGGAGCATGTAAGTGATCCTCAGTTTACCCATTTGGAATACACCTGAGTATATTCAGTTAAGATGACTAGGTTTGATAATAGAGTCAAATAGCTACTGGGTACAAGAACTACATACAATTAGACTCACATGACAGGTTACTATATATATAATATATATATATATATATATCCGATATATATAATATATATAACATATTGTGTGTATATATATATATATATATATATATATATATATATATTTCTAGTAAGAGTCTAAGGAAATGGATGCTGTAGTGAAAAAGCCTCTCTTAGAACCAATGAAGTTTTCTGCAGTGGTTGTGGGGATGGAGCTTGGAGCACAGGCCTGATAGTTTATAGGCCCTTGTGAACCAACAGCATTTGGGGGTTTTACTCTGTCTTCTTATATCTTGCTTAGTGAGTAAGCTAATATTTAGAATATTGTATTGTATAAATTTTGTTTAAACCACACAAAACTCACCAGCAATTTCACACCAAGGATCAATGTTTACAGATGTGCCCAGAACCTATGTTTTCCAATGTTCTGAATTTATCCCTGTTAATGAAATGTGTAAAATTAACCATCAATGAAGGGCAAACACAAGCCAAGAAAAGCTTGTGAACACAGTCCTCTCATTTAATCCTATCCCAGGATGTACTCTCACTAGAACAAGTTCTGATACTCCCAATACATCAGTTTGATAAATAGTTTTAGTGCATACCAAGAACAAACCAGCAATTGATTTGCTTTCGTCACTTTTATGGAGATGATGATTTTGATTAAAAAATATTGTACTTACTTTACAATTGAGCAGGGGGTAACTAATGTAAAACATGTGCAGAAGATGATAGTAAAATTTTGAGATGAGAAAAGGCAATGATCAAGGACATTTTCAGGTTGGTTAAAATTGGAAAACTTTGCATATAAACTGTATATTACAGTATGTTACATTAATATTAATTTTCTGGCTTCTGCTGTTGATATTTGGGTAATGTGTATTTTGAAGTATTTAATGATGAATTGTCATGGTGTTTGTCTAAACCTTCAAATTGATGAAAGAGACAGGGAGGAAGAGAGAGCATATAAATTGGAAAAATTTAATAATTAACGAGTTAAATGTGACTTGAACTTCCTTCTGTTTCCTAGTCAAACTGGAATTTTTTAATATTGGAAGTAGAAGGAGAGTAGCCCTTTTTCTCAATAACATACCAATTCACTGTAGACAAAACTGCCGAAATAATTATTTTTAAAAGTGAAATGATAAAACATTCAATACACAAAGACTATTATTCACCATTTGGCAAAACACAGAAACAACAAAAAAATCAAATTACAGTCTTTGAGTTGCAAAGTAAGTTATTAAAATTCACAGGGGAACAATGGCCTTAAAGAAAGGATTTCTCTTGCTTGAGAGAAGGCTTGATTTCTTGCAAAGTAAGCTTTGTGTTTCCTTTGAAGACCCCCCTGCCACACATATGCGTTGAACAGCACGTGTCTAATTTTGAGTCACTGGATTTTATTAATGCTTGGAGCACTGGCACTTGTGTAACTACACACACATGTGAACTTTATCCTTACAGCTTCATCCTAATGCATCATATATGTTAGACATTTCAAGCCATACAATGGAGGAGAGGATGAAAGACAGGAGAAGCCACCCTAGACCTGTGTGCTTTGTGCTTTGGGAAACACCCTGTATAGCAACTGCTGAGAACATTGTGCAAAATCCAGGGGTCTGGCTCAACAAAGAATGACAGGAATAAGGCCTGAGTAGCATTTGATTAATTTACAGATGCAAGTTTCTTGCATTCCTCAAGACAGATCTTTGGTGGGGTCCATGGGGATATACCTGGTAGGATTTTGGAAGAGCCTTTGAGCAGCAGGTCCTGTGCCCGGATTTCAAAAGGATGGCCAAGAAGGCCATGGTGGACCACTTCTTGAAGGTGCGTGTCCCTGATTAGAAGGCTGGGGTCTCAGTAGATCAGACAGGAATAAAATGGGGAGCTGCATGTGGCAACCAATGGACTGGTACCTGGACAGACGGTCAAGAGAGCAAGAGACAAATATGAGTGTGTAACAGAGTTGTGTTGCCACTTATCTTGCTGTTGTTAGGCTTGGGATCTACCCTGTGTATCATACCTCTGATTTTGTTTTTCTCCGGCATATGCCAGAGACTTAACCTGAGTACTTTGGGCTTCTGGTCACTGTTGGGATTACAGGTGTGTGCATTCAGTCCCACTTTCTTTCTGGGAGATGGAGTCATGCAGACCTCCCTGGATATTCTTAGGAGAAGAACGCAAAGGCTCAATAGCTATGCACATAAGATCATATAAAATGATGCTTATTGAAATGAACTCCAAGAAAAGAAAATAAGGGTTTTTTTTTAATTGTACTGTTTGCAGATTTTTTTCCTTTCTTCTACGGTTATTTCCCTTTAGTCACTGTTTTTTATTTCTGTTCCTTTTGTCTTGTATATAAGTTTGTCTAATCTGTGGAGGGGAAGGGGAATCACAGAAAAGGTGGGACAAAGGGTGAGCTAATTCAGCATGAACTCCACTAGACACTATGTTGGAACGAACTATACAATTTGGGGGAGGGGAGAAGGGAAGAAAAAAACTGGGAGGGGTGATTATTCAAAAGGAAATGTATACATTACCTGACTCGTGTAACTATAACCCCTCTGTATATCAAATTTATAGTAAAATTTTAAAAAAGAAGATTCTACCAAGCTCAGCCTCACAATTAGCTTGAATGACAGGCAGATAGGACTGTTACTAGCTTCTGTCTGTTTGATTTTCTTCTCAATTTCAGCCTCCTAAGTGGCTCAGATTAGAGATGTGAGCAAATTTCATTCTTTAAGTGAATTTGGGGGAAAATTGAATTTGCTGTTTTCTTGCAACAAAAAAAGAATTATTTTCTGCTATCAAGTAGAATGAGATTCGAAGTCAAAATTAAATTGTATTTTTTTTAAGAAATAACACTTTTGCAAGCTTAAAATTAAGACAATCTTTTTTGCCGCTACTCAAAAAATTAATCGATCATCTTACCACCCGAAATAATCACTACTACTTCTACAAGAACTTCTTTTCATGTTTTGAACAGAAAAAAAACATAAAAGTTTTCCATACAAACATCCAATAATTAATGTTGGCAAAATGTGCATTGAGTTCCCTTTTGTTTAAATATTGGGAGATTCTGTGGCAGGACAAGAAGCCAAAAGTCTCTGTGTTATGTTCTGGCAGATAACCTTTGAGATGCCTACTTTACTTAAGGCCAATTGGTAAATACATGGTGGCAATGGAAGGGCAGAATGTACTTACAAATGATGCGATTTTCTCAGTCTTAGGAAATTTCTTGTTAAAACAGGGGCTCTGTTGCTTTTCCTGAAGTAGCAGAGCAGTGCACCAGTGTTTCTTCTGAAGTACTGGCATGTAACTGGCAGGTTAAACCTTAGGCTTTTCTGGTGAATTTTTGTCAATTAAATATCATCTTCAAGAAAATTATCATCTTGGTATTCAAGTACTTGGAAAGACTTGATGTGTTTTAACTTTTAATTTACTTTATTCATTTTTAATATACTTTAAAAAGTATTTCCTTATTTTTCTCCCTGTGGCTAAGCCTATGTTAAAAACAATGGAACAATAATAGTGAACAGAAAAAATTCTACAAGTACCTGGTTATTAGGAAAAGAATATTTAATGAGAGGAGCCTTTTTGAAAGTTCTCTATTAAAGCTTCTGATTTTTACAAGAAAGCTTCTGACTTCTTCAAAATGAAATTAAAGAATATGATTAAAATACATTGACATAAAGCTAGCATTGTGTAGCAAAGCAAAAATTCACTTGTATTTGTGTAAATGGGCCACCTTGGGAACTTCATGTAAGGTTTCTTGAAGATATTCAGATAATCTACAAAAGAGACTATATCTTCTGCTTGTTCTTATGAAGAAATCAAGTTCTCTTGTATAACAGACTAAGTTCTAAATGTCAGTCGATTCTGGGTAGAAATTACACCACCTGCCAACAGTCCTTTGTGGACTTGTCAAATGGATTCAAAGCAGTTTTTATATTGTACCAGATCAGATTCATTTCAAATCGGTATATTTTGTTCCTTTCTGGTTCTCATCTATTTTACATATTCTTTTTTCTTTCTTTTCTTGTTTTTGTTTTTTTTTTGGTCAATCGTGGGGCTTGAACTCTGGGCCTGGCCTCTGTTCTTCAGCTCTTCAGCTCAAGGCAAGTGCTCTACCATTTGAGCCACAGTGTCACTTTCCGTTTTCTGGTGGTTTATTTGATAACAGTCTCATGGACTTTTCTGGCTTTGAACCGTGATCCTCAGATCTCAGCCTCCTGAGTAGCTAGGATTACAGGGTGAGCCACTGATGTCCAGCTATTTTACATATTCTTAATGTAAATTAAATCTTTCTTTAAATTGGCAAATCATTTTCCTTTTGCTCATGTTCTAGTGTTATAATTTCAAGCTCTAGGTTTATTGATATAATTGTTCATACTTATATTGATTTCTATTTAGAAAAAGATGAAGGAAACTTTCTCCTGCCTCTTGGAGTATCTTTTTTCCTCTCTTGTTTCTTATCAGACATTGACATTCTTTCTTCTATTTAAAAAGCACACCTACTTTGTTCATTTCAGAATGTGATCAGAGGCATTTGATACTGTGTGTGCCTAGCACTGTGTTTGGATTCAGGAGATGTGGTGGACATTGATGCTGAAAAAAATCCTTGATGTCATCGAATTTAGTTTGTTGATAAGGCAAACAGAACCAGATAAACTAAGTACATAATATATCAAGACATGAAAAGACCCAGGGAGGGAAATGAAGCAAAGTGAGATCCAATCTAGTCTACATGGTATAGGAAAAGGTTCCTCAGGAATTACACACAGAACTATCATAGAATTCAGCAATAAAACTACTGGATACACACCCAACAGACATGCAATCAGAACATGGAAGGCATATATGTATATGTCCATGTCCACTGCAACATCATCTTAAATGGCCAAGAGAGGGCATAAATGGATAAAGCAAAGGAGGCATGAACACAGTAGAAGAAGACCAATGAGCCTTTACAAAGGGGCAGTCTTGTCACGGAGGTGGCACAGATAAACCTGGAGGAAATTACGCCACCTGACACACACAGAAAGAAGAATGCTGTATGTTCTACCACACAGATGCAATCTCAAAATACTTGAACTGTAGAAGGAGAGGGCATATGCAGGTGCTGGAGGTAGAGAAGGAAGGGTTAGGGAGGTGTAGTCAAAGGATAGACACTTTCACTTAGAAAGACTGAGAGACTGATTATACAATATGGTGATTAGGGCTCATTCTGGTGTTTTGAATTCTAGAACACATGGAATAGATCTGAAGAGTTCTCACTACAAAGAGGAGAGAGTAATGTATCCCAAAGTATGGTAATTAGCCAAGGGGGCTGTGAGTCTCCATGTGTTTCAAAACATTGTGTTGTTCCTGATAAAAGCATATTCAAGTTTTATTTGTCAAGTGTAGAAAAGCAAAAAAAAAAGTGTTAAGAGATACAGCTGAAATTCTAGAGGCTCCTGTGACAGGTGACTTTTGAATCCGTACCTTTGGCTTCTCAGACATAGTGGGCTGGACAGAAATAGCAAACAGTTTCTCATCATGTGATGCTCAGCAGAGGTCAGACAATCCTGTGTGAGAAATGGGCTTGATTCTGTATTTGGGGACCCCAAATAGTGACCTAGGTGAAGGCCTCTGCCCATGCTAGTGAATTACCACTAAGGAAGTTTAATCCACTCCTCTCTGCCCCTTAACACAGAACTCTTATTGAGAAACTCATCCTAGTAGATTATATATTACAGATTTTCCCTGTGGTGTTACTTGCCTTAGGTGATTTTCTTTTCCTCATTTAAATGTAAATCTTCATCCACCTGGGACTCAGTTTCATTCAAGGGAGCAGAACCAAGCTACATTTTTTCAACTGTGCTAACATGAAGGGAAAAAGTTCTTGAATAGGAAAAACAAATCTTTAACACCTAAAATCAATTTTAGGGAGAAGAATTCACAAGTATCATTAGAGAAAAATGTTTTTCTTAGGCCATGTAAAGAATTACTCACATCTGCATAAAAAGAGTAAAAGGGGGGAAACCAAATATATAGTCAAGTAGTAAATTAAGTCTTCATGAACAAACAGCTCACAGAGAAGGAAATATGTATCAAATTGAAATTGGCATAAAGATGTTAAACTTCGATCATTGGTGGCAGAGACTTTGAGCTGACTCTCCTGATCCCTCCTTCCTGGCTGTCAGGTCTGGAGTTGTCCCAGTGAGTACGGGAGAAATCTTTAACTTCCTTCTATTCGAGAGGATGTGACCGAAGGTGTGACTGAGTCTATGTGTTGATCACATCCCATAAGATATAACTTCCCTATTTCTGAGAGATTACCTTGCTTGCAGGACCACACCAGCAGACATGCTGAGAGGCTTACTATGCACAAGCCTGAGCTTCACTTCTAGGATCTGAAGATGGCCTTTAGCCAAGGGTCTGCAAAGCCCTCAGTCCTTAGGATAATGCATTCTGCCAATACCTTCGGTGATCATAGAAGGAAATCTTTCTTCTGCAGAGTACTCAGATGAGCCTTCAGTCAAGTCTTGACCAAACATCCTTGTAGGCAACTCAGATGGAACCATAGTGGAATTCTGTTTCATGGAAACTGTGAGAAAATAAATCACATTATTTTAAGCTTGTAAGTTGGTGCTATTTGGGATGCAGCAGTAGAGAGTCAATACAGTATCTATGCAGGGACTCTGGTGATGGTATTTATAAAAATAAGCATTAGCATCTATTTTTGATTCAGCAATCCTTGCTTAAAGGATTCATCATTCTGTTTTAGGGCACATATATGCAAAGATTTTTGTGCAAAAACATTTCATTGTAGCAGGTTTCTAGATGTAGAACAAACTGGAAAAATATTATTCATTCCACTGATGTGGCAGTCATGCCTGTGCTGTGGTCACTTGGGGGCATTATGCACAATGATAATGGCATGATCTTTGCAACTTCTGAGATGAATTTCCGGTGGACTTACAGAATGGTATGTATACACATTCTAACTTCTGAAAAGAGCAAAACAATATAGAGAACAGAGCTTATGCACATGTAGGCTGTCTCTGGACCAATGTTTGGGATTGTTGAAATGGATTGCTGTTTTTTTTTTTAAAGGAATAGTCTAGAAGGTAGGGTTGAAAAGCTGTTTTCATTTTTATCTTATTTTCTACCTCTTCACTTTTTATCTTGTGTATTTCATGAACAAGTGGTTTTATGGGTAGGTCCTACAAACAGATTTCACAAATAATGAGCTGATTTATTTTTGTGTTTTTGTATTTAAATAAATTATTTTAATGATATGGACTAGGAACAGATTTTGCAAATAATGAATCAATTTATTTAACTTCTTTAAACACTATGGCCCATTAATATTTTCCAGACTGTTTACTGCAGAGATAGTAAATGCTTTGATGGTTAATATATTTGTGAGAGTCTTGATGTTATTTCCTTCACTTTTTATGTACTTGTTACATTATTCATTGCTTCAACAAATAAATATTTGAGTGCTTGCAAGATGTTCTGCCACTTTACCACGGTTTCAGGTCCTGTGGGGAATTTAAAGATGAGTGAGATAAACCCTCTTCCTACCATCTTTAAATCTAGCAAATTTAGGGAGGCTGCAATTAACCATTGAAAGTGATAGTTGGGTCGGTATGGGAGAAAGGTAGATATGGATAAACAGTGGTAGCTATAACATGTGTCCCGTTACGGCTCTTGTTCCCATAGTACCTCTGGCTCCTGCTCAAATGTTTGTTTTTCCTATGATGCCTTAGGTGCCCATTCATCCCATGAAAAGAGTCAGGGCAGTACCTCCCAGCCATCAAACAACCAGTGCAAAGCCGGGGGAGGAGGCATCAGAGGAGTCCTGTACTAAAAAACATGCCCTCCAATAGGGCTCCAGTGAACTCATCTTTCAGGGCGTCTCTCTCCTGAGAGCCCTGTCCCCTTCCACTGAACTTTCAAATCAACTTGCTCTGCCTGCTTTAAATACTTCCCTGCCTTTTGGCTCTTTAATAGGTAGACAAAATGAGTCTGTACACGAAGGTGGCATGGAACTGCTTCAATGACTCAGGAGAGGTCTATGGCTCTTACAGAAAGTTCTGCCTCCTTCAGAACCCAGGAAGAAGGGCACATTTGACGTGATGATAATGTATACGTAAGATATAAAAAATTAGGTGTTATTCAGGCAGGCATCTGGAGTAGATGACTCATGCCAGAGACCTGTGGAAAACCGTTAGATATCCTCATGTAAAAGCATAGGAGAGAGAGAGAGAGAGAGAGGAGAGAGGGAGAGACAGAGACAGAGACAGAGAGCCAGAGAGAGAGGAGAGAGTGAGAGAGAGTGAGAAAGAGAGAAAGAAAGAGAGAAAGAGAGAAAGAAGAGGGGACAAGTTCTTGGAGGAAATAGGATTTTAGGAGTGAGTTATGAAGTTCTCCCAAAAGTAAGAAACTTTAATGAACTTTAATACAAAGAAGTGGTGACCAGTGAAAAAGTAGCCAGTGGAACAACTGGACAGTCAGATTGATGAGTTGGAAATAGCAAGGCAGTGTGGAGGAAGCACAGAGAGATCATTGTGATCAGAGAGACCACTTCTCCTTGGGTTGAGTTTGGCGTTATGTTATTACTACTGAGGTACATGTCAGCAGTTGTATGGAAACACTACGGTGGAACTGAGAAGAAAATTTGGGTGACTAGAGCTATAAAAGGGTTTGATCAGCCGAGCACCGGTGGCTCATGCCTGTCATCCTAGTTACTCAGGAGGCTGAGATCTGAGAATAGAGGTTCAAAGCCAGCAGGAAAGTCTGTGAGACTCTTATCTCCAATAAACCACTATAAAACTGGAAGTGGTGCTGTAGCTCAAGTGGTAGAGAGCTTGCCTGGAGCTGAAGAGCTGAGGGACAGTGTCCAGGTCCAGAGTTCAATCCCCATGACCGACCAAAAAAAAAAAAAAGGGTTTGATCAGATATGACCATTGAGAAATATGCAAAAAGACTACCTCACAAGTACTCAGGTATTTGTTAGGTAAATGAATAATGTAAGCCGGTACATGAAAGGGCGAAGAAAAGAAGAGGGAATTGCACTTGTGAAACTCCCATTTGAGGGACAGAGTGAGTCAGTGAGCCTTGTGGGAGAGGGGAAGGAAGAGCTGGATGTATGATAACACTAAAGGAAATGGGGAATTCACACAGAAACATGTCATATGAATCAGCACAGTACAGTAAAATTTTATCCCCCAATGGAGACAAAAACCATCCTTAAAAAATGTCATTTAGTTCAATGAAAGAAACATACATAATTGCTGCTATTTGGTTTTAAAACATTTCTACAGCATTTAGGAAATATCTAATAGCTGCCTCTTATTTGAAAATTATTATTTTGGCACATGGTTTACAGTGTATGAATACAATTCTGAACGTATTTATCCTATGGAGGGAAAATTTTTAAAAATTCAAAATGTAAGACATGACAACTTCACTAATCTGCGATTTGAAATACAATTAAAATAACAGGAAAGTTTTACTAGTCATATGGTAAGGGAAATGAAGTAGAGGAATGTGAACTGGTAGTTAATACAGGCATTTTTTTGACAGTATAGGTGGAAAAGAGAACGCTAAGCAATCTGAATTAACATTCACAATAGACTGGAGCTGAACTCTCAAAGCCTGTAGTACCTTCATTTGCATGTCAGGTTCTCCCAGCATGGGATAACTTCTCTTTTAACAAAGATCACCAGTGCTTCAACTTTTATGACTGTTATTAGTGTGTCCTTTCATGGAACTTATGCTTGCTTTCAGAGAAAAATGACATAATTCTCAATTAGAGCTTATTTCCTAACAAGTCAGCTTTGAAGGCATAGATGCCTACAATGGCAAAGGAACTATTTGTTATTTATTCAGCAAAGTACAACATAGTGTCTATTAATACCAGGCCATCTGACTGCATGTTGGAGCTGTAGAGACAGGAAAGTAGATATTCTTGCTTTTGAAAAATGCGTTTTGGCAAACAAACCTTTTTTTTTCCCCCCGAAGCAATACGCATTATAAGAATTAAAGGTAGCCTGGTACTCATGCTTGTAATTCTAGCTTCTCAGAAGGTAGAGATCAGAGAATCATGGTTCCAAGCCAGCCCAGGCAGAAAAATTGGTGAGGCTCTTATCGCCCATAAACTACTCCAAAAAGGAAGCGATGACATCACATTATCTGACCTTTTCCGCTTGACTCATACATATACTAGATATTGCAAATAAGGGAAACCATGGGACCTATGTTTCTTTGGGCCTG
>NW_012267237.1:8001978-8029155 GCF_000151885.1 Dipodomys ordii
TAAACCAAAGGAGGAGGCTGCAATGCTTGGTAAGAAATGTACGCATTATCCTGCCCATGTAATTGTAACCCCTCTGTACAGTATGTTCACAAATAAAAAATAAATAAATAAATTTAAAAAAAAAAAAGGAAGCGATGCTGTGGCTCAAGTGTCGAGTACTCCCCTGGAGCAAAAGACGCTCAACAACAGTGCCCAGAACCAGCGCAAGGACTGGTTCTGTTTAAAGAGATAAAATAAAACATGAAAGCAGAATATGAGCTTGGGGCTGTGGAATGAAGAATGATGGCCCTAGCCACCCAATCACACAGTTAAGGAATTATAGAATAGAAACATTCCTGAAAGTCAGGGGAACAACTGAACCATCAGACCTGTTAGTCAGAAATATGTAGTCAGACCAGATAAAAGTGTTCCTATTACAAGTTGTGTTTAGTTCATGTATGATACTCAAGTTCAAACAAAGAGAAGGACGTGAGATTGTTGCAAGGTGACTCAACCCAGAAGCCACCTACAGCTGGATGGAATGCTGGCGTCTTTATTACAGTTAGCAGGCTGCAGGCAGCCAGTGGTTACAGAGGCCTGCAGCCCCCAAATACTCTCAACATGGTAAGGAAACAGGCCAGAGAGGAAAGAACAGAAACAATACCAACAAACCAGCTCCGATGAGAGCTGAATTGGGATACCTGATGACGAGAGACGAGCCAGGAGACAGAACACCATCATGCAGACACAGGGTATGGCATAACAGCTGCATGGCTGGGCCAGGCCTAGACAGGGTCTGAGCAGATCCACAGGAAATTCCCAGTCCCAGACACTGGACTGACAGGTTCCGTAACCTATCAGCCGAGTGCCCGCCCCTGCTTCCGGCACGCCCATCACCTGGGAGGCGGGGGCATTTCCGTCCCCCAGCATGAAGACAAGATGCCAGGCCCTGCTGTCCACACGTGGACAATATGGCGCCGGCCAGACCCGACCTCCTTAACTTCAACAGAAGTGGACAACCTTAGCATTTCAGCGCAAAGAGAAGGCAGGACCATAATACAGGAGGAAGACTCGAGTGATGCCACGGTTTTTAAGTCCTGACTCTCTGAGATGCATCTGTTTTCCCGCGGTGGTGTGATTGTAAGGGACAGACCTGGAGCATGAACAAGGGACACGCCGGCCTTGGTATGGATCAGCTCCGTTCGCCGCCGTGCCTGTCAAAGGCCAATGCGCTTTGAATTTCATCTCGGCTTCTTGGTCGATAACATGACCCAAAGAATACGAAACTGGTCAGTTTGGGGATCACAGTGCTGTGTTTCCATAGGTTGGCGTGATCTAGAATTGATATTCTGGTCTTCAGAAATGATTAATAACGCCTTTTTATTTCCACGATTGATAATTCTCTCTCTAGCTAGGAATTTTATAGATAAATCTTATTTTTTCGAAGGATATGTTTCAATATACAGTTTCCCCACTGTTCATTTTCTATTAATCCCTGACCAACATTACTGTGTGGAGTATTAACCAAAAAGACAGAAAAAACATTTGACCTGAGCACAAAACTTACACATCTAAGCAAAATATATAAAATTAAGATGCAGTCTTTACTAAAATACATTCAGCAAAATAAACTTAGTAAAATAAGTTTAACAGAAATATACTTGTCTAAATATATCTCTTCAAAGATGAATACAGACAAAAATGTCTGTGTGCCGTAAATAATGATTGCATTTCATTGGGTTTCTCTTGCTATAAAAAATCCTTAAATATCTAAAAGACAACAATTCTAATTGTGTGTAACTTTGTCTCTCTATATATGTAACACTTTGTTTATATATTTTTTATGGTTCTTTTTTCCTTTTATTATCATCTTAAGTTGTTGAACAAAGGAGTTGCCATTTAACGAAGCAGTTTATGAAATGTAATATATCTTGATCAATGTCACCCCTTTCAACAATCTCACCCATCTTGGGTACAATTTATTTTTATCACTCAGTAAGAATATTGAGTTTACAATGCTAAGTCTATTTAGTAATGTTCTTTGTTAAGGTAGATAATAGATTTTTAAAAGCTGTGGAATGGCTGTTGGAGGTTGTTTTTGCTTGGTGCTTGCATATTTGAGTGTTACCCCAAATGAGACATTCACTTATCATAAAGCTCTCTTTTAGTTAACATAACTCTTCTTTATTGAGAAAAAGAATGTTATCAAAGTCTTATACAATGACAATCAAATATATTTGAGGTGCAATTAGCAGTGTCTAATGCAGGTTCATATTGTGTGTTGTCTTTTTCTTCATCTGTCTCATGGCTAACAGTAACACATCACATTCACCAGGGAAAACACAGAGAACACAAAAGGAGGAAATTGTGCTCTATGTATCCTTTCTTCCAAGAGCTTAAACTATGAACAGATGTTTGCTGAGTTGTTCTCTCTATTTTACTATAAAATTCCCGTTGCACAGAGTATCTATTTACAGCCATTGTGAAGTTCAGTGTATTCGAATGCTTTAAAATATATAGTTTTTCTTTTTTTGTAACATTAAAAAATATTTGGCCCATTTTTATTTAAACTGTACAAAACTATAATTCTGGCAAAACAATGAATTTATATAAAATAATTTGTGCATTCTAATAAAAGTAAAGTCAAAATTTTCCTTCTGAGTAGAACATTGCATATTATACCAAAAATGATCAGATTGTTTAAATAAAAAATCACATTCTTGCAGAACATTCTATTTTTGAATAGTATCATATTTTTTCTACAGTAATTTTGAGTGTTGTTGCTGCATTTGTGTGGCTACCTCCCTGGGATAATTTTCATATGATGTTGAAGAGCCATATAAATCTCTATTTATGTGAGGTTTTATTTTAATCTCTCCCTCATTTTATAAATGTGTATTTTTGAACTTTTTAATTGATAAAATTATGATGAATATGTGTGGATATTGCCTAGGTAATTATTAATTTGAATCGTCTGGAAAAAATTATAAGCTTATTGATAAATAATGTTGAATTTCTAGAAATTTCACCTTTTGTGTTCATATGATCATTAAAAATACAGATAATGATGGCTAATGGACAAGTTATTTGGATTTATTATAGGTAATAGAAACTACATTTGCAAGACCAACAACTATTTTATCATGATTCCCATACTTTAACCAAAAGATACCTGTAAGCACACTGCAAAATATAAACAGTATTTTGAGTTAAAATATTACATTAGGATGAAAAATTGGAAGTGCAAGATTACATGCATTTATATGTAAAGGTACAGGATAAACAGGGAAGTGGAAAGCCCCCACTTCTGTCTTTAATTTCCTTTCATCTTCTGTGAAGCTTTTGTCTCATGGAAGACAATTTTATTTCATCTGTCAACTGCTAATCTCATAATCACTGTAGAGACACAATCAAAATCAGTGTTTCAATGAGACTCCACACAACCAGGCAAGCTGACAGACTAGCCACCGCATTTGTCCTCATAACTTCAGCCCTCAGTAAAAGTCCCTGGGTCCAGACATTCCCTAAAAGTTAGCTTATTTTATACAAGCCTGCTCAAACTCACATTAATAGCATATAGTTTCCTGACAAGTCTCTAAATTATTAACCTACAAATTGCACCATTTTAGTTTTCTAAAAAATAAAACACTTGCAATCACCTCCCACATACTGTATGAAGTTGCTTATTTAGTCTCTGTCCCTGTATACTGAGATATAAGCTTCTGCTAAGTCAAGCTTTTACTAGTTTCTGCTCCATCAGAGCATCCTTAGGACAAGTTTAGGTGGACAGTAAATACTTGTTGAATGAATGAATGACTCTGTAATTGAATGAAGCATATCATTATTTTTTTACCCATGCCCTAATTATCTTTCTACTTGACTAACCTCTAGGTGCAACGCCAGCCTTTCTAAGGATGCATTGAGGATAGAAAAGATTAAGTAACCTCAAACAGTTGACAAGTGGTTAATTAAATCTAACTGCTATTCTTTATGCTAGTAAAAACCTTCTGTGCCCTCTTCCTGTAGTTCATTCAACCAACTCAAACAGGAATGTCCCAGCCCTGCAGAGCTCATAACTTAGCAGTTTGTTAGATGAGCCAGGAGAGATGATGCATGCATACTGAACACTCAGGCACAGGTAAGAAGTGACATCCACTTCTCCACCGTGAGAAAACAAAAAGAAAAGGAAATAATTTAGAGCATCTATCAAGGTTATTTTGCTCCTTTTGAGGAGCCTGGCTGCCTTGCCTCTTATATGCTCTGGTTTGCTCATCTATGTTTGTTCCGACTGGATGCATTCTATCATCCGGGCTGGATTGGAAACTTTCAAGAAGCTGGAAAAAAAATCTAAGGAACATAAACATTTCAAATTGAGCTAGTGAGCAAAGGGAATGCATTCATTCTGAATATTTGCCATCAGTGAGCAGATTTTCAGCAAAACCTTGGCTTTCTTTTCTCTTGGCAAAACTGCTTGCATCACAATAAGGAAGTTTGGCAAACTAGTGCTTTGATGATATTACTGAGGAAATGTACCAATGAATAAATGTATGTTTCCTTTGTTAGGCACAATATATTTGGGCTTAAGGCAAAATTGTAGCATTAAAAACAAAATCATCATGGCAACATTCATAAAATAGAGATATGTTTTAAAGCAATGGTATAAAATCGTGGGATATCTATGAAAATGTGAGGCTAACAATTTGATTAAAATAAAAGGAATAGTTTAGATTCAAGATTTTTTAATTGGCTTACATATTGATAAATACTTATCCCTAATGATTCTAAAAGTAACTTTTCAAGACATTGAACAACTTATGTCTTGACAAAATTGATATTAATAAATATATCTAACTGCTTAAACTATTAAATTAACTTTATTATTATTTATACTTTTTTCAGAATATGCGTGAATTTAAATGTCAGAGCTACTTCACCTCATTTGACTCATGGTCTAAGAGGTTGTAAATTCAACAAGCTACTTTTTCATTTATTACCATGATTTTGGTTATATTGCACATAAAAATACAAAAGGGTGTGGGAGGAGGGCAAGTGGGAGAAAATGAGGGAGGGGGTAACAAGTTTGACAAGAAATGTACTCACTACCTATCTGTAACTATAATCCCTCTGTACATCACCTTGACAATAAAATTAAGTGAAAAAATACAAAAAATACTATAAAATATAACTAAATTCTAAATACTTGAATTGTAATGGAAGAGCTCTACAGAAAGCTAAATGAAGAAAATAGATGTGAGTATATGTTATATACTCGTGATATACTCATGATAATCTCTGCTTTAAATGAAGTGTGTTCTTGAATTAAGTATAGTTGTAAAAATGACACATACACTGATGAAACAGAAATGAGAGCCTAGAAACCATTCCACATATATAGACCATTACTTTAGGAAAAAAAAGTGTCAAGAACTCCAATGGGGAAAAATAGACCTTGGAGAACAAAGCAAAAACAAAACAAACAGAAAAACTCTAGATATCCATATATATATATAAGTGATATTGAACACCACATGCTATCTTACACTATACACAAAAGTCAGCTAAAATGCACTGAAGGAAGACCAGACTCAAACCATGAAAATCCCAGAGGAAACCACAGAGGGAAAGCTTATAGATACTTGTGCCAGCAGTAATTTGGCTATGACTCCCAGACATAGCCAGCAATAGCAAAAGCATATGGGACGGTATTGTACTAAAATGTCTGGGTTTAATGAAATAAATACCCAACAAGATGAAAAAGGAAACTTGTTGTGGCTTGGGAGAAATATTTGCAAATAATTTACATGACAAAAGGTTGATATACAAAATAAGGAAGAATATTTCAAAAATAGACAAAATAGCAAATAGACATTTTTTTTCTATGAAGATACACAGATGACCAACCAGGTATATACTAAAATCACTCAGTATCACTGGTTCTCAAAAGACTACAGATAAAAGAAACAATAAGAAAATTATATCACACCTGTTAAATACCTTTCATAGAAAAGTTAATATATGTTGGATCTCTGTTGGTGGAAATGCAAAAAAAAAGCTACATGAAAGGTACTTAAAAATTTAAAGATGAGCCACTCTAGGAATCAGCAAGGTTCCTTATGGATGTATATATACAGGAAAATGAAATCTATATCATGCATAGATATCTTCACTCTCAATTTGTTTTGTCCATAGGTATATGTTTGTGTGTGCACACAAGTGTTCATGCATGAACATATGCATACATGCACACACATGTATACACATTTGTATATACATATAAGTATATTTACACACAAACATGTATGAACATGTACATATATGGATATATAAATCATATTCAGTCTAAAATGGAAGGAAGTCATTCTATTTGTGAACAGTGTATGAACGTACAGGACATTTAAAGTGATTTAAAACCAGACACAGAAAGTATTCTTTGACCTCACGTATACATGGAAGCTATAAAAGTGAAATTGTTAGGAGCAGAGTGTAGAATGATGATAATAAAGAATTAGATGAGGAAAGATGGGAAGGTACTAGTGAAAGTATATTATTAGATTTCAGTTATATAGAATAACCAGTACCAGAGCTCTACTGTACACTGTGTACCTAAAATGTGAGAAGTAAGTTAAATGTACTTACCAGACACAAAAAAGCCACAATGTAAGAAAATGGATGCACTAGTCACCTCATAATGTGTACGTGCACAAGAATAGCAGATACTACCCCTTAAATAAAGGTACATTCCATTACAAAAAATAAATAAATTGTGTGTTTGGATTTCAGGTATTTTTGAACTCATAAAAACAACCCTTTGGTAAAAGAACTTTTTCTTAAGTCCCACATTTGGGGACTGGAGGAATGGGCTGTGTGTAAGCTGGAGGTGTTCTTATAGAGGCCTTTCTACAACATCAAATTGCAGGAAGTATTGAGTACTACAATTTCTGTCTATCTAAAGATTTAATTTCAAACCTATGATTGTAGAGGATTCAAAGAATAAGTTTTATTCAGGTAAAGGCAAGTCAATAACATAGCTACTCAGAGACATTCACTGTACCTATCTGGAGAAAAGATTGAGAGACCCAGTTTTGCACAACTTTGGACTAAACTCTCACGGCTTGAGAGTGTGGTACAGGAGAGTTCATTGAAGCAAATTCCCTGCAGAAAATCATCCTCACACTGTCAAATAATGAGGTGATAAATTAATGGAGGTAGCTGCTGTTTTGTGGAAAAAATTGTGCAGAAGCTGAAAATAGGAAAAATGATGGAAGCTCCATTCTAGGGAGAAAGTGAAATTAAGTAGTGAAGGTATTTGACAAAATGAGTGAAATTATGACTTTTCTTTTGGTAAGTGGTGAATATTAGAATGTTTTGTATCTTCTGTGCCACTAGTATATGGCTGACCATGGCTGTATACGATATATTAAGTTCTATGTGAATTAATTTGCAATGTTGACCCATAATTTCTGTGCACAATCCTCCAAAGGCTTTTCAACCTTTTCTAAAGAATTGTCAAACAGATTCAGTTCCACCAGCATTCAGTAAAAACACTGGAGAAAATGTGTTATTTTTCAGTGTGATTTTATCCCAATAATGCTATATACCATTATTATTAATGATATCATATTTTTTGTCAGTTGTGGGGCTTGAACTCAGAATCTGGGCGCTGTCCCTGAACTCTTTTGCTCAAGGCTCGTGCTCTACCATGTTGAGCCACAGCACTGCTTCCTATTTTCTAGTGGTTAGTTGGAGATAAGAGTCTTATGGATTTTATTGGCTCAGTTGTCTTCAAAGAGCAATTCCTCAGATCTCAGCCTCCTGAGTAAGTAGGATTACAGGCATGAGCCACTGGTGCTTGACTGATAACAGTTACTTTTGGGTATTACTAATAATGCTGCAGAGTATGCTTGTTTAAAAAAAACCTGAAAGTTGAGCTTAAATGTTTTTTCTGCTAAGTAGTAAGCTATGTAAGATTGTTCAGTATGATTAGCTTTGTTGTGTTCACATAGAACATCCCAAATGTATGTCCTTAAAGTATACTGTGTTGAATTCTGAATGATGAGGATGTTTGTCCATTTTACATTTATTTTCTTTACATGCATTTTGTAATTGTTTTACAGAAACATCCATTATAATGGTTGGTCAGAGTAGAAATAATAACATAAACTTGAATATTAGTTCTCCTTTGATACTTTTTCTCCTCGCCTAGTCTCTTTCAAATGAGAAAATCTACCACTGTTTAACAGCAAGATGCCATTTATGTAGCAATCAACGGACTCTTAATGTAGCCTTTTCAAAATAATGCATAGGAATAGTAGCTTTTCCCTTCAGCCCTGGTACTGCTCTTTGCCCCGCCACCCTTTCCATCCTCACAAGCAGAGGCTAAATCCTACTCCTGATGCTAAGTCATATTCACAAGGCACTGAACAGACTGTGAGGAGCTGTGGTATGAAATCATTGCTGCCCCATTTTTTGCCATCACCTGGTGGTAATTGTGCAGTTAGCAGTGTACAGGTGTCTCTGGGTTTGGTGTACATATCACTTGATAAGAAAGATGCTAAAGTACTTTAACAAATACTTCATTTTTCTTAGGAGAAAGTGAAATTCAGAAACCAAGCTAAAATATAGTACAGTAAAAGTGAGATTGTGGTGTTAAAAACTAATGTAAACACAGAGATAGTGCATCTGTTTCCTTTGATTTAATTACATTCATTTAAGCATTATCTTCAATGGCACTAACATTGAGTGTAAGGATAAAACTCCTATGTTTAGAAAAGATTCTTGGTTTTTGAAGATACTAATATTTTGAGTTTTCATAGTGACCCTTTGTAACATTTTCTTCTAAAAAATAAAGTTATCCATGTCTACCACTGACTTAGAGCTTATAGAAAAATGTAAAATCTCAGAGGTAACAGAAAAGCACAATAGATAACCTGGAGCTGCATCATAGATAAAGTTTTTTTCCACTGAAGCAAAGATTCTTGGAGAATATCAAAGTCAAGTTGAAAGAGTTCCTTCAGAATCAGAGTCCAGAACTGAGTGACCAAATTTCTCTGGGGATCATACCTCAGTGGTCTCCAGTGACATCACAAAGTTCAGCTTGTCACAAAGGAGGTACTTGGATGTAAACCTGGTCATTTGAGAGGTCCCGATTAGCAGAAACATCACCTAAGCTAACAAGAACACATAGCAAACATCATGGCTAGAACTAAAAGAAGTGAGAACATGCCTAAGTCTAGGAGAAATCCTGTAAGCCGCTCTGCAAGAGCAGAGCTCCAGTTTCCTGTTAGCCGTGTGGACCGGTTCCTGCGTGAGGGTCACTATGCCCAGCGGCTGAGCTCCTCAACACCTGTATTCTTGAGTGGCGTCCTCGAGTATCTGGTGTCCAACATCCTAGACCTGGCTGGCAACGAGGCCCGCAGAAACGGCAGGACACGCATCACCCCAGATCACGTGAAGATGGTTATAGAAAACCAGAAGCAATTCCATTATAACATCAAAATTCTAGGTGGTGGGAAGACCAAGCCCAGAGAGTGAGACTGCATGGCGCATTGGTGGGACTTCAACACCCTCATCCGTCCTCTGAAATGTCCACACACCACGGACGCTTATTAAACCACAGGACCACCGAAAAATCATGAGTTCTGCTTCTTTTTTCCAAAACATGAATGCTTCTAACCCATAACTTGGGAAGCCGTTTCTGAGAAGACAAATGATGTCATTTTTGTCTAATTAAATCCTTATATAAATCTCTTCTTGATATTCACGGGGAAGTCTCAGAAAACAAATTTTCTTCCACTAGGCTGTGGTGACACTTGAAGTATCTTGCTGATCGGAAATTTTCATGAATGCTTCAGTGATGTCTCCCGGGAAAGGCGTGGAGATTACGGTCAACAGCCTTTGTGGTCTTCCCATTTGTTCCATCAATCAAAGGGTTAAAGTATACTTGGGTGAATAGCTGATGCTCTTTTACATGAAATTGTACATGCAGTCTTCTTAACTATACGAAAGGTATGCATTATTTATTTAATCCTTTTTTTGTCTACTGCCCTGGAGTTTGAAATCGGGTTTTCAGCCTCCTAGGTACACACTCTGCCACTTGAGCCATACCTCCAGTCTTTAATGTCACATTGATTTCTTTAATATGTTAGCTAATTAAATCATGCACATAGCACTGAATATTGCAGAATCCACCCGACATAATCATACTTTCCATTTAATAAGTTTGATTAGATTTTTGGCTTAGGTTTCAATTGGTATTTCATTGTGTCATCCATGAGTGAAATGAGATTTGGTGAAATTAATTTATGTGCAATTTTGCACATAAAAACTGACATTGCAGCTCAGATCATTGTAGTTTTGACTCTGTTCATTTTGCCCCTTCTCAACATGACCTATTTGAACTTTCTAGAAAATTCAATCTTTTCATCTTAGAATATAAAATATTGCAAAAACATCAATGAACTCTTAGTAAAATGTTGAAAGTGAGATTAAAAAATATTCCTGATTGAAATTCAAAAAAGCTTTCCTACATTTAGAATATAAGTATTCATCTGTTTCTTCTATTTTTATGCTATGTGTATACATTTAAATTTCATTCATGGCCAATGCCTTTAGCCCACAGTAAAAGAAAAATACACACACACACACACTTTTTCCTCTATGAACTTGACTACTTAGGAATGTGTTTCTACTTGACAGGCAATGATACGGACAGATAGGAATGTGTTTCTACTTGCCGGGCAATGACACGGACAGATGACTACAAATAGTACCTTCTTTCCTTTTTGCCTGTACTGGGCTTCAACCCAAGGGCCTATCACTATCTGGGCTTGCTTGCTCTATCATTGGAGCCACACCCCCACACCAGCTTTTTACTGCTTAACTGTACACAGTATCTTTGGGAATTTTCTACATGGGCTGGCTTTGAACTGTGATCCCAAAGGTCTCAACCTCCTGAGTAGTGGGATTACAGGAATGAGTCACAAGCACCCTGCTAGCTTCTTAAACAGACGTAATTGTGACTTTTGTTAAAGATGTCATTACCTAGGCTCAGTGGGTACAGCTCATCTATAACCCTTCACAGTGTCAGGTAAGGTAGCTCTATGGGGTAATTGGGGAGCCAAGCCCAAGATAGCAGGAAATGGAGTGTTGAACTGGAGTCAGCCAAGTAGATCAAGCTCAACTAAGGCTTCTTTGAAACATAGTGACTTGTTTTCAAGTATGGGGATCCCAAGAAATCTAGGAAGAAGTCTCCTAATGTTATTGTTATTCTGTGATTCTAAGACCACCCAGATTTCAAAGGAAGGCAGGGCAAGTCCACTGTCCTAAAGGATAATGTCATAATCACTGTGCTGGAAGAATACAAGTGATAGCTATGAGTGCACATTTAGAAATATTTTCCATCACTGCTGTTAACAAATGTATTTCTCAAGAGAGGAGAGCATTTGATTTTTATTGGAAATGGTGATATGGTTAGGAAATCAGGAAGCACGCACAGGCAAAATTACAAAAGAGCTTTTTCATCCACTGGACTAAGATCTAAACAAGGAAATGATGCTGCTGTTGCCGGGCCTGACTCAATGATCACCCTGCACGCTCTTGGGTGTGCCTCCCACAATGTATACGTAGCTGAGAGGTGTCCAGTTGAAGGCTGCCTGTTTTTGCATGCTCCACAGTTCATGTGGTGGTCTTTGAGGGATTTGTGGGGTGGGTTTGCAAAATTTTATTTCAATAAATGTTGCTGGAAATTTTAATTTTTCTTTTAGGACACCACTAAACTGATTTCCAGTTGATTGTTTGATTATGCAGTGCCTTGCCACTCCCGGAGCTTCAGAATGAGATTCAGTGATGGATTCCTATTACAAATCTTCCTGGAATTCAGAATCTTGCAGCATATGATTTAGGCTACAGAACTGGACTGAAGTCCTCTTTCTCTGTTATTTGTTGAAAATTCCCAAGTTCATAGATTTTAATTATGGCTTTTGACAACAGAATAGAGATAACATAATAAATTGGAATTTATTTATTTATTTATTTGTAATGATGGATTTAATTTGCTCATTCATTTATTTGTAGTTGAGTAAGGCCCGGGGAAGATGAGGAAAATTAAAATCTATTTATTCAACTTAAATATGTACACAGCTATGAATAAGGCTCATGCCCTTGCCCTTTAAGAGAAGGGACAATACATGTATGTCACAATTGGGACCTAAGACAATGGTCAGTTCAGCAAGTACCTCTCCACAGATAGCCACGCATCCCCCATCAGTGTGCTCTGCCTCTTATCTCATGGAGACTTCTGTTATTCTGGTCATAGCCATATCTTCTGTGGTATTTTTAAGTTCTGTAATACATTGTTACAGTATACAATTATTGTGATAACTTGGAAAATTTTAATTTTTTTCTTTTCATTATCTACTAAAATAGACTTGGGCAGTGAACTGAAGCTAGGATTGTTTATAAGTGTACTTAAATAATCGCTTTCCTCACAATTTTCAGTGTCTATTTTCCCACATATCCCATGAAGCCAGTCCTTCTTGGATCACTGAAGTGACAGGATGGTTGTTCACTGATGTTCTTCTATCTTCAGTCGATGCTTTCTATGACACATACCTGGTTTAGTTGCTTGTGTATTTAAATACATTAAGAAATGTTTGATAACCTATTTTTCTGCTACAAGGTAACACATTAAGTGATTTTGAAGAACAGAGACTTATTTGTCATAGTTCTATTGGTCAGCAGACCTGTGTCTAGCAGCTAATGTCTTCTTGTGATATTTTTTCCTGGAAGGGGGAGGATCCTCCCTCCCTGCCTCCAGTATGTGATAGCGAAGAGGAGACAGAGTGGAGCATTAACAGAGGTCTGGATTTGTTTTCGAACACACTTGCATAGTAACACACCCACTGTATTTTAAATTTGTGTTTCTAAATTATATACTATAGTGAAATACATTCTACTTATCCAGGCTACACAGGTTCTATTGCAGTACAATTAAATTCTATGTTCTCTATAAATCGTGCATTGCTTTACAAGGGTCTGTCGTTCTTTTACTGGGAGAACTTTTAGGAAATGGGGGTTAAATGAGATTATTAGTCCTTTTCTAGAGCTGTAAAAGCTTCTATTAATCCATATATATATATATGTATATATATATTTTTTTATTTATCCTCTCTAGTCATTCGAATTGCTCTTCACATAAGAGTAAAGTTAAATGTTGTTTGATTTTGTAATGATTCACTCCAACCCAAAATGATTGGATTTCTGCCTGGATTTTATAGTTTAATTAATTTGTTCATAAAAGGTGTTAGTTACAGGAACTTGTGTGTGGTTGCTGTGTGTTTAGTGAATACTGGTTAGTATGAGCTTCAAGTTCACCTGTCTCTGGATGGAGGGCATTGCTTCTGGAGATATGAAGCAGTGTAAGGGGAAGGCTTTTTTGGTTGATGATTAAATTGGGCAAAATGAATGTATTGGTATTTACGATGTAAGAAAATGGAGTGTTTTGTAAAGATTTTTTTCCTTGCATTTAATAAACTATCATTATGCAAAACATGTAAGTTGGATACTGTTCATTGTATTCTTCCTTTCTATCTCTCCCATCCTCTTAGTCGATAATCTAAGGCTCCTATTGATTTAACCCTTTCTTGTTCTGTAGGTGTAGCGGAATAGTGAGTGGAGACCAAGGTGTCACCAGCCATGCCATAATGCTCCAGACAGCCACTGACAATTAAAAATTACCCATTCTAAATGTCCATAGTGCTAACGGTAAAAACCAATGTTCTTATGCCATAGGCAGACTAGATTTTGTGACTATAGTAGAATGACCCTTTGACACAGTTCAGATGTCTCCACACAGAAGGTTTCCTTGGTGTTCTTTGTCCTGCACAAATTAAGTGCACTCTCGCCCCTACAGGTGATCTAGAGCAGTCTCCTTGAGTTGTCTCTCCTCCTAATCCCCAGAGACCGGGTTCATGTGGTGATTCCATCTTTATGTTGGGAGTGTCAGGATAGCAGTGGGGGAGTCTTTCTGAGGTAAACAGGCTCATCCCAAAGCACCTACCTCTTCTCCCCTGTCTTCTTCCTTCTCTTCTTTCCACATGTACATGCCATTATTTGAGGTATTGGCCCAGCATCTGCCTGACAACATGGCATCCGGCCTTTGTCATTTCTTGTACAACATGGTGATTTCTACTTCCACACAATTTTCTTTATGGATATAAACCATTCCATTGCAAGTGACACGGTGGCCCAAGTAGTATAGTGCTTACCTTGAGTTGAAGAGCTGAGAAACAGCGTCCATGCCCAGAGTTCAAGCCCCATGACCAAGAAAACTAAACAAAAAAATCATTCCATTGTGTAGATATAAGGGATATATTTATCATATATGTGGCATAATATATATGCACACACATATAGACATAATAGATCAGCACAACAGAATCATACAGATGTGAATGTAATAGAAACATCTATATGTACATATAGATATATACTTTATATGCTTATAGGTGCTTATCTCTTTCCCTCTGTCTGTATACTTGTAAGCATGTTTTTTTCTTAATAAAATTATTACTACTAAAATAATTCTGCTATGGAAATTTGAACCTAAGGTTTATAGGCTGCAGTCTTTCACTTCTATGCTACTTCATGTTTTGTAGTTTTTGGTTATTTCCTTGTCAGAGGGGAACCTGTGTTGCTCTGCTGCTTTGCTGTCCATGCAAATTTGTTTTTCTGTCCTTAGTTTTGATAGATTTATGAATCTCTTATGATATTGACACACAACGATGGGACTAACTGAGTAAATGCAATCATTCTTTTGAAACCTTCTCCTGGAGCATCACAGGAGTATCTGGAGGACATTTCATTTGGATGCAAGTGGCAAAGCTGGGAATAGATGCTACAGGGTGTCAGACATTCTCCAAAGGATGCCTACAGGAAGTCAACACATAAAAATGACTATTTTTCCAAGAAATTATTCACCAACACTGATAGGGCACTCTTTGGTGAAGATATTTGGTGAGTTAGGGCATCACTGTCTCATATATTTATTTTAACAAGTTAACAAGTTCACGGTCTATGGGGCAGCAGAATTAAAGGAAGGAAAATCTTAATGAACAGAGAGAATGTCATAGCAGGGAACTCTCCTTTATAGCTGGTAAAATCAGAACTGAAAAGAAAGCCCAGGAAATGGCTGGCAGGAGTTCACAGTGAGATGTGGTCTGGGGCGTGATGTCTGCCTGGTCTTCATGGTGTTTGCACACCTGTCTCCATTGCCTTTGCAGCAGTCACTCCTCTGCTGGACAGCCGTCAGGGGTTTATCAGTAAATACACCTACTGACTGCAAACAGAGCTGCAGACATCTGTGAAGGTCATTTACAGTTTCGCGTCCTGACCTCGATAGCTTAGCCTTTGAATGTCTCCCAGGGTCCCTTACGTTCATGGCTGGGATACCATTGGGAGATGGTGGAGGGCAGGTCCTAGTGCAGGTCAGGACATGCTAGTGATGCCTACGTGGAACTTCTGGCCCTGCCTCTCTCCTTTTTCTTCCCTGCCAGCATGGAGTGCACTCATGTGCTCCTGCCACGTTGGCAACCTTTCCCCAGGCTCCACAGCACTAGGGACAATGGACTATGGATTGAGCCTTTGAAGAGATGAGCTAAATTCTACTCATTTGCTTCAGCCATTTTGTTATAGTCACAAAAAGCAGACAAATGCACTCAGAAAGAAAAGCTTCTGAATGTAATATTTTTAATCAAAATAATAAAATTCTTCAAAGTTCATGTGAGTATCGCTGTTGCATTGGTTCACCCTTTGTCCTTTGTCTGAACTTTACAACTTGTGTGTGGATGGGGGAGTTGGGAGGGGAAGGAAAGTGGGAGAAAGACGAGGAATGGGGTGACAATGTTTGACAAGAAATGTACTCATTACCTTGTAGCTGTAATCCCTCTGTACATGTTGACAACAAAATTAAATTTTAAAAAATTCTTGAAAAACTTATACATGCTGTGAAATATCTTCAATCATGGAATAACTCAAAGAATAAATCTCTAGAAATTCACATAATAAATTCATTGGATTTACTCCATTTTGGTTCATAAAAAATAATATGTAGTACAGGAGCTTTGGAGAACACTGAAAGACCCAAATCCAGACACTGCTCATGGATTTTAATTGTCAAGTGCATAAACATACTTTGTGAGAGAGCTTTGTTTCCTCAACAAGAAAAAAGATCAGTGCTCAACTGAATACAGAAATGAAAAACATATGACTACACACACACACACACACACACACATCACATACACACACATCACACAGCACCAAGGTGTACACATGAGAGATGTGGAGTCATGAGACACATAAGTGTCTAGAGTCTTAATACAACTAAGCAAAAATGTATATCTTAGGTCATATTTGAGGGCCCAAAACCAAAGGAAGTCTCTGATCTGCAGTACTGAAGGCAGGGGACTGAGCATGGGAGATCGTGATGGGAGGAGGTTAGGTGATAGGAGTACATCATATATGCATATAAAATGTCATAATAAAACCCATTTTTCTGGGCTGGGAAGGTGGCTCAATGGTAGAGCGCTTGCCTTGCATGCATGAGGCCCTGGGTTCGATTTCTCAGCACCACATAAGCAAAAAAAGCTGGAAGTGGCACTGTAGCTCAAGTGGTAGAGCACTAGCCTTGAGCTGAAGAGCTGAGGGACAGTGCCTAGGCCCAGAGTTCAAGTCCCACGATGGACAAAAATCTATTATTCTGTACAGTCAAAGAAGCAAAAATAAACCTTACAAATTCTCCTCATGCATACAAGTATACCAATAAAACCAAAAGAGGTTGAAGAGGTTGATCATGTACCTTGGAGTCACAAATCCAAGCTCAAGAAAAAAAAGGCAAGATAATATTGGCAAGACAATTTTTCTTGAACTTCTTATTTTTTTTAACACTCTGCTGACAACTTATGCAAATTTTGAGAGAAATCTCTGTGGCCTTTTGTAAAATGTTTCCAAGTTCTCCAATCTGAGGCAACTGTAAAGGTGCTCACCTCTCCATATGTATAATTAGCTCTCCATGTGCATCGAGACTGACAAGTCTCTTTCAGGATTCAGAACCAAAGTTGGAAACTTAATTTGAAATGATATCAAAGCCTGTTCTGCAAGCACTTTGGTTTTCATTATAAATGGAATGCTTGGGATGTGGAAGCAAATTATCATGTTAAGTCAGAGGCTCCTGTCAGTGTTTCAGCCTCTAAAAATATTTTTATTGCAAATTATTGAGGTTACAGTAGCTCTCTCTGGATTGCCATTTTGTATAATGTTTAAAAGAATAAAACTTAGAAGCACATTAAATAATGTTTTTAGATGTATTTCTGTATATCTGATGTACAGTAGTGTATATTCTTATACAGAGAGGCACTTTTAGTATCAACCCCAACTCTGATTATGCTTTGGAATAAAATGTATTACGGACTCCATGAAAATACTGGCCTTGTATTTCCTATCATTCAATCATGAGCCAGCAAAACACCATTGACATCAAGAATTGAAGACCAAGGTTCTCTGGGATACACTTATCCTAAAAATACTTCATTGTTAATCTGATGTTTGAACTTATATTTTATTTACCATTTCTGTTTTGAATTCTAAACTCCCTTTTATTTATTAAATCTGACATCTCTCTACCGGTGGCAGAGATAGTTTAGAAGCCACATAAAAGATCAAAAATGGAATGTTGTTTTATATTGCAAAGAATTACACAGCAGTAAGCACATTTCTGTCACCACTCTAACCATGTAAAAACTCTCCGGTGGATTTCTTGTGTCTGTAATCTTATTTTGGTGTCTTCTCAGATGATCTATCTTCTCAGATAGATCTTGATCTATCCAGATGCTCTAAAGTCTTGCTAGTGACACGTGTGATGTTAGCGGTCCTTCTAAAGTGGTGAATGGATTCTACTTCTTGGAGACTGATGGTGTTTCTTGTCCTTTATGCCTGCAATCCTAAATTCTTCACCTGGGAACTGAACTGAAATTAGCAATGCCATTTCTACTTACCTCCAGCAGTCAACCAGTGAAATATCCATGAGGTGCTTTCAAATTTGTGTTATGAGATTATATGCATGTCATCATCCGTCCAATCATCTCAGATGTAAAGTAAAAGGAAGTGAATTCCAACATCTGGTAGAGGCATAGCAACAGTCTGGTTTCTTGAACTGTTTGGGTAGCCACAGACTTCCAACACTAGGGGGCAGTAGGATGGTGTTATTCATTTCTGCACACATTTGGAACAATTCTAGGGGAGAGATTTCACCAGCAGATGGCCAAAAGAGCTACTTTGATGAAATTTGGCTTATTATTTGATGCTATCCAGTGTTATAAACATGAAAAAAAATTGGTGGATGTAAATGTACACTTCTGTAATATCTCTGTCATCTGGAGTTCAGTTTCATTTGACAGTATAAATAATGTATAAATTGATTTGACTCATTGAAAGAGAAAATTTTCTTTGACATTGTTGACCAAAATATGTGTTTTAACACAAAGCACATTTCTTCTTAAAAAGTAATAACAAAAAGTAGAAATTATATAAATTATATAATATTTAGATTCAAATTATAATTAAAATATCATTAAATAAACATTCCAGTTAGATAAATTCTAAAGGGACATATTTTGGTTTTACAGACTGCTATGAGAGGAAGATAATTTAGGGGTAAGGCATGTATCTGTATTCTGGTTGAGGTGGTAAATAAAGAACAATATAGTATGTTAGTGCCTTGCACAATCTGTTTTACCAGGTTAATTATACTGTTTAGATGTTAACAATAAGTAGACACATCCATGCTGCTTATTATCTGGACATTTTAATTTTAGTAAGTACTGACATGTTGCTACAATATCACTGAAAAATTTACTGATCGTTGAATCACAGGTAAATGGTGTGTAACAAAAATCATGGGGAATTTTGCATCTAAGAAACACAGCTATCATAGAATGCTATGAGATGGAGTTTCAACTAAAATGATTATTTTTACAAAGGGAGATTAGTAAGACATAAAAGACATGCTGGATATGTGGCGTAGGTGATAGAGCGGAGTTCTTGCTTTGCATACACAGGACTTAGTTCAATCCCCAGCACCAGCACAATAACAACCAAAGTAAAAAAAAGAAAACTAGTAAACACAAACTTACTAGTGAACCAATTTATTTATTCTAATTTATTTATTGGAAATAAATGCCCCAAATTGAAATTATTGGTTATTCTCTAGTCACTACATTCATTGCTGTGTCCTGAAATACAGCTACGAAATTACTGCAGTATTTTAAAAATATTTTAATTTATACTTTGTGGGCAACATATTATATAATAATTATTAAACATACCGAGTTTGTCTTGATAAGCTTATGGAATTGACCAGAAATCATTGTAAATTCTCAGCATGAGAGAATACATAAGTTAGAGAATTAAGATGAAAGGTAGCTCTTCTTGAATTTACGACCATTTATAACAGTACACAATGTGTTGGAAAAAATCTAGAACCATGCATACACAAGGTGACAACATTGGATATTTCATACCTCAGAAACAAGGCAGAATAACGTGAGAATGCCTTAAAGCCATTTAGGCATTATTTGTGTAAGAAAATATTATTATTAAACAAGTAATAAAATATTAGAAGTAAATAAAATTCATTTTGTTCATTAAATAATAAAGAAGTAACATTGTTGGGCTGAATTCACCTATGCAGAAATCATCCAAAGATATGCTAAAATATGAAGAGAAAAGTCACATGGGAGTTTCAGTAAATTGCAAAGTAGTTAGAGAAGTTTCAAAATACACCCTGAAATCAATGATTCAAATTAATTCAAAATTAATCTGGTGTGTATTACTCACTGGGGCTGTTAACTGTTCAGCTACTTTGCTTCCAAGGCCCTGGCAAGACTTGTTTCTGTTTCTTTCATTCTTTTTTAAAATATATTGTCTTTATGTAGTTGTTTAAAGGGGTTACTATTTAACATTGCAATTTATGAGGACAATATATCTTGATCAATGATGCCCCTTTCAGTATTCTCACCTCTCCCTCTCCTCATTGCTTTCATTCTTCACTTGAGAAATGCTGAGTTCTTTTATTTCCAGCTATGGGGAGCAAGATGCAAATCTGAGTTTGTTTCCACAGCAGCCTTGTAAACTTCCAAGCTATCCGAGGCTCATACAACTCTCTTCCTTAAGTGTGTCAAGAGCTGGCCCTCAACTTATTTCTTCGTATGTTTGCTGATTCCTAAGGGGAAGACAAGAAACTGAACAGCGTTCTTGAGAATATCATGTGTAAGGTCAGGCCAGAAAACGAGGGGGATCTTTATTAAACTCACCAAGTTTTCATTTGGAAATTGTATCATGTACCTTGCAAGACAAAGAGGAAGCAAAACCAGAGCAATCTTCACAAAGATTGAATCCTAGATACCAATTAGTTCAATGTCTGATCTAATTAAAGTAACTTACCACAGCATTAATTGCCTGCTGAAAAAGTAATTTCTCTTTATAGGAAGGTAATTTCTATAAATCAAGTTAATTTTTTCCTCTTAGATCATTGTTTCATTTAAAGATATTTGTAGATTTTTCACGTACTTGTAAAACATAAGACAGAAAACTTCTTTGTATTTTCTACCCAGAGCCTTTGTAAACTCACTCTGCAATGTCACAACTTCAAAATTTCTGTCACCACCACGATTTTTAAATGTCCATCCTAACCATAAAAGTGTCCCTTTAGCCCTACTGATAGCTTAACTCAACATCCTTGTCTGTTTCTGTAGTTTGGCATTCTAAGATGGTTATATCAATCCAGTCACACAGTGGTACCTGTGAGAATGAGTTCTGTCCCTTAGTATCACTATTTTTGTCCATTCATACAGACTGCTCCTCTTTCTCTTCTTCCTCCTCCTCTCCCTACTCCTTTTTTTGCTTAGGATTCATCCATTTCCTGGCTATTCCACCATTTGTATACCAAACATCATGAAGAACAATTAGATTATTCACAGAATTTACCACTCTGGATAACATTGCCATTCATATACAGAATGTTTCCTGAGCTGAAGTTTTAACTTTTCTACATCGTATGATACACTGAGACCCAGAAATCAGACACATAGTCATTAGAAGTCAGACCATTCTTTCCAGGAGCACTGCCATTGGCATTTTCATAAGTTATATATGGATTATTCAAGTGCTCACCTCATTGCCAGCATTTTGTGTGGCGATAACACATTGTTAACTGAAATTTGCATTTCCTTAATGGCTGATGCTAATAAACATCTTCTTGTGTGTTTATTTTCCATCTGTAAAACCTCTCATGCAGAAATCCATGTTAACTCTATAAAAACAGGGCAACTTGTGAGAACATTTTGTTATTTAATAATTTTTAGAAAAAAGCATGGGAAGTATTCAGGTAAAAGTGAAGACTTTTTTATATAAATAAAGAATAACAGAATTTTAAATAGAGATGACATTTTTAATGTTAATGTTAATTAATTTCCAAAAAAAAACTTTATACTGAGCTCTACTTACAGCAATCATTATTGAGCGTAAACAGGAATAACACCAAGAAAAGCACAGGCAGACACATTTTAGCTGATAGAAATCTAAGACAAAGGAAAAACTAAAAAGATACAAACCCAGGAATTCATTACTTCCAAAACAAGATGGGCACAAAAAATGATGGTGGGCTGACTTCTCAATACTGATTCAAGCTCAAGAAAGTACTGCATTGAAGGCAATAACTACTGACAACCTCAGATTCTAAACCCTTCAAAGACAAATATCTATAAAATAACCAAATCATAGATTTAAAATAAAAGACAAGGTTTGATTATTTCACACAAAAATAGTAAGAATCTGAGAAGAAATGCAACATACACAATTGGGAATAGGGGCTGGGAAGGTGGCTCAGTGGTAGAGCACTTGCCTTGCATGCATGAGGCCCTGGGTTCTATTCCTCAGCTCCACATAAGCAAAAAGAAAAAAGCTGGAAGTGGCACTGTGGCTCAAGTAGTAGAGCACAAGCCTTGAGCTGAAGAACTGAGGGACAGTGCCCAGGCCCAGAGTTCAGGCCCCACGACCAGACTCTTCCAAAAATAAATTCTAACACATTTGGGAATAATTTACACAATCTAATGTTAAATATTCAAGAGGCTATAGTAGTATTGAACGCAGGTCTCAAGAATTTACATGAGCAGTTAGAAAAAGTCCCTAAGTCTCCTCCAATTCACAACTGGACTTTTGTCTTTAGCGGCTTGATTCAATGCCTAACTCTTACCCTGTTGAACTTATGGTAGAGGGAAAATCTTCATCTTCCTCTATAATTATTCCCAAACTGCTTTTTCTCAATAACACAAAACTCATTTCTTATAAGCATAAATTTTTCAACTAATTTATTTCCCTTTGGGTTTGTTATGAGATGGGTAAATTTGAATCACAGAGGGCTAAATGCAAATCAGAGAAAAATGAAAAATTCATTAGTACAGAAATTAAGGTCATCTTTAAGACTATCAAAAAGCTCCTGTGTTTAATTGCTTAAATTAATCAAATAGACAAATTAGAAATTAATCTGGTAGAGAAAATTAAAAAAATCTCTGAAAATTTGAAAAGAATAAGTTTTGGGAAGTGGAACAAAGATAGAAGAAGGAGAAAGAAAAAATTATTGCAGCAGAATGAAATCAAGAGAGTAACAGAGGCACATTGTTATATAAGATAATCATAACTTTCTCTATAAATTTATTAAATGTGAAAATGAAAACATTTCTAGTATGTTCTAATTAAAACTACTTAGGTCCAGACAAAAGATTAAACATGATTAGCCTACTAAACATCATATATTTATTATTACACAATTATTACAAATAATAATTATCATTCTTAAGACAGAAGGCCCACCTAATTTTTAGATACCTGGTTAGCTAAAATTTAAAAGCAAACAAAAAACCCCAAATTATCAACAACTCTCTTCCAAAAATGAAGTCAAAGTGGCAATTCTCTTTAAATTGACTTCTACAGTTAGCATAGCACCAATAAAAAAACCCATAAAATTAAAATTAAATGAAAATTAAATTTGTGAGGCCTCATTGTTTTTGCTCATATTTATGAAGTTCTAAATATTCACCATGCCTGGTGAAAGAAATGTTAATTAGCTTGACTGTGTGTGTGGATTAATTTATCGTGTATATGTAGTTCGAAACATTATGTACTTCAAATATGTAGAAATTTTGTCTATTGTACCTTAATAAAGCAGGAAAATTTGAAATAAGATATACATAAATCTACCTACAAAAATCAACTGGATTCTTCCACCAAACTGAGTTCATAACTTTGAAAGGTCTTCTGTGTTTGTTGCTGTGTAGAAACAAGGTGTCACTATATAGTCAGGCTGGCCTCCAACTCATGCTATAGCTCAGGTTGTCCTCTAACTTCTGCCTCGCCTCCCAAGGACTGGAATTATAAGTCTGTGCCACCATGCCAGGCTTTGGAAGGTCTGTAGAGAGTAAACTTTTTATTGCTAGTACCATATCAATATCAAGTCACAACAAAACTCAGTCAACAAAAATTCTATAATGTAACGACAGGCAAAATAGAAATTGAAATAGAAGACATTTAATGTTCTCGAGAACTTCATTCTACTCAACCAGTTAGCCATGGAATTTTCTGGCCCTCAAAAAATCAGGTGTAGGATTTTAGAGGCTGTAGCAATTTGAGATTTTATATTTTATTTTGTCTAACAAAGTATCTTAATACATAGGTTTGAAAAATCAGAAAAAAATCATTAATTCATCTCATGTGTTGAAAGAAATATGGTTTATAGGACTATGAATATTAAATTAAAATAAAAATACAATCTAACTTTTTTATTAGCTAACCACTTAGTAAAGTTGTATGGTGACTTATATTTAGCAATGTCAAAATTCTTGGGAATCCTGTTTGGAGAAATAGTGGGGGGAAAAAAAGCACTAGATATCAATTAACTAAGTGAACTTATAGAACTTCCAAATTTCTTTTCAACTCTACCTTGCAGTGTCTTGAAAGGTCATATCTAGGTAGTATTCCCATTTATTTTTCTCGTATTCCTTCTCATATGATGTAATTTGGTTTAAGTTACTTCAATTTAGGGCTATGGTAAACTGCACAGGTAAGATTCAATGCCAGGGCATTCCTTTTAAAATCTCTTTCTGCCAATAAGGATACTTGTGGTTTGATAATGTTTTTGAGTTCTCAATATCTTGACAAAATTGTTTTTCCCTTTTCTAAAGAGACCAATCCCAGGTGAAAGCACTGGATTAGCATGATTTGTAGCATAAACACTGTGAACAAGGAACAATAACCCAACTGGGGTCAGGGAAGCAGCTCTTTCCCATTCTTCTTCAGAATGGTGGCACTGAGAATGGCTGACCTCTCATGAGGAGACCCAGGCCTAGCCAGTGGGGGGAGGGAATAATTGGTGATAGGTCTCACTTTGGGCTTATTGGTTGCCAGGGGCTTCTATTTGCCCATTATATCCTGTTAATTTTATTTCGAATCCCTCCTATTGCTTTAAGCTTGAAGACATTTATTTTTCTTACAGTTTAAAAATGAATCAAGCTCAGTTCTTGCTCTCTGTACGCAGATAATCATGCAACATATAAACAGAACAGTGCTTTTTATCAACCCAGAGTCATTTCTTTGCTGGCTAAAAAAGTGAAAGTAGCAAAAAAATCAGCTCCTTTTTAAGTGAAAATGATATTTTTTATTGTCTTGAATCTTAGTTATAATGGTTAAATACGGCCATTATCATTATAAATGAGTTATTGTAATTGCACGACAGTTGACAGGGCTAAAATCTTCTGTCATGTTCTGAGAAAGGTGAAATTTTACAACTAAAGTGATGTTTTTCTGGTGTAGATTTACACATGCATCTGTGGATCAACAAAGAAATAATAATGGACATTGGCTGTGTGCATGGAGCTGTGGAAGGTGCATAGAACATGGAAAGCATTAACGATGTCCCATACCACTCAGTTTGTTGAAAGGAAATACACTTTTTTCCTCACAAAGTGTGTTATGCAGGGAAATTTCCAGGAATGAGCACATTGGTTCTAAGAGTCTGTAGAAGGAAATTCCAGTAGGATAGTTAGGGTTTAAGACTTTACTTAACCAGTAAAATCTATCCAAAGGGGGAAAAAGATTTGTAGTCAAAGTGAACATTTGAATAGACCAAAGAGGAATTCTGAATTTAGGACAGAATAACCTGATGTATCATTGAAAAACATACACAAGAGAGGTGTGGGAGATTCTAGGCTTCATTCAACTACTTGCTTTTACTGTATAGACAATGCCTCTTAAGTTCAAGAAAATAGATAGAGACGAACACATGACCATCAAAACACATGCCTACAGTCTGACCTCACACAGCTTGAGACAGGAAAATCTTGAGTTTGAGGCCAGCTAGTGAAAAGTTAGGGAGATCCCGTCCCCCAAATAAGATTAAAATTAAAAAGAATGAGGTTTTGGTTCAAGTGGTAGAGTGTTTGTCTATGATTTTAAATCTTCAGTGCTGCATTGAGAAAAGGGGGAACTGACAATAAAGGTGTCATATCCAGCTATGGAAAAATCCACTTTTGTTGGGTCTTCCTCCATCCCACGAAAGATGGACCCCAGTCCAAAGGAAGGTAAGTGTGCTGCTCGCCTGTTCCCCAGCCTCCTTTAGCCAGGGAGACAATCAGATGCAGCAGGGAGTCAAGACAAGCAGGAAGAAACTCATTTATTAACAGAGAGCAGCCCTTTCTAAAGCCAAAAAGAGTATTCTCAAGCTGTTCATGCAAATCCTGTATCAGTTTTTGAGTAGCTTCCTCATGCTCATGATATTCCTGTATAAACCTTTGGATTGTCTCCTGTCTCTCCCTATCATGCTTATACAGAGTCCTTTGTATGTTTTCAATCTTTTCATTTATCATGTTTGCCAGCAGTGTTTGTAGAACTATTTGGGAACTCTCCTCTGGATTATTCATTATCTGTTCTGTCCCCTGATTATCATGAGTGGGAGTTGAGATACCCGGACTTGTCATTTTTCTTGTGTTTTTCCAGCTTACTCTGCCCATTTGGGATGAAAATAACACCAGTTTTGTGCTAGAACACTAACTTAAGGCAAACATCAACCAAAGTCTGTATTTGCAAAGTCAATAGTCTGTAGATACAAGCTAGTTCAACAGATACATCTATTCAACATCAAACAACTATATATTAATGGGCTACAAACTGCAAAGAAGAATTTGGTAAACCAGAAATTATTAGGTTTAGGGAGAGATGTGGGTAAAAAATAGGAATACAGTGATGTGGGAAGGCACAGGGAGAGGCCTAATCTCAAAGCAGGAAATAGATTGGATAGGATGAAAGTAGAGAGAGAGAAAAAAAGAAGAAAGAGAAAGGGGAAAAAAAGGAGACCAGAAAAAATAGAAAAGTAATAATTAAAAATATTATGCAGAAGCAAAAACAAAATATTCAGAGAAGAACGTGGGTATAGTGAGAGAAGGGGAGGGATATGGAGGAGATGTGAAAAACTTAAAAATAAAAATACTTAAAATATTATATAGGTTTAAAGTGGTAGTACTGCTATTAAGGAATTTAAGTCTAAGAGGTTTTGAATTGAGTAATAAATTTGTGGATTAAGTGTGTACACAATGGGGGAAAAGGCCTAATAATCGACTACGGGTTTATCTGAGGATGTGCAGAACAACAATTAAGTCACATGAAGAAGAACAAAAGAGAAGAAAAGGTGCAAAGAATAAGAAAGAAAGAGAAAAAGAGCAGGAGTTCAGTAGAGCTAAACAAAAAACAAAAAAAAATTTTTGAAAAAGGAAAAGAAAGAAAGAAAGAAAAACGCACAAACACACATAACCCTAAAATAAAAATTACAAGAGGAAAAAAAGTTACTAGAAAACAACTTTTTTCAAAAAAGGTAAAAATTAAAATTTAAAAAAAAGTTAAAAAATTTTTTTTATAAAAGGTACAAAAAAAAGAAAAAAAAATTTGATTTTTTTGGGAGGGGTGGGGAAAATCCTGTATCTCCCTTGTGTCCATAACCAGCCTCTTGTTGGAGTCTCTGGTCTGCTTGTGGTGTTTGATTTTCCTGTGACTTGGTTGGTTTCTTAAGTCAGTTTGTTTGAACAGGCAGAAAAATGCTCT
>NW_012267237.1:8029525-8030712 GCF_000151885.1 Dipodomys ordii
TTTGTGAGGAAATGGAAAGCCTTGGAAAAAATTATATTAAGTGAAGTAAGCCAAGCCCAAAGAAACATAGGTCCCATAGTTTCCCTTATTTGCAATATCTAGTATATGTATGAGTCAAGCAGAAAAGGTCAGATAAGGTGATGTTAGGAAAATGAACCCTAAAATATCTATTTAAATGTTTTTTTTCCTTTCATGCATTTGCTTCTAAGCATTTACAAGATTGTTTCTTTGTTGCTTTGTATGTCCCTCCCCCACAGTATAACCCCTGCTTTCACTGTATTTGATGTCGGTATAATTTGTGGAGGGGAAAGGGAAAATCAAGTCGTTTAAATAAGGATACAGGTGGACCTATTGCAACAATGAGAAGTACAAGTTGTCATGTCGAAAACAAACTTTACAACTTGTGGGGAGGATTTGGTGGGGGGGGCGGGGGAGGCTGGGAAGGGATGTTAAGGGTAAACAAAGGAGGAGGCTACAATGCTTGATAAGAAATGTACTCATTATCTTGCCCATGTAATTGTAACCCCTATGTAAAGTATGTTCACAATAAATTTTTTTTAAAAAAGCCAAAAAGAGCGGGTGGCATGGCAGGGGAGGAAGAGGAACCAATCACTGTCAAGGTCACACTATCATGCATCTAAGTTTCCACATGCTGGTTACTCACTGATCGTAAGGTAAATTGGGCTCTGCCCACTCTACTCTCTCTCAGCGCTATCTTTGCTGCCCATGTGCTCTGCACACTTTAATTTCAAATTTTCACTGATATACTTGGTCAGGTTAATCAAATACTTGCAGGTTTCATGAGCATTTTAGAAGTTTGCAGTTATATTTCCTTCGGTCTTCCATTTTTTCCTGACAACACTGGGGTTTGACCTCAAGGCTTTGTGTCAGGAAGGTATCCTACACTTGATTCAGTACCCTAGTCCTTCTTCTTTTTGTCGGTCATGGGGCTTGAACTCTGGGCCTGAGCGCTGTTCCTCGCCCTTCGGCTCAAGGCTAGTGCTCTACCACTTGAGCTACAGCGGTACTCCTAGCCCTTCTTTTTTTTAAATTTAATTTCATTTTATTTGTGAACATACTGTACAGAGTGGTTACAATTACATGGGCAGGATAATGTGTACATTTCCTAACAAGCATTGCAGCCTCCTCATTTGTTTAACCTTCACATCCCTTCCCAGCCTCCCCCC
>NW_012267237.1:8032876-8077442 GCF_000151885.1 Dipodomys ordii
GCTGTAGCTAGGCATTCTAATACTAGATTGAAGAGAAGTGGAGAGAGTGGGCATCCTTGTCTTGTTCCTGAGTTAAGAGGAAATGGCTTTAGTTTTCACCATTGAGTATAATCTAGCCCTTCTTTTTTAAAGTTAATTGTAGATAGTGTCTAGAGTTTTCGTCCTTCCATAGTGTTTCCTTGTTGCCCACTTTTTCTTCTCCCCTCTTCCTAAACATATTTCCGTGTTTTTCACTGTTCTGTTTCCATGAACACACCACACACAGACACACAGACACACACACACACACACACACACTACCGTTCCATAGCACTCATCCCATCTTCCTCTTCCTCCCCTCTCCATACCTCTTGATTCCCTCTAATAATACCCTATTATTCCCACTTTATTTTCATGTTACATTATTATTATTGCAATATTTACTTCTGTTTTCCACATATGACTGGAAACTGGTATTTATTTTTCCAAGTTTTGCATATATTATTTAACATTATGATCTCCAGTTCCACCGATTTTCTTGTAGACAACAACTTTCATTCTCCTTTGTGAATAATAATAATTATAATGCTCTATTACACATATAGTTATGTATATAATACTTTGTTACATCTATCTATCTATTTATCTATCTCTCATTTTTTATGTAATCATCAGTTGCTAACAATGAGGCTGAGTCTTATCAATGATGTTGTTGGGAACGAGTGTACAAATATGACATGGATTTTTACTTAATATTTTTCAGATATTTTTTCTTAAATTCTTTCCAGAGTGGTACAGCAGTCTATTTTGGTAGATCTAATGTTCATTTCTTGAAGAATCTCTGTACTGCTTTCCATAGCTGCTGTCCATCAACAGTTTGTTAGTGTTCCAGCATCGTCTCCTCCCTTGCATCTTCATCTGTATTTGTGTGGTTTGTATTCTTCATGATGATTATTTTTGACTGGAGTGAGGTAGAATTTCAGTGTTGATTTTATTTGCCTTTCATTTATGACTATGAATGTTAAACATTCTTTCAGGTATTTATTACCCATTTTTACTTTTGAGGGCTGTCTAATTCATGTTCCCATTTATTAATTGGATCATTTGTTCTTTTATTATTTAGTTTTTGAAGCTGTTTGAATATTCTAGATACTAATCCTTTATATGTCAAATAGCTGGTGAAGATTGTAAAATACTAAGTAGTTTATCACAGTTTATCATGTGCAAGTGTACATTTTTGTCTTTTACCATTCAGTGTGTTGACTTGGAGATTTATAGACTATTTCTAGTTAGAACAAATGAGAGAAATCATGCAACTTATTTTTCTTTGGGCCTGGCTGATTTCATTTAATATAATTTTTTCCAAGTCTTTCCATTTTCTTGTGAATGGTACAATATTATTCTTTCTGATGGGAGCATAGAATTGGATTTTGTATAAATACTTTATTTTCTTGATCCATTTGTCCACTGAGGTACATCTGGGTTGATTCTACATTTTGGCCATTGTAAACAATGCCACAATGAACATGGTTGTGCTGGTAGCTTTAGTGTGGCCTTAAGGATGGATACCATGAAAACATTATAGGAAGGGGTAAGGGAAGCATTAGGCTCCTAGTCAAAGAATAGATACAAAATCACAACAAATCAGAGACTAGATACATAGGATTTTTATCAAATTGAAGAGTTTGTACTTGGCAAAGTGCATTGCTAACAAGATAAACACAAGGCCCACAGAATAGGAGAATATTTTTACAAGCTATACATCAGAAAATGGCCTTATATACATTTAGAGCTCAAAAATTAAACACTTCCAAAAAATCCTCAAAGAAACAAGAACCCAATTGATAAATGGCTAAAAACTTAATGAGACTTCTCAGAAGAAGTAAGAATGGCCAATATACATATGGACAAACGTTACATCTCTGTCTATAAAAGAAATACAAATCAAAACAACCTTGAGATTCCACCTCACCCAAGTTTGAATGGCCATTATCAAGAAAACTAACAATAGTACTGACACTGTCTGGGAATGTAAACTTGTTCAACTACTCTGGAAAGCAGTATGGAGGTTCCTCAAAAGACTAAACATAGAGCTTTCCTGTGACCCAGAAATTATACTCCTGAGCATTTATCCAATAGACTACAAATAATGCAACATTAAAGCTACCAGCACAACCATGTTCATTGCAATATTGTTTACATAGCCAAGATATTGAGGTGTTTGTTGAAATAAGAGAATACAGAGTATGGACATCTATGACTGAATTCTTTTATTTACAATCTTTTCAAGGTTCCTCATTTAGCACATGTTCTCACAGCATTCTTTGTTACTGCTGAACAATGTTTTCATGATGCAGATGTACCATATTTGATGACACTCATCAGCTGATGATGACTTTTCTCCACTTATTGGTTATTATGAATAATGCTGCAGATGAACCCTGATGATGTTAGATAAGTGAAATGTTATGTCATATAGCCCATGCGTAATTGTTAAAACCACGTATAATTTTTCATATATATATATATATATATATAAAACACATGCATATGTGCAAAATACATTTCATTTGAATACTTAAGAAATTAGCTATGAAATGTTGCTTTATGTCCTCTTTATGAGTTGTTTACTAGGAGCTACATTGTGGTTAAATCAAGAGAAATGTGTGGAGTTGACTCTACACCAGCTATTGATTACACAATGCCTAAACTGACAAACTTGTACACATATTTATATGTGTGAAGTTGTTAGTGGGCAACTGCAATAGCTGGCAGGAAGCTGAGAGTGAATATACAATGCAGGTTTGTCATTGTGGGTGGTGAATATGCTGATTATCTGGCTAGTGAAGGTGAATAAGTGAATAAGAAAATAAAAGAATAAGTGAGTAAGAAAACAATGCTTCAAGCCTCAAGATCAACACACAAAAAAGGAAATAATGCAATAACTTGACTTTATAAATTATTATAGGAAATTTTGGTATCATATTTGCCTATCATGTAATTCTTATAATCATATGATTCATTGTCTATTTATTTTTGTTTTCTATTTATTGATGAGGTAAGGCCAAGTGAAATGTACATGGAGTTCTGAGAAGCTGAAAGAATCCAAATTTGAATTTAAACATTGCAACATAATGAGTGGTGAAGAAAATGCATACATGAATCACATGAGGACTGAAAATGTCTACGTATTAATGAAACTCATAATCTGGTAGTGATCCATTTTCTAATTTTAGGGGATAATCAAGAATTCTTTTGCATTTTTAAAAATCTAATTCCTAGTTTGAATCCTCCCTGCATATAATCCAATAATGTTAATATTTAACAGTAAGTATTAAAAGTGCTGCATTGGAATTCTAATCAGTTTTGGACAAAATACTGGAGTGACTCTTTCATTTCTCCAAAGAGCAGATCATGTAAATTTGCTGCTATTCAAAATCCAATTCTTCTGAAAGCTATTTATGTCATGACAATATTTTAAATATACAACCTATTAAAAGCAGCCCTTAGTGCTAGGAAAACTTAGCTCTGAGAGCATTTACTTATCAGGCGTGTAAGTCCAATTCAATTAACAGAATTATTTCTCCTGCTTTTTTAAGAAATAAGATTAAAATAGTTTTAATGTTCATAACATTAATCTTATTTTGCCATATTTTAAACTTACTTTGGCTCATATACAAAGTTATATAAATCATATTTTGGGGTCTGATGGTGTTGGTTAAATTCTGGTCTCCACTATTTATTAACTGTGTGTAACCTTAGCTAAGCCAAGATTTTCAAAGTGACTATTGACTTGGGTATCAAACAAGGTTAAAATGACATTTGACCTCTCATGAGTACTAACTGGACCACAGCAGATAGTGAACACACAATCTATCTCAAAACTATAAGCTCTATTACAAATTTAAAATAAATTCAGATCTAATTAATATGTAGGAAATATACAAATTATGTGATATACAAATTATGTGACTATAATTAAAGACCAACATAGGGTTTGCTTAAAGTAATGCCCTATTAACATATATTGATCATGCAACAAAATCCTGACAGTATTTTAGGTGTGGTTGGGATTAAAAGTGAAGTGCACACACAAGCACATGCTTACACACACACACAAAAAAACTCACATACACAGAGACATAGTGGGTAAGGAGTGCTGTAAACCATTCTTTTCTATATCAATATCAAAACAACTTAATCAAAGCACAATGATGTGAAATTAACACATAAATTGAACTTTGTTCATTCTCTGAGGACACCATGAAGAGCTTAATCAAGAAATATAATAGAAGAAAAAATAGCATATCTGATAGAAAATTTTATCCAGAATTTGTAAAAAATGATCATAACTCAATATGAAAGACAACCCAGCAAAAAATGGACAGCATATCTGTACAGAGATTACTGTAAACCAGGTATACAAATGTACAATAGGAATAGATTCTTGCTATCATTAGTTATTAGAGCAATGCAAATTAAAACCATCAATGGATAACACTTTCTTGCTTTTTATCTTTGGATGGCTAGCTGGTAAGGAAATGGGAAGACCAACACACCATTTCCATGTCATTAAAAGGATAAACTACTGCAACCAATTGGGAAAATGGCTCAACTGATTAAATACAGACTGTATGATAATTAGGGAACTACACTTCAAGTTTGGCTGGCTTCAAACCACAATCCTTAGATCTCAGACTTCTGAGTAACTAGGATTACAGGTGTGAGCCACAAGCACCCAGCAAGATATTTTTTTAATTGTCAAGCTGATGTGCAGAGGGGTTACAGTTACATAAGTAGGGTTGATAAGTACATTTCTTGTCAAACTTGTTATCCTTTCTATCATTTTCTCCTACTTTCCCTCCCCCCACCTCTAAGTTGAACAGATCATTGCCCACATATTGTCTTGTGTATATCACTGTTCCATTGTTTCTTGTCTCACCATTCTGTACAACAAGACATTTTTGATCAGAAAAAATATGATTATAATTATAGGGAATTTGAATATGTTGGTGTATAGCAAACAGAATAGATACCTACAAAATAAGGCTTTTTACAAAGTGATAAACAATATGTGTGTAAATAGTAGTGACATACTGTTTCAGGAAAAAGTGAACAGAATAATGTGAGAGAGGATAAGGAATGTGAATTGTCTGAATCCCTAATTGCCATGCAGATGGTGTCTGAACATAGTTTCAGGCACCTGCCTTCCACAGGCCATAGTCAAGGCAGAAATTTTACCTATGAGCAGAAGGGAAAGGAAGGAAAAAGAAGAGATGTTTTTAAAAATGAAAGATGTAGTTCTAACAGTGTATATTAAAATGAGGAATCAAAAATTGGATCGTAGACTAAATCAAATTTAGTAAACACTGGTTTTGCCGGGTGATGAAAAGCCTGACATTTACAAAGGGCTCACTTTGCTTTGGTTTCTGCTTACAGAAGACAAAGGTCAAGCTATGCTATTTCCGAGTTCCAGAAGCTTGCCATCACAATTTAGAAATGATATGAGGGAATGGACTAGGGATTAAATGCTATGAAATTCCATTGCTATAATCAGATGTGAGTTATGAGTTACTAGATACTAGGGAACATCTTAATAGAAATAGGATTAAGTTAATTTGCTTATAAATTCATTTGTCATGCATAGGAATGTATTCATGTTTAAGAAAGAATAGTTAATTTATACAGAATTATTTCTAATACATTACCATGTAAGGTAAAATGTAAAAATATTACCTTTATATTTTATTCTAAGAGTTTTACATTGCCAGCAATTATATTATTTTGATCTATTGATAAATGACTTCTTTGATTCTATTTTTTACATGGCTGATGTAATTATTCTACACATTAACACTTTGACAACCAGGTGCCAATGGTACATACCTGTCATCCTAGCTCCTCAGAAACTGAGGTCCACAGCACCACAGTTCCAAGACAGATGAGGCAGAAAAGGCTCCATCTCCAATTAATCTTGCAAAAGACAACTTGGAATTGTGGCTTACATACAGAGCATCGGGCAATCACATAAGCTGTACAATTACAAGGCTCTGAGTTCAAATCCTAGTATTGACTAAGTAAAACAAATAAGCAAAAATAGACAAACTAAAAATAACCTCAAACACCTCTATTGATATGTTAATATTAATAATAGAAAGATGGTTTAGGTATTCCTTTCTTTGAGACTACATTTTGATGTGTACCCAGACTAATCTTGATGTTCTGATACTCTTACATTAGCTTCCAAAGTACCAGGATTACAAATACCTCTGAGATTGGAATTATGAATTATATCTTTGTTGAGAGAAATGTGCTTCAAATGATATATGATTTTTATGTGAGGTATAGAATGCTGTACAAAATCAAAAGAGATGTTTATATTATTTTAATGTTAATGAATGAAGACCCAGCACCTGGACGTGGCAGTACTGAATGAGAATTTTGGTGAGCACTACTTAACATTTTTTTCACAAGGATTGAAAATGGATTCTTTGCACAATCATGTCCATTGAAGTACTATTCATCATAGCCAAGATAAGCTGAGATGTCCTTCAATGGACCAATGGATCAAGAAAATGTGGTATATAAGCATAACAAAATTTTACTCATCCATTAAAAAGAATGATATTGTATGATTTGTATGAAAAGGGAAAGACCTGGAAAAAATATATTAAGTGAAGTAGAGCTGACACAGAGAAACGAAGGTTGCATGTTTTCCCTCATTTGTGGTAGCTAGAATATGCCTATAAATTACAGGTAAACATATTGGGTGATGTGCAAGTAATAAAAACGAGTTAACTGAAGTATAGTAGACACTATGGTGAGCTCAAACAGTCTAATTTTTTAGAAGAACAAAGCCCAACAAAAGCAGCATCAGGAAGTGGGACCTTGTAAGGGGGTACAGGGCCAAGGGGAGAGGAGGAGAGGAATGAAGGGGGTAATGGGGGAAATGCAGTCAAGAATCCATTATATATACCACAGAATTGAGAAAAGTATGGGAAGGGTATATGCAAGGGTGGTGAGTATGTTCAATGCGGATTTAATCATCAAGATTCATTGTATTTACAATCTGCTTTGTAAAGTGGAACTCCTTTGTACACGTACTTAAAAATAATTTTTAAAAACCTGTAAAAGTGAAATGAATTAGTATTCTTTCACTTATTTAGTAGTACCATCTGAATCTCACAATTGTTTAAAGTCCAATGAACTTATGATGGTTTCTTCCTGATTTCTGCTTTCCTAATGTAAAGCCAGATAAGCTCTCTTTTTTAGAGAAACATCAAGTAATAATTTTAGTGTTGAAATTCTTTCATAAGCTCTGTTACACCAAATATTGCAAATGAAGTTGGACAAATGTGAAGCATCAAAGTCTGCTCCATTTTCCTACTTCAGCAGCACAAGCTTCATGTGGCATGCATGAAATTATTTTCTGTACTTTGCCAAGACAATGACACTTGTGATTTCAAAGAGAAAAAGATATTTTAGATGTTTTGCTTTTATAGCCAAAATGAACATAGTCAGTAACTTAATGAGGGCTTAGAGATTTCTTCTTGTCTTTAGAAAATAACAATCATTGGTATGGTATGGTGGGAGGGTAACAACGGAATCTTATCTGAGCAAAGAAATAATATTGCTGTGATAAGAATGAGACATAAATCCTGCCCATGCAATTGTAACCCCTCTGTACAGTATGTTCACAAATAAAATAAAATTAAATTAAAAAAATAAAAGTGAGGTAATAACTGCAAAAAAAGAATGAGACATAAAAGAGGACCAAAACACAGACATTGTGCACAATGAATGATACGTGTATGAAGAATGGAGGGCTGAACATTTCATTATACATTTGAAACTATCTACAAAACAGGACAAAGGGAAAGTGATATGTATGCCATATACCAAGTGCAATAAAATGGAAGCGATATGAATGAAAAACATAGTGCTCAAAAATTACAAACCAAGATACAGTACAACCATGTCCACTCTAATACTGTTCACCTTAGCCAAGGTATAAGAATCAGTAGATCAACCTCAATGGATGAATGCACCAAGAAAATGTGATATATATGCACAATGGAATTTTCTTTATTAGAAAAAAATGATATTCTATCATATGAAAAGAAATGGAAAGATGAGGAAAAATTATGTTAATTGAAGTAAGTCAGGCCTAGAGAGACAAAGGATGCATGTTTTCCCTTAAATGTGGAAACTAGATTTAGCTTATAAACACGTGTCAATAAATACAATACTCATAAGTGAGTGTATACAAATGTATTAACAGAAATATGGTAGGCTCAAGGGAGAAATTAAATATTGTAATTCCTTAAAAAGGCAAAGTCAGAGTTCAACAAAATCAACACCAAGAATTGAGTATTTGAAAAGGGTGGGGCAGGGTCAAGAGGAGGGGGAGAGATGAATGAAGAAGAAAGGAAGGAGAATGCAATCCAGAATTCAATGTATATCCTATGAAATTAAGGAAAGTGAAGGAAAGGGTTGGTGAGTGAGAGATGGATGAGAACGTTGGAAGAGGAGACGATGAAGATGCATCGAATTCATAAACTTCTATTTTAAACTGCCCCGCCTTTTTACAACTACTGAAAGATAATAATATAAGACAAAAACAAAACAATAAAACATATCTCATACGAAGGCAGAGCTTTCTCTGTCCTATAGAATTGAGATTTTAAGTTTTTTAAACATATATTTTTATTGTAAAGATACTGTACAGAGGGGTTACAGCTGAATTCTGAGGATCACAGTTCAAAGCCAGTTTGGGCAGGAAAGACTGTGTTACTCTTCTCTCCAATTGCCAAAAAGTTGGAAGTGGAGCTGTGTCTCAAGTGGCAGAGCACTAGCCTTGAGCACAAAAGTTGAGGGCTATCTCAGGCCTGAGTTCAAGCTTCAGGATTGGCACACACACACACACACACACACACACACACACACATGCACACACAAGATAATGAACACATAGACACTTCCATCAGATTCCACAGTTTACTTTGTGCTATTCATTTTCTTTATTCTTTGAGACACTGCCAAAATGTTTCCTTTTGATCCGCTTTCTAATTTAATTCCCCTCAATCTATTTTTTTCTTTGTCTCTGATTCTAAAGTTGCTTGCTTAAGTTTCTTGCATTGTCATTGCATAATAATTTCCGTGATTTTTTCCAGTAAACCTTTAAATTTTCCACTTTGACGCTTCTAGTCACAGCTGCTCCTATGTCTTGCGTGGTAAGTAGCCAGACTTGTTACCCTGCTTTAAATGTCTCCTCCCTTCTTTCTCCTCCCTCCCCTCCCCTCTTCTTTCTTAGCTGATCTAAGTTTTTCATGCCAGCTATTTTATTCCCCTGTGGGTTGGACTGGTGATGATAAATTTTACTTTCTCAAATAAAGTTTATTTCTATGTTGGTAGGCTGTTGTGTAGAGGAAGACTTCATTTAATCCAAAGACCAAACAGGTGTGTGAGAGCTAATTTATTGTTGCTACCCTTTCAGTTTTGGTATATAATCCTGTCATTTTCCCCAAATAATATTACAGAGCCTACATTGATTACAAATTCCAAAACTGTCCCTCTAGGACTGTGAGAGAGCCAAATTGTTGAGATGGAGATTAGCAATTACTGGACTCCCATTTGTGGCCTCTACCTTTCTCTGAAGTCCTGGCCTTTCCAATGCTTTGTGCCTTGTAAAACTGTCAAACAGAGGCTGTGTATGCATACGTGTGCATGCATGAACACACACAAGCACACATGGATGAGTAGATGTGTGTACAGGTGTGTATATCCTATATTCCACCTTCTCTAAGTTTTGCTTGAAGTAAAATTATTCTGCATTCTGGAAATAGTGAAGCCAAGGACCTGGGAGTTGTGCATCAATGGTAAGAAGCTGAGAAGACATTGCAGGACATTTTTACTGTGTTCCACTTTTCTACATAGCTCTGCTTATACAAATCAGAGCACTGAAGATGTGAACGGAGATCAGCTGCCTCCCTGTCATAGAAAATGGGACATTGGATATATTACATATTTAAGAAGGGAAAATGATTTCAAAATATTATATTTAATTGTGTTAAATTGGGAGGAAACTAATTAATGTAAATACATTTCCTTTCTATAAATACAGTTTGTGGCTTAATCAATTGGGAAGACTTTCAATGAGACTAGACTTCGATATGAACTCCAACTTTTTCTGACTGAAATTCTTGTTAGTTGGTTACTGAAGCAAACTGATTTGCCAGTCTTAGCTTGAGGACTAAAGTACAGAACTTGGCATTCTGCTTCTGTAGCCTTTGACCTGTGCTCATTTAATCCTTATTTTTAAAATTACTCAAGAGGTTCTTTGAATTATTTTTTTCTCAAAACTGAGGGAAACAGGAGTTTGATGTGCAGTACTGTACAAAATGGGTTTTTGAAAGCACAAGAGGTATTATTATTTTTCTTTCACTCTACATTTTGTAATTAGTGGATCCACTGGGTAAAAGCCTGCGTGAACAGAGGTTCTAGGCAAGTGACACTCTTGTTGATTCCATCAGAGTTTTCTTCCATAGACCTTTGCTTACAAATGAATTATCCTTGCCTTTCAGATCTCTGTAACTTTTACCATATACTTACAGGAAAGACACACATACTACAGAAAGAATATAAAACATCAAATCTACAGACATGATGTCAACTCAACGTTGTAAACTTAGAAACATGGTGAGTGTGCTGAAGCTATGGCTCATGTAGAAGAGCAGGTGTCTAGCAGGTTTCTATAAGGACATGAATTCAAACCCTAACACCACCAACAGAACAAAAACCAGTATAGTGGTCTATGTCATCTTTGTTTTATCAAAGAATTCCATCATTTTCATTATATATTTACATGAAATTGATTTCAGTGTAAGTGTATTTGTGTGTTTAATATCCCAAACAAAATAAAGGAGAATAACATTTTTTTTCTAAAAAGAAGTTTGAATGAGTTATACTTGATAGCAGCCAGAAATTAAAAAGGAAACATCGATGAAATACTTCAAATCCCATACTGGAGAGCCCAAGAAATATTCACGAAATATTCTTACAGTTCTATGCCCATTTTCTTTCACCTGGTTCAAGTGATCCTTCGATCTTCTCTCAGCTCCCTATTTTAACAATGCTACTTTTATGTATCCACTTATGCTATGAAATGGTCTGGAAAAGTTGTTATAAAATACAATTCAGCATGACTCTTTTAGTGCTCCTAACTCCATAATAAATAAAAATTTCAAGGTTGTCTAAACATATCTTCTTGTCCAAGATGTATTTACTTCAGAAGAAATTAATGTCGGGTCATCACCAGCTCACGCTCCACTGCCTGAGTGAGCCGGCGAGCACGCCTCATAACACTTGAAAAGCTCTTTAAACGCTCCTGTCGGTGGGATGTTGTGTCACACACCGGGGGTGCTTCCTTTTGCTTTCTCCATGCTTCATCTTGACACATCCTGAGTCAATTCCAGAGTGAATTTCATTTCATAGCAAACCTCATACTTGGAAATATATTTCTAAAATGTGATAAAGTTTATCATTTTATCATTTGAAAATTCATACTCAACAGGGTGTGATGACTAATCTTGGTCATAAGTACCAGCTGCTCCAGGAGGTAGAAATCAGGAGGACTGTCATTTGAGGCCAGCCCAGGAAAACAGTTAGCAAGACCAAACCTAGACCAATTAAAAGGCCCATGTTCACCTTCGTGATGCTCATCTGTCATCCTGACAACACAGGAATTGCACACAGGAGGACCATGGTCCCTGCCAGTGTGAGCAAAAAACAGAAAGAGTTTATTTGAGAAATTAAGGCCAAAGGGCTGGAGGTGTACTTAGTGAGTACAAAGTCCTGAGTTCAAATCCTAGTGAAAGTTCTTTGATATATTCCAGGTGGAATATGGACTATGATGGTACTATGGAGTCACTGAGGTCTCTCCTGAGAGCACTGCTAAGGGGACAAATAACTGTCCAAACAAGGAACATGGCTCTACATTGTACCGATATGTTGGAATTGACATGCGACCTGCATTTCTAGCAGTTACATAACATGTTGATTGGTGTCCTCAATGCTTTAAAAGGTTATGGCATGTATTTACTTGGCACTGTGTATGCATGTGTGTCTGGGTCCATGCAGGCATGTGTGGGGAACAATCACTATCCTTGTGTGTTTTGGTTACTGTTTGGATTCTGTTCTTTCTGGTTGTATGTGTGTGGCTGATGGCATCTCTCTGAAGGTGGGTTGGAACTCTTCTGTGGGGACTGATGGATGAGTTTGGCTGCTTTTGAATGACCATGGCCTTCAGCTTGTCTAAGCTCAGCTGTCTTGTGTGCTCTGCTGATTGTCCTCACGTCGTACACATACAGACGTATGGCTTCCTCCTCCTGGTGAATTCTGAACAATACAGGGTTTATTTGCAAACCGTTCAACCTCATTTCCAAGATGTTACATCATAACTCTGTGATGACTTGACTGTTGTCTATCCAATCCTGAGTATGAACCAGGTTAATGTGCTGTCAACATATTACAAAAGAGAAAAGGCTCTTTTCTAATCTCAAACCACCACTTGAAACACCTTTTCCATATATGTTGCTATATATCTTACAGCATTCAAAATCATTCTCTGGATTAAGCATCTTACATTTTGTGTATCTGAACTTGCCAAGTTCTTTTCAAGATTAAACAAACATATTCCAAGAAAAGAAGGCAGCAGAAAATGGTTCAAGTGGAAGAAACCTAGTTAATTTCAATAGAATGTGAAGTCTATATAATTCAGTCTTTACCTGATTGTAGGTGTTTGAATTGACAGATCCCAGTGTTTCCTCCACAACAAGTCTGCAACACCTCTAGATTTGTTCCTGCTGTGAACAAGTAGCCAATTTCCTTATACCAGTCACCTTTACAACTGAAGAGAAAAATGATACTACACTTCATTGACAGAAATGTTGCATGATTGATATTGTATGTCCACAATAAGTTTGACAATTGAGATGCATGTCTCTACAGTATATCCTTAAGAAAACATTTTATAAAATTTTACTTTTAAATGCACTCTTAATTAATGTTCTATGCAATCACCATGTGTGGAAACATTTTATCTGAATGGCAAGGGTGCTGACTGAGAAATTGTATTTATGTTACTCTCTGATTACTGTCATTTGGGGAAAATTCACTGATGCTTTGGTTCACTTTTCAATGTCATTACTCTAATTTTATTGTTTGTGTGTACATACTAATGTGTGTGTAATCATTCACTAGCAAAAATGGGAAGAAAAGGTGTAATTCATTATATTAAAAACTATACATTTGTTTTCTTGAAAGACAGCAAATTACTTCTTTTGTAAATTAAAAATGAGCAGTCAGAAAGGTTTGATTAAAATGTGCGTCCATTTTCAGGTATTTCTGGTGAAAATTAGAGACAAAAGAAATAGTCAAAAGAGTAAAAGGAAGAGAGAGAAAGAACCGGGGACAGGAGAGGAAAGCAGAGGAGAGGAGAGCAGAGTAGTTAGGAGAAACGCCAATTGAATCATTCATTACTGTGCATCTCATTCTTACAGTAGGAATATGGAGGATGGGTGAACAGTTCAGAGCTGTGATATTTTATCGTGCTCCTGTAGTAAGCGCTACTTCAATGTCAGTATTAGAAATGGTGCCCTGGACTCCAGTTTGGCTTTGGAAGGATCAAAGGTGTAGTCAGCACACCTGGCCCTAGCAAGTGGGCCGGCTGTAGTAGAAATACTTGTTTGTCATAGCCGTGGAGGCCGGGAATGCTGAGACCCTGTCTGTGCAGCAGACCCTGAATTTGGGGAAGGCCTGCTTCCTGTTTCTCAGAAGGCCACCGGGGCCCTCTGTGCTCACAGGTAGGAAGTGAGTGCGGGGATATCTCCACCCTCATTTCAAGCGCCTCATCGCCTCCACTGAAGCCCGTGCTCAAGGTCTGATGCCCAGCCAAAGGCCCTCTTCTGCATGTGGCTCCCAGAGAGAACCAGTGTGGACGAGATCCTGAGAAATCTGTGTCTGAACCATGCTCCCGTGACACCATCTGACCTGCTGCTAATGTGGAATTTTATCATCCAAAGTGGGGAAAACGGGTCATTTCACATTTTGGGAATTCTTTGGAAGAAGAATACATACTTCCACATCTTCTGCCTTACACATTTCTGTATCAGTCCCGCCCCCCCAAGAGTAAATTTTCCATATGGCCCAGGACTGAACTACACAATACCCCCAAATGTAGCACACTGACAAAGGGTACTTACTATATATAAACTCAGAGTCACAGAACTTCCCTACTCAAACATCAGTATACAAGTTTTAAATGTCAGTAGAAATAGGGTAGAACAATAGGAGACCAGAATTTACCAGTTCTGAAGTCATTTTAATTATGCCAATATTCCCTGGAGAAAACACATTTTCCCTTAGCTGTGCTGTTTTACTTTAGCATTAACAGAAATTGTCATCAGAGAAAGATGGCACTGCTTTTCCTTTCATATACTAAACAAAAGCTCCAGCACCTTTCTTGAAAATTCCTAGTGCCAAGCTCAGAATTCATCTGATCTATTTAAGTTCTGATTAAAATAGATACAAAAGGATAAGGCATGAAATAAGACTGAAATTTCTACTCAGTGAGAAATTTATATGGAAGTAAAACTCTATTGTAAGAAAAACAAGAAGTGACCTTGCTTGGAGAGCAAATAAACCAAAATTGCTGCTAGTCTGTTCTTTTGTTAGCATGTGCAAAGCATTATATTTGATAAAATTGTTTTCCACATTATTTGGAAACCTGGCTTAGCACTATCTTCTTCTGAGGGGATTTTCATTTTCTTCTACCATGCATCCCTCAAGGGTACCAATAGTCTGTGATCTCCCAAACACAGTTTTAGGGACTAAATTTGCGAAGGGTGGTAGGGTGGCTTCAACCTTATTTCTAGGTTGCAGCTTTTCAAAGCACCACCTGAGGCAGGCTGATCACAAGAGCCCCACAGTTAGTCAACTTTGCATTTAATTTTTATTCACTTAATCACATAAGACCCTCGAACATGTTTCTATTGGTAGAGTTGCAGTTGCCTATTTCAGAATTGAAGAAAAGTCAGAATCTCTTTGAATAGCTGTCACTTTCCAGATTGTGGTGTGGTAAATATTCAAAACGTTGTAAGGCTCCAGGCCTGTTGAAAATTTGTCTATTTTTCTTAATCAGAGGGTTGTTTTGAATTTTCTAGTTGATGTTTCTGGAAGCAAATATTCCACAGCTTCAATTATTTGAAATAATTTTCCATCTTAAAGACGAATACATTTTCCTTGGAGTTTTGAAACTTCTTAGTAAAGTACAGGCAAGTTAAGATTACCAACATCAAATCAGCCAAATGAACTGAACTCCTGGTGATTTGCCCTCCATTATGCTTACTTGGCAAACAGTGATTCTAATGGCAAAATTTGGAATAGTATTAGACTCTGAAAGAAACCATTTGTCTGAATTCTTCTGTAAGAAAAAATATATGACCACCAGTTGAAAATGTTCACATTCATTTACATGCACATTTACAAAGGAATATTTACTATCCTTAAAAAAATTCTTTCAATTATACAAATCCATTTTGATCCATGTCATCCATTCTATCCTCCCCCTCCCCCAGCCTCTCCCAACTCTCTCTTCCTCAAGTTACCCAGTTCCACTTTCACACATGTACATTGAGTGCTACAACTTACTAATGTCTTGAATTATGGCATTGGTGACTTCAATAACAACAAATATGGGCCATTCTTCTCTTAAATGGCCTAACATCCAACATGAGGAGAAAAACACAAACAACAACAAAAACCAACTCTGAGAAATGCATTGTTAGGTGATTGCATCATTGTATGAATATTGTAAAGTTCAATGATATATTCAGACATGGCCAAGCAATCACTCTACAAGCCTTCATGATGCAATCAGGGAGATGATAAATAAGAGATGCACGAGGCTGCTTCTTCAATATCATAGCTAACTCTTTGTTGTACCTTTTTTGTTTTTGTCAGTCCTGGGGCTTGAACTCCAGGTATGGGTGCTGTCCCTCAGCTCTTCAGTCAAGGCTAGAGCTCTACCACTTGAGCCACAGCGCCGCTTCTGGTTTTCTGAGTGGTTTATTGGAGATAAGAGTCTCACAGAGTTTACTGGCTGGTCTGGCTTTGAACAGTGATCCTCATATCTCAGCATCCTGAGTAGCTAGGATTACAGGCATGAGCCACTGATGTCAGGCTTTGTTGTAGCTTTTAATTTCCTTTCATAAGTAGATGTACCATCTAAAATGAACATATAAAAGTACTGTGTTACTCTGTCACATCACTAGGGATAGGAATATTTCAGCTCCCTTACCATCTCATGGTCCCATTGTAACATAAGTGGGATTTTGTAGACAGAGTGTCCTTAGGTGGCAACTAATGTTCAGGAGTAGTAAATGGCCATCAGTGATGGAATTTTAGCATTTAAACTTCAGTGAGGGTGTGATTCATGTAGGAAATTTTCCTCTTCATTTTGCACAGGCAACGTTGCCAAATGAGTCCTATTGACACCCCCAAGGTCTCAAAAGGAGTTTGTGGATGAACATAAAACAGAACTCTTACAGTTCCTGGGTTGCTGAGTCATAAGGTTCTCTTTAATTAACTGAGAATCTAGATCATCTTCTCAAATATAACTTAAACACAGGAAATGATGATACATACTCTGAGCTCATGGGCACAACAATGAATGCTGATTTCATTCATGTAACTTCAAAATTAGCACCATTTTAAAAAAGTCTTCAAACTTATTTGGTGTAGTAGTGATCATTCCAGTGTGCTCATACCCAGTGCTTAATATACCCTTAATATACCTAAATGTGAGAATGATTGTATCCAACATGTATGAACATTTGAAAATGAATATATCAAACAATATATTCAATATATTCAACAGTCTCATTTTTAACAGTTATATTCTAGAGCACACAGGTTTTTTTAATTGTGAAAATAACATACAGAGGGGTTATAATTACATGGACAAGATAATGAGTACATTTCTTATCAAGCATTGTTGCCTCCTCCTTGGTTTCCCCTTCCCATCCCTTCCTATGTCCCACTCCCACTCCACCCCCCACGAGTGGACTTGTACATCTCATTATTGCAATGGGTCTACCTGTATCAGTATTTGAAGATTTGTTTTTTCCCATCCCCTCCACAAATTATACCAACATCAAATACAGTGAAATCAGGGGTTATACTATGGGGGAGGGACATACAAAGCAACAAAGAAATCATCTTGTTAGAAATAATTGGAAGAAAGAAAAAACATTTGAATCCTTATCTTGGGGTTCATTTCACCTAACATCAACTTATATGTCCTTTTCTGCTTGTCTCAGACATATACTAGTTATTGCAAAAAAGGGAAACAATGGGACATATGTTTCTTTGGGCCTGGCTTACTTCACTTAATATAATTTTTCCACGCCTTTCCATTTCCTAACAAATGGGACAATGTCATTCTTTCTGATGGAGGCATATAATTCTATTGTGTATATATAACACATTTTTTGGGAGGGGGCCCAGTCGTGGGGCCTGAACTCTGGGCCTGGGCGCTGTCTCTCAGCTCTTCACCTCAAGGCTAGCGCTCTACCACTGAGCCACCTTCCCAGACTCTATAACACATTTTCTTGATCCATTCTTCTACTGAGGGGCATCTGGGTTGGTCCCGTATCTTAGCTATGGTAAATAATGCTGCAGTAAACATAATTGTGCTTTAGTATGGTCTTGTTTGTGATCATTTGGGTAAATACCCAAAAGTGGGATTGCTGGATAGTAGGGGAGTTCTATGTGGAGTCTTCTGAGGAACCTCCATACTAATTTGCAAAGTGGTTGAACAAGTTTACACTCCTACCAACAATACAGTAGGGTTCCCTTCTGCCCACATCCCCTCCAGCATCTGTTGTCATTAGAGTTCTTGCTTATAGCCATTCTAATTGGGGTGAGGTGGTATCTCAATGTTGTTTTGATTTGCATTTCTTTTATGGCTAAGGAGGTTGAGCATTTCTTCATATGTCTATTGGCCATCCTTCTTTCCTCTACAGAGAAGTTTCTCTGTATGTCTTTAGTCCACTTATTTATTGGGCAGTTGTTTCTTTGAGGATTTGTTGTTGGAGGATTTAAGTTTTTGAGTTCCATGTATATTTTAGGTATGAGACCCTCTTCCATTGTATGGTTAGTGAAGATCTTCTCCCCATCTGTGGGCTTTCTATTGATCTTGCTAGCTATGTCCTTTGCCATGCAGAAGCTCTGCAATTTCATGCAATCCCATTTGTCTAACTTTTGTTTGATTTGTTGTGTTTCTGGGTCTCTATCAAGAAAATTTCGGCCTGTGCCAAGGAGACCTAGGGTTTCTCCTATTCCATCCTGTAATGTTTTCAGAGTGTCTGTTTTGACTCCGAGGTCTTTGATCCATTTGGAGTTGATTCTGGTGCAGGGAGAAATATAAGAATCTAGCTTTAGTTTTCTACAAGTGATTAACCAATTTTGCCGGCACCATTTACTGAGGCTGTCTTTCTTACATTCTATTTTTTTAGCTCCCTTATCGAATGATGATTATAGGCCTGTAGATTCATTTCTGGGTTTTCAATTCTATTCCATTGGTCCCGAGGTCTGTTCTTGTGCAGGTACCAACCTGTTTTGATTACACTGGCTTTGTAGTAGAGTTTGAAATTTGGTATTGATATTCTTCCAGCACTGTTCTTTCTGTTAAGGATCGTTTTTGCTATTTGGGGTCATTTATTGTTCCATACGAATTTTTGGATTGCCTCTTCTATTTCCTTGAAGAAAGAGGTTGGAATATTGATAAGTATTACATTAAATTTGTACATAGCCTTGGGAAATATTGCCATTTTCACAATGTTGATCCTTCCAATCCAGGAGCATGGGAGGTTTTACCACTTTCTAAGTTCTGTTTTGACTTCCTTTTTCTGGTTTTTAAAGTTTTCATCATAGAGGTCCTTCACATCTTTGGTTAAGTTAATTCCTAGGTATTTTATTTTTTGTGGGGCTATTATGAATGGAGTTTCTTTCTTGATTTTACCCATGCTTTTCTCATTGTTGACATACAGAAAAGCCATTGATTTTTGAGGGTTAATTTTATATCCTGCTACTTTGCCAGAGTTTTGAATAAGCTTGAGTAATTTGGTAGTGGAGTCCATCGGATTCTTTAAATACAAGATGTCATCAGCAAAGAGAGAGAGTTTTACTTCATCTTTTCCTATTTGGATCCCCTTTATGTTTGCATCTTGTCATATGATCCCACAGTCTTGCTGGTTCATTCCCATTGTATTACTACAATTATATAATATAGTTCTGTATTTTCTTCATTAACATTATTTTATATCAACTCAACAAAATTAAAGGACATATTTGGCATGCAAGAAAAATCTCATTGTGTGATATTAGCTCTGAACCTATTGCATATTTTCCTCAGTATTTTTTGATATGTCCTTAAGTTCTATTGACAAGTGTCAGCTAAATTCTTGTTTTTCCTTTCAAAGAACACAAAAATTACAAGTTATTATTTTATAGTGTTGAAGGGAAATAAGTAGAAGTAGTTACCCCTGACTTTGAAAGTAATTTCTTATTCTAACAATAATTATCGAGGTTTAATATGTCAAACTGCACTTCTTTTTAAAAAAGGAAGATCTATCTTTTCTTCACTAAAGAAAATTCATATTTTTAAAAATAAAAATTACCAACTACCCACAAAATCTGAAGAGAGAAAATTAGAAATCTAACAATGGCAAAATGTTCAATAGTGAGAACAATAAGATGTTACTTTTCACCAGCAGAAGACTCTCCCTGTGCATGCTGAGGTAAGATGCTATAATGATGTGTACATTCTATTTCATAAAAAGGCTTACACTTTGCTAACATACAAAAAGTACCAAACCATCCTCGGTACTAGGAAGATAATGTGCAAGTTGTAGCTTTTGTTCTGCATTCATATTCCAAGCGGCATATTAAAAAGGAAAGGGTCCAAAACTAACTGGAAAAATTGAAAAACGGCTAAATTTAGCTGGATGTTGTAACCTAGGAAATTGCTCTAAGGGCATTTTAAAAAGTGGGAGAAGTAAGTGCTTTTTAGATTGCAATCCCACGTGAGACACACAGAAAGCAAGTGCAGTTCTTATTGTAATAAATACAATGAAAGCATGGTCTATCCTTCTCAGAATATATTGGTAGAGTGAAATGAAATAAGAGAGATGAGGACTTTAGCTCAAAATGCAAAAATTATACAAAGAGCTAAAACACATTATTTGTCCTTTATGTCGTGTACACCAATAAATAATCATTCCTTGCTTACATTCTCATAGGCACTTATTTTGGGGAAAAAAACTCGCTAGGTTTTTTTTAAACAGGCATTTTCTTATTGAAACAATAAAAAGAATATCACAATGGCCTCATGCTTGATGAAAAGAAATTGGAATGGTGCATTACTGAGAATTCACATTTTCTCAATTTCTTATGAGACACTTGAGATTTCTGGTGTCTTCAGCACTTTCTGCTCTTGTTTGGCATATCCAGAAACCTGTGAACAACTCTTAGAAAAAAACATTTTTTTCCTGTACACACATCAAAGGATAACATTTTAATGGGGAAAGGCATATATTTTCTTTAACTTTTGTTAAACTACAAAAAGAAAACAGAAGATATTTCATTACTTTTCTTAATTGTCTTCTCAAATTCCCTAGGGAAGCAAAAAAAATTATATACAAAGTAAAGATTGTCAAAAGTTGTTGGTTACGGTACAGATACATTTCACTTTCCAAAATACATTTATGAATGTATTACACCACACATAGCTTCGGGTAACAAGAAATAGAGCAATGAAAGTGTTTCAAAAGTTGCAATAATGTAGGCTGAAATTAGTATGGCAATGCAGAAAACACATGAGAATTTTAATGAAAGAGAGATCCTGAGTTTGCGGTGTTGATTTTCACCTTTTCCAAATTTTCACCTTTTCCAAATTTTCATCTTTTCCAACAGCGCTGGGTAAACTCAGCACCCTGGACAGAGCCGCAGGACGCTGCTCAGTGTTAGAGTGGATGCATTCACATCAACAGGAAGGAAGGACCCTGCCCACATGTGTTTGCTCACCTGTCTGCCAGGAAGAAGCACTCCAGGACCTTTCTTTGCAGGGCAAGGTGAGGTGAGGTCGTGGACCTGGGTGTTTCCGGAGAAAAAGGTGAAGAATCCATTCTGGTTCCATGTAAGCAGTCCAGGTGAAGAAGATTGTGAACAGTGGAGAGACCACCGCGCCATGCACACAAGTCCTCGCAATAACAAGCACTTAGTAGATTTGTGAGCGGGCAGAACAGAAGGAAGGGTAGACCAGGCTAGGCCCAACCACGCAGGCCCTGACCCAGGGACTTCCGCCACACTACCTGTGCAGACGTTGTCCCTCCCGGACAGGAGGGCTGCCCACACAGACGACCGGAACGCCAGGTAGATCAGCAAGACAGCTGTCCTCTGCCAACCACAGCCTAGACAGCATGGACATAGAGAGGGTGAGGAACAGCAAGGCGATGAGGCCCCAGGACATCTGCAGACCCACAGCCTCCAATTTCGATCAGACACCCAGACAACCCTGAAGCGCAGGCTGATAAAGTCACAGAACTGGCAGGTACCTCCCCCAGAGAAGAACAAATCAGCTCCTGAGTCTGAGCAGGTCACAGCGGAGGAAATGTCTTGACTTTCGTTCTCTACCGTCATCTATGTTAGCCATCTAAACTGAATACAGAATTGTAGCAACCAGAAATTAAGCAAATATGAGATCTGAAGACTTTATGTGCTTGCTTTTCCCTGGTTGACCAGATACCACAAACATAAAAGATAAATGGGTCTTTGAGTATATTTGATGCTATTGAATAGTTTCAAAGGTTTTGTAATTGTTTCACATCTGGAAACTTAAGAATTTTAAGGACATCATTTTTAATTTGTAGTAAAAATTGTTTAAAAGTATAAATGTACACCTTTGCTTAGAAGAATAAATTGTACTTATATGAATGTGCATAAAGCATATTTATATGCATTTTACTTCAAGTATAATTTGTATAAACACCATAAAATAAGGAAACATTGTATTTTTGTCACTTATGAAAACCTGTCTACATTTGTACATTTTGCCAGTATGCAAGTTCCAAGCCATCACCCATTGGTAAACACTAGAATTGATTTCACCCAGCATAATACTTTTGATATATATACAATTTATTGAGTATATCAGTGCTTTCTTTAGTATTATTTCATCTTCCATTATGTCAACCTGCCAATTGAAGAACTTGGTTCTAGTTATGGACTCTTATGAAGAGCCGTCCATACACATTTATATATTAGTTTCAGTTAGAACATAAATTTCTCTCGTGTATATATATAGGGGTGAATTGATGAGCCATGTTTTGAAGTGCTTTCTAGAGAGACCACGTTTGTACTAGTAACAGCTTTGTAAGGTTTTTGATTCTGAATTGTCTTCAGGTTGATATTAGTTGCATTCTTACATTTTGTCATTCTCACAAGGGTACACTGTACCTGAATTTTTCTGTTTGTTTTGTTTTTTAAATGTTTTCTATTGTGAAAATACCATACAGAGGGGTTACCATTACATGAGCAAGATAATGAGTACATTTCTTATCAAGCATTGTTGCCTCCTCCTTTGTTTTTCTCCTACCATCCCTGCCCTCCCATCTCCGCAACTACACTCCCCCGCCCAAAGTTGTAAAGTTCGTTTTTCAGCATAGCATCTTGCTCATCTCATTGTTGCAATGGGTCCACCTGTATCCCTATTTAAATAATTTGTTTTTTCCCTTCCCCTCCACAAATTATACCAACACCAAATACAGTGAAAGCAGGGCTTATAACGTGAGGAAAGCTTGTGCTTGGCAAAGGACTCAGCTAGTAAGATCAATAGAAAGCCCACAGATTGGGAGAAGATCTTCATTAGCCATACAATGGACAAGGGTCTCAATCTAAAATATACCTTGAACTCAAAAAATTAAATTCCCCAACAAGAAATCCTCAAAGAAACAACTGCCCAATAAATAAGTAGGCTAAAGACTTAAAGAGAAACTTCTCTGAAGAGGAAAGAAGGATGGCCAATAGACACATGAAGAAATGCTCAACCTCTCTGGCCATAAAAGAAATTCAAATAAAAACAACATTGAGTTACCATCTCATCCCAGTTAGAATGGCTATAATCAAGAACTCTAACAACAGATGCTGGAGGGGATGTGGACAGAAGGGAACCTTACTGCATTGTTGGTGGGAGTGTAAACTTGTTCAACCACTTTGGAAGGTAGTATGGAGGTTCCTGGAAAGACTTCACATAGAGCTCCCCTATGACCCAGCAATCCCACTTAAGGTTTTCTTTTTAAAAAATAAAAACATTTTTATTAAGCTTGGATGGCTTTCATCTGTAATCCTAGCTACTTGGAATGCTGAAATCTGAGAACCATTGTTCAAAGCCAGCCCAGGCTTATCTTACCTCCAATAAATTACTCAGAAAAAGCTGGAAGAGGAACTGTGGCTCAAGTGGTAGAGTGCTAGCATTGAGCACAAAGAGGCTCAGGGACAGCTCTCAGACTCTGAGTTCAAGCCCCAGGACCATATATATATATATACTTAAGTAGTTGTACAAAGGAGATTCCACTTAACAAAGCAGTTTATGAATATGATATATTTTGATCAGCATTCATACCCTCCTTCAACCTATCTGTTCCCTTATTTTTCTTAAATTGTGCTGCATACTTCTTGCTTCATTTTCTACCTTTCTCCCTAATTTCTGTACCCATCTTCCCTTGATACCACCCATCCTCTTGCAAATGCTCATTTCCTAGTGCTTATTTTGTTGGGTTTTGAATTTGTCTTTCTACATAAATTACACTATTTGAGTTTTCCATACAGTCTACTTCAATTCATTCATCTGTAACCTCTTGCATACAGCCCAATGCCTTTTATAGATTTATAGTTATATTTTATCTACCAGAAATGAGGGAAACCATCCAACTGGGTCTGACTTACTTCACTTAATGTAATTTTCAATGTTTCTTGTTTGTTCTTTAGGTTCTTGATATCTGGATATGATGTTAGCCTGCCTCTACATATTGAACTGAAACAGGAATTCATTCTTTTTAGTATGTCAGTTTTTAATCTCATTGGCTCAAAAATTGCTTGATGTTTTATTTACTACAATGAATAAAACTAACTTGAATAAACAAAAAGTTCCTTCCTTCCTTCCTTCTTTATAAACAAAAAAGACAGAAAATACATCAAAGCTTTTGAATAGTTCCTTGGCTATCTTGTGAATATTTGAGCAATAGAAAATATATGCAGATTATTATAAATACGGACTCTTAAATATGAAGTTGTAAAATAGGGTAGATATAGTTAATTTGAGAATTTCTGAAGAAAAAAATAAATTACTGGCTAGAGCATTAACCCTCTTAATTTTATGAGCAGTAATCAGTGTTTCTATAAAATTCCTCAAAGAAAATAATTCAATTCTTTTTTTAAAAGAAGTTTTGATGCTGTTTCAAAACCAAGGACAACTTAGATTATTTAGAGACTCATCATGATCACTTTTCATGTATGCCTCTTCAGTTATCATGGAGAATTTTTAATGATGCTACAAACTAACATAATTTGTTCACTGGACTAATGAGATATTTGTAAGAGGGGGCTAGGACAGATAAACACATCAGAAAAACCAGATGGAGACAATGGCCCATGGAAACGGTACAGGAAACCTACATTGCTAACATTCTGTATTGGATTTTGATCTTCCAGAAGTATAAGAAAACACATTTCTGCTGCCTCGGTATCTAGTGATTGATACTTTGTTAGAGTAACCCTAGCATCAGTTGGTTGCAGGTAGTGTTTGGTTATAACACAGAATCTGCAGGAGATCTACCTAAGCCACATGGGACACCACACAACCACCAGCTGCATTCATTTCACGAAGCTAATAAAGACACCGAACTATAGTAATGATGAAGTGTACTCATGAAAAGAGAGTAGGAAATCTAACAAAAGCCAAGCAATGAGTAGATCTCAAAAGCTATCATCTTCTATTTACTTCATATTTGGAAAGTTCATCAACTATTTTTGCCACTTTAAAGCACTAACTCCTTACTTATTTCTAGCCAAGGATCCTGTCGTCTATTTAAAAGAGAGAGGGGACCCACGTGTGGACCTTGGCCTGCCGCAGCTTTCCCCACGCGATTACATTTAGCTTTTAAAGCCAGCTACAATATACTGTCTCACGGGAGTCCAATATGGCACCCAGCTTCCTTACAAATGTGTTCTCACAACCAGTAGATCATATTCATTCAACTGAGTTATGGAGGAAATGATTCTTTTTTGTGTATTCTTTTTTTTAATATTTATTTTTTATTGTGAAAATACTATACAGAGGGGTTACAATTACATGGGCAAGATAATGAGTACATTTCTTATTAAGTATTGTAGCCTCCTCCTTTGTTTCCCCTTCCCAACCCTTCCCATTCTCCCCCCCCCAATCCTCCCCGCTACTCCCCTCCCTCCGCACCAAAGTTGTAAAGTTCATTTGTTTTTCCCCTTCCCCTCCACAAATTATACCAACATCAAATACAGTGAAAAGAGGGGTTATACTGTGGGGGAGGAACATACAAAGCAACAAAGAAATTATCTTATAAATGTGTTAGAAACAATTGTATGAAAGAAAAAAAAAACATTTGAATACATATCTTAGGGTTCATTTCCCTAACATCACCTTATCTGAACTTTTCTGCTTGACTCAGACATATACTAGATATTGCAAATAAGGGAAACCATGGGACCTGTGTTTCTTTGGGCCTGGCTTACTTCACTTAATATAATTTTTGAGGAAATGATTCTTGAAGATGACTTTGTGTCTGTCCTACACTACTAAGGCGTGAAGAAGATAACTCATGGAAAGGGAATTCCACAGCTAGCCCACAGCCCATAACCACCCATGACTCAAAGGAGTCTCAGAATAAAAGGGTCCTCTTAACATTATAACACATACTGATAGCATCTTCTGGTTATAGAAGAATATACTTTTTTGTATGATTGACTTTAAAAGTGTTGGTAGGTTAAGCATTATTCTAGGATACACTTAGAACCTGTGGGAATTATCCTTAGAAAATTTTAGCAAGTTCTAACAGCATACATATGACAGAAGTAAAAATTTCAAGACCATACACTCAGGCTGACGTTTAGTGAGTGTATTGTGTATTTAGAGACCTCATCTTTCCACCTGATCCAGAAAGAAAATGGCTGGCAGAAAGAGACTAAGTAGTCTATGTGGTGCCAGCCTTGTGTTTCTTGTTGCTTGTATGTAGATGTGATTAGTCATGGTAGATAGTGCATACCATCTCTGACTTCTGGGTCTGATGTGAGGCTGGTGAACTGTGTGAGCTCAGACAGTGCTGGGCAAGGGTATAATCCTGGCTCTGCTGTGTGCATATCTGAGCACTCAGAAAGAGGGTGCTTATGAGGAGGCCCTTGTTCCACACCAGCAACATTTATAACAGTTGGAGTTTTTGCTTCAACGACAAAATCTTCAAATCTCAGCTATCATCATAATCACAGTTCTATAAACCCTAATCTGAAAATCTTGGGGCAAATGTGACTTGAAACTGGCATGATTGGATTGTAGAAAGTGGGGTAAATTGGTATTATTAATTATAGAGCAGAGGCAGTAAATCTAACAATAGAACACTATACTCAAATTATCAATGTTTTTCAAAATGATGTGTATCAGTACTTACACAAAATGTCACACATATAATAAACTGTGTAGTTTCTCTATTTCTGTGAGTTAAGAAATGTTCAGTTTGTAGATTATTCTGGTTTACATCATTATCAATAAAGAAGCATACAACTACATTACCCTTATTCACTTTTTATATCTATTTCCTTTAAGAACATTTTTTCAAAGAGTTATTTCCTTTATTTAATTAACATTAGTTGCACAAAGGTGGTTTCATTGTTACATTTACACATACACACTCATCAATGTATACAACACATCCTTCTCAATCATTCTCCTTTTTCCCTTCTTAAAACAACTGTAACTGCTTTCACTGAGATTCCTTCTTACATAGTTTCAATGTATTTCACCTTCCATTTTCTTTTTTCTTTTCCCATTCTCTTTATCCATGTAAGTAGTCCCATAGTTATAATCATGTTCTGTGTTTACATGGGCATGTGCGTATAAATGTGTGTATAGAATAATTTATATTATACTATAAAGCCAACACAAAAGCTAAACAAAAGAGCATGGCACCAGCACAAAACTGACTTGAAGATCAATAGGAGAGAATGGAAGAAACAGGAATAAAAACCACACAGCTACAGCCATCTACTATTTCAACAAAAGATTCAGAAACATATCTAAAGACAGTCTTTTAACAGTGTTGGGTTGGGTGCTGTAGGTTCATGCCTATAATCCCAGTTACTCAGGGGGCTAGGATCTAAGGATCAGAGTTCAAAACCATCCTGAGTAGGAAAGTCTCTGAAACTCTTAGGCCCATGAAACTACCAAAAAACATAAAAAATTTAAAAGTAGCTTCCAGTTTTAAACTCCTTTCATGGAAGGAGAGCAGTTGACTCTTCCTCTTCCTCATTCAAGGTATTCTATTGAAAACAGCTCTGCTAGCTGAATACATAAATGTGGGTCCAAAATACATTGTGGTTTTCTATGTTCACAGGAAACTGAAGTGTTTACTGCTAAAAAATCACAAATGTGTCTCAGACAAACAGTCGGCCCGAAAATACCCTTTATTTTCCCTTTCTTAACTAGACTGAAGTCTGTTATATTGATTTTTCCCCTCACAACACAGCTTGATGTTGTAATCTTATGTTATGTGAGATAGGAAATTTGAAGATGTCTTGTTTATATACAATTGTTTTCATGAGTCAGATGATATCTTTTGGTAAAATGTATCACTGTAATGATGCAAAAAATGCCATTTGTATGTGTATTACTATTGAAAAGGACCAGTCTTTTTCTTCTAGGTCACTGATGGGTGCCTGTGGGCTTCCACAGTCATTCTGTAGATAATTGTCAGGGTGAATATTTCTTCCTTCCTCTGAAGACTCCAAAAGGAAAAGCTGGACTTCTGCAGTAAGGGAAAAAGGAGAAAAAATTTTAAAAAGCAAGACAAAAAATTATGAGAAATGTTTTACAAAAATTTTTGATTACTTCCCAGAATTAGATGTTGCTTAATCTGGGTTTCCTGTCTTGCTCTGTTCTAGTTAACTTATTTATTCAGTGATGAGTCAGGCAACTGGAGATCCTCATGAGGTTCACAATTAAATAGCTCAATCTGACCTAGTGAAAATACATAGGCTAAGAACACTTATTCTCTTGTATCTATCTCCCCTTTTTAAAATAAGAATTTATAAGGAGTTGGATTTTAAATCTTATTGCAGAGCCCAATTTTCAGTAGTTAATGTTAAAATTAGTCTAAGATTTTTCTGAGTCAATAGACAACTTAAATGACAGTTTATTCATATTAAAATAAAATTTCTGTTTAAAATCCCCTTCAAATTCTTCGACAAATTTTAGTATCTGTTTTAAAAATTAATTTTGATTATTAAATTTGATGTTATAGTTCCAATGTTTATTTTGTAATAGACCAAATAATTAATGACATCATTGTCCTAAAAGTCCTTAACTACCTTAATTTAATTCTATAGTTCACAGTACCATAAATGAAAGTAGTTAAAGCTAAAGATAGGTTCAAATAACAAAAATTCAATTCTTGAAACAACAAATGCCTCTAGCTTGACCCAAGGAAGAGTTTATACTCTGTCTTCAAAAATTCACTGGCAACATTTTGTAACATGTATAAGATCTATTCTTCTGAAAGCATATAAAAACCACTGCTTTAAAGAGATAGCCCGTTTGTGCCACACAATTAAGTTAATTTTCTGGTTATTCATAACAATTCCATGAATTGGAATCTTGGTTGTGTTCTTAGTTTCTTCAGTGTGTTTATCATAAAATGATGTTGAATTGTGTCAAAGACTTTTTCTGCGTGTACTGAGATGGTCATGTGGCAAATTCTTGGTCTGTTCATGCCACATCATAGTTACTGATGTACATGTGTAGCTCAATCTTGCATTCTGTAACAGATCAACTTGATTATAGTGTATGATAGTTTTCAGTGTACTGTTTAATTTGTTTGCAACTATTTAGAATATTTACACCTCAGATCATTTGAAAAATTGGTATAGAAGTCTTTTTTTGTTGTTTCTTGTCCTGCTGTGGAGTGAATACCATTGATTTATTTGAGAAGAGGTATTAAGTACTGATGAAGAACTGATTTACCTGTGCAATTATATGTGTAAGGTGCAGATGTCACACACTGCATTTGAGCTTCTAAAGAGAGTATTTACTTATAGGGGTGATATATAATGATAACAATCAACAAAAATCTCGGTAAGAACCAGTCTTTTTTTCTTCTAAGAAACTGATGAGTGCATGTGGGCATCCATAGTCATTCTGTAAATAATCATCAGGGTGAATATTTCTTCCTTCCTCTGAAGACTCCAAAAGGAAAAGCTAGACTTACACAGTAAGGGAAAAGGGAGAAATAATTTTAAAAAGCAAGACAAAAAATTATGAGAAATGTTTTACAAAACTTTCAATTAGTTCCCAGAATTAGATTTTGCTTAATCTGGGTTTCCAGAAAGAAATTTAAAAAAAACTGGATAAATCTCCAAAGAACTACTAGAAATTTGAGACTGTGTAGATGTAGACCTCTTGTGAGAAACTGTTACTTGAGAAGCATGAGGAAGATAAGAAAGTTAACATACCAGAGGGCAGAAGTCTCTAGGAAGGCTTACACCTACACCAGGCCTTGTAAAAGCAAAATGAAGTAACATATGCAGCCTGGGAACCCATTAACGTACCAGTACATGCTGAATACATAAAGTATTATCAAACAGACTTGAAGGTCAACTAGACGGTTGTCTTCTTTTTAAAAACTATAATACAACCTTTACAGAAAATTTTACTTGAAAGGAGCACACACTAATCAATGAGTTGCTCCTTTTATTCTGAATGACTTTCTTTCAAATCATTCAGCTCCATGAAAGAAAGTGGTGTCACTGGTGTCTCCTCCTATTGTAAACTCTGGATGAATGGCTCTTCGCTAATTCTGCATGTGACATTAGTCTTTTTGACAATGGCAACAAGAAAAACCATATGAAAGTCTGGTGAGTTAGAGGTATTATGTCTTTAAACGGATCCAGGGGGAACACTCATCAATTACAAAAATATAAAATAGCCCTTGGTCCATTCCAACTTTTAAGGTTTTTTTCTGTTGTTGGGATTTTTTTTTTAAATTTATACTTTGATCATCCCAGTCAGAGCTGAAGATTAGTTACTGTAAGAACAATAGATAGTATCTCCTATCTACTTCTGTAGACCCTACTGTAGTAACATAAATTAAAAACAAAGCAAAACAGAACCCAAACAAAATTTCAGAGCTAAGTAATAAATCTAGAGAACAAGTTCCTTAAACAATATTAGTAATTCTCGGCTTAAAACAGCTGTCTTATTTAGAAAACACATATGTAATGTAACTGGAAATTTTACTTCCACTTTTGGATAAATGCTTAACCAGTTGTGAACTATTGCAAACATAAAATATAAAAAATAGATTGCATCTGATTACTTAGAAATGCTAGTGTGGTGGATTCACATGTATGTCTTCGGGAGGGGGTAGAGAAGGTACAGAACTTGAGGGGCAAGGGTGAAAAGCACAGCAGTGCAGTTCACTGGACACTGCTCCAAAAGAACCGCACATCCTGTGGGTGGAGATGGAGGAAGGAACCAGGAGAGAGTGAGGGAACAGAAGACACTATACAAAAGGAAATGTACTCATTACCGGACTCGTGGAATTGTAATCCCTCTGTCCACCACCTCTAAAATAACAATAAAGTAAATAATAACTTAAAAATAATAGTAGTGGAGTTTAAGCTCAAAGACTTGCATTTATCTAGTCACTCTACCATTGAAACATGCAGCTAGCCTTTTTGCTAAAGTAATTTTTCTCATTTTCTGAGCAAGACTGGCCTGAAATTACAAATATAGAACACGACCTCTGGCCTCTTGTTTGCTGTGATTCTCCTAATCTCTGCCTGTGGAGTAGCTAGAACTTCAGATATGTCCTACACACCTGACTTTGAATTATATATTAATTAGTTACAAAATATTTAAAAGATTCACTGCTCATTTTCTCTTTAAACAAATAAAGTAAAATATTTAGTACAGTGTGATATATTCCCCAAAGCAACTGCACTGATATTTTCACACTTTCCTGAATTCCCTGAAAAGCAAAATAGGATACTATATAATCTCTGTATTGAACTATAATGCTAATTTTAATTAAACTAGCAATATGTAGAACTAGCAAAAATATTTATACACCCCTGAGAAAATAATTGAGAGGATAGATGAGATCAGAGCAGGATAGCTCACGTCTATAATGTTAGTTACTCAAGAAGCAGAGTTTGAGAGGATCAGGATTGAAGGTCAGCCTGGACAAATGTTTGAATTTTTGAGGCAATCCCATTTGTCTATTTACTTTTTTATTTATAATTTTGTTATCTTTAAGTAGTAGTACAAAGGGGTAACCAACAAATCAATTTATAAGTACATTGCATCTTGATTGAGATCACCCTTTCAACATTCTCCTCCACTGATTGCCTATGCTTGCTTTTATTTTCTGTATTTGGGGGCCATATTAAAAAATTGTTTTCTAGACTGATATTATCTCATGTTTTACTCTAGCTTTACAGTTTCAGGTTTTAACTTCTAGTCCACATTAAGTTGGCTTTTGTAGATTATGTGAGATAAGGATCCAAGTTCACTCTTACGTGGGACACACAGTTCCCCCAGCACCATTTATAGAAGAAGCTATCTTTCCTCTGTTGTGTTTTGACATCTTTGTCAAAAATCAGTTGACAGTGAATGCATGAGTTTGTGTACCTTTATCTGAATTAGGGAAGAGAAGGGGAACAACAGAATGGTGAGACAAAGGGAAAGGAAAGAAAAAGCTATAGTAATCCAAACAGAATGGCACTGGCTAATAACTATAGCACAAAACCCTCTTGACCAGTCAAAACTGAGTGTGGTGGCTCATGGCTATCATCCTGGCTAGGCAGGAGCCATGAAAAGGAGAACTGCTGTCCAGACCAGCCAGGAATAAGTGAGAGAATCCCTCTCAAATGTAACTGAAGCAAAAAGATTGGAGGCATGACTCAACAGGAAGGGTGCTTTTCTAGCAAGTGTAAATCTGGCAAGAGAGAGAGAAAGAGAGACAGAGACAGAGACACACAGAAAGAAACAGAGAGAGACAGAGACAGAGAGACAGAAAGATAGAGAGAGGCAGAGAGAGAGAGAAAGAGACAGAGACACACAGAGAGAAACAGAGACAGAGAGAGACAGAGACAGAGAGACAGAGAGATCGAGAGAGACAGAGAGAGAGAAAGACACAGAGAGAGAATGGGAGGAAGAGAGAATGGGAAGGAGACTGGGAGGGAGGGAGCGAGAGACACTGAAGCCTGTATGATAATTTTTCTTACATATTTAGTGTTGAGCAGACTGTCTACAACTAGGAAAAGATGCAGAAATGCAAACATGATACTAAACTTGGAAATCCCTGGAACAAAGTGAAGACAAAGAGTCTTCAGCAAGAAATTCCATGTAGAGAACACGAGGTTCATTTGGTTATGGTGTGTAGTGCTGGGGCTTTGCTCGAGCACTTCTGGAGGCTTTCTTGATAGCGTTCGGCTACTATGGAACATTCAGTGTAACATATGGTGGTTGAGTCACTTGAGACTCATTTTTCAATGAGAAGATAATGAGAGAAGAATGCAAAAGTATTAAAATTATGCCTTAAATCACTACAGCTACTGCAACTACTCAATATGAACTTGTCCTAAAGCAATACAGACATATACTCTTATATAGTTATTGAACTCAGACTCCAAATCTTGTTTAACTGGGATAATATCAGTATGTCTGTGAGCCTGCATTCTCTGGGGGCATCTATCTAATCCTTCTTCCAGTTTCTAGATGCCCCTGGCATCTCCATCACTTGGGTCTTTGCCTTTGTCATCATACTGCTTTTTCTTTTGTGAATGCCATTGCTCACTACCTTTCTCTTAAGAGAACACATTTCATCACACTTATTTCTCTTAAGAGTAAATAGACCATCACACTTTCAGATCTACCTGGATTAATCAAGGGTACATATTCCACCTCAAGAATCATGTTAATCAGAGCCTCAAAGATCATTGGTTCCAATTAATATAATCTGTTGCAGTCAGACCCAATATCTGGGTGTCATTATGGATCTACACAGGGTATTTGAAAAATGTTGATAAACTATTAATATGTGATGAATTCTATAGATGAGAAAAGATGCAAGAACAGGGTCAGAATGTGGAGAAGCAGCCAGTTCTGAATACTATTATTACTACGTTAAAGGAGAAAAAACAGATGTAAAAACCTACACAAGTTATAATAATTTCTGCTCAGTAACATATGCAGATGCATTTAAGTATCTGTGCTCACGCAAATGTTGACAATGATTTTCTTTTATTTTCTTCTTTTTTATTGTGAAAATACTGAACAGAGGGGTTACAATTACATGAGCAAGGCAATGAGTGCATTTCTTATCAAGCATTGTTGCCTCCTCCCTTGTTTCCCCTTCCCATCCCTTCCCATATTCCCGCCCCCCATTCTCCCTGCCTTCCCACCTTGATAATGCTTTTGGGTGTCCCTTCCTCCCTGCCTCCCTTCCTCCCTTCCTCCCTGCCTCCTTGTTTTCCTTCCTTCCTTCCTTTCTTCCTTCCTTCCTTCCTTCCCCCTCTTTCTCTCTTTTTTTCTCTTTACCTTCTTTCTTGTTTTATTTATTTATTCTTCTTTCTTTGCAGTAGTGTTTCCTTTTGTAGCTCAGACTGGTCTGAAACTCCTAACCTTCTTGACCCAGACTTGTGAATTTTGGGATTGCTAGTATGCACTAGTCCACCTGGGTAGTGGTGCATTTGGTGCAATTAATTTTCATTTATTAAATTCGTGTCGACTCTATATTAGTATGGTGAAAATATAAACTGGGAAAAAGTCCTGTATTATTCTATTACTTATATGACAGTTGTCTTTAATTTCCCCATAAAAATTCATATGAGTAAAAAATTTGAGAGAAAATATAGGTACTTTGGAATAAACACTCTAAGAAAATTAGAAACAAATCCTATTAAGGAAGCTTGTGTTAAAGAAACAGCACAGACTCCTTGCCACAAGAGTTTGGCATTCTGTAATGAAACCCATGGCATCCTTGCCTGCTGTGTGTTTAAACATCAGTAATTAAGAAGGAGAGATAGTGGCGTTCACTCTGTCAAAACCTTGGGGATTTATTTCCTAACTTCAGTCTTTATTGGGTTGCTGGTAGTCATAATTTTTAAATTGTCTCTTTATCTCATTGGGATGCTCAGACATGAGTCATATTTTGTGTTGTAAGAGTTGCTTTTATCCTCAGATGAAAGGGATAATAGTTCAAAATACTAATAAGCATTGTTATTATAAGTAGTATCAGCACTAATGTATTGGCTGGCATTCAAACAGATAAACAGGCATTTGAAAATTAAACTGCCAGAAACATTCTGTATGGGATGTATTTTTGGAAGGTAAATGAAAAGGTATCTGTTTGAAATGACAATATTTAAGGTCTTTAAAATTTTGAACAAAAGCCAAGTGCCAGTGGCTCATGCCTGTAACCCTAGTTACTCAGGGGCTGAGATATGAGGATCTGGGTTCAAAGTTGGCACAGGCAGGAACACTTGTGAGAATTATCACTGATAAACTATCAAAAAGCCAAAATTGGAATTGTGGCTCAAGTGGTAGAATGCTAGCTTTGGGCATAGAAGCTTGGGGGCAGCATGCATGCCCTCAATTTAAACCCCACAATGGGCACAAATAAAAGTATGAACAAAATTAGACAATGATCCGTAGCAAACATATAGAGCAGGATCGTATTAGGACAGTGTTGATATAAAATTGGATGGCAACATTCTCTTCCAGGTAAAAGACAATTATAATTAAATTAAATTAAATGGATGTTTGTGATAATTACCCTTGGCATGTTGTATTTGGATAATGACAACTGAATTAGTATGTTCTTTCATTATTCTCTAATACTGGTGTTAATCTGATTTCTAAAGATGATTTTCACACAGGCTTGAATCCGTCATTCAATTTTCTCACAACTATGAGAATTATGTGGTTGGTATGCAATGTTTCCATGGGATAAATCTCTTGGTGTTCATATGGTATTTTTTGTTTGTTTTTAATTGCCCTTAAAGTCTCTGATTTGTTGTTCAACAAAATCTGGTTGCTTTCAGACTCTTGTTTCTGCACTTGTTGACATTTCCAATTCAAATGTTAAATTTAATAAAGACACAAGAACATGTGTGCATAATGAATGGAATGCATGAAACTTTGAAGAAAAATTATGGTCAGTGGCTAATTTAAATGTGAGAATGTGAGATGATTTGGGACAAAATAAGTATAAATTATATTTAGAATAAGTTCTACCCTTAAGATAGTAAGTAACTGCTTGTCAGTCTGTGTCAGGTACATCTCTGAAATGATGAGGTTTATTGATAAGTGCACTATAACTACACCAACATGTCTAGTATTTCAAGGGTGTTCAAGATTTAGATACTTATGTTTTGGACTGTGTGTCTTTCAAATTTGAATATATATATATATATATGTATATATATATCGAAAGAGAGAGAGACACACACACACACATATATACACAGACATCCCTATACATATATGTATAACCTATATAGAATACATAAATGTATAGATAAAATGTGTATATGTTCTACACACATACACTATCTATGTTTCATTAGGCCCCAAGCTTCTGCATTCACATAAACTCCCAGGTACCACTGCTGCTGATGAGGTCCACACCACATTTTTTTCTGATTTGATACTGGGTTGAGCAGAATTATCATCAGATGGAAGATGGATTTAGAGGAGAGTGCTTATAGGATTTGTATGAGTGTTTTGCTCTATTTAACTAGAATTTCTTAATGGGTTTTAAAATCCTTTAAACAAACATACATTGTCCAAATACGGTAAAAGAATATGTGCTTTTCTTGTGTGTAAAATTAGTGTGTTTAGGTATGATAACAAAATAATATGTCCATTCTATATCCATCAGGTGTAAGCTGAGTAATGCTACAAATACATCTAAGGGTTTTATTTCTCTCTCTTTCACTCTTTCTCTCTCTCTCTAAATAAGAACAAAGCTGATTACATGTAAGCATTGAAAAATGTGGTTAAATGTATGTTTTCAACAATTGAAGCATCTGTAGCATTTAAAAAATATGTTGTGGGAAATCAATCAAAAGCATTTTCAAAATGTCACTTAAAGTATTTCTCTAAAGTGGTGATATTTTGGGTTTCAAAATCAGGTACTCTGAAATATGTGTGTGAGGGAGGAGACTTTTTTTTTAGTAAAACAGGTAGCTTAGTGGAATGTTAAGAGGCCAAATATCTTGTGACCTTGGGTAAAACATTTAACTTTTTATTTTTGCTATTCTTGTGGCTTGAACTCAGGGACTGGGCACTATCCTTCAGCTTTTGTGCTATAGAGATCTACCACTTTGAGCCACAGCTCTACTTTTGGTTTCTGAGTAGTTAAATGAAGATAAGAGTCTCATGGACTTTTCTGCCTGGGCTGGTTTCAGATCTCAGATCTCAGCCTCCTGTGTAGTTAGGATTAGAGACATGAGCCACCAATGCCCAGCTAAATCATTTAAATTCTATGTGCCTCAATTTCTTTCTGTATAGAATGGAGATAATGAACCCAGCCACAGAATATTGTTCTCAATATCAATAAACATGTAACAGGAAGATGAGTGCTTAAAAATAGTAAGTTCTTAGTTATATGTCAATTTTTATGACAAAATACCATAAACTACGTGGATTATAAACAACAGAGATTTAGTTCTCACAGTCCAGGGAGCTCAGAAGAGCAAGAGATGAAATGGTACTTCCTTGACAGATGTTGACAGTTGGCCCGCCCTCCTCTTCCTCCCGGTGCCCGGAAACCACGAAGTGTCTTTCTGTGGCCTCTTTGATCAGCTCTCCAGTCTCACTGACCAAGGCTCCACTTGCACAGACTAACCAACTTCCAGAGTCCTAATGTTCTTACACTGTGAGTTGATTTCAATGTAAAATGCAGGGCACACAAACATTCATAACACAGAGGTTAGCTACAGTTTTGCTAAAGTTAAAAACTCTTGTAAAGAATCAGTATGTAAATCAACCTTTGCATGGGAAGGGAGGAATGAGAGGGAAAGAGGGAACAGATTACACTAAGCAAAAGGAAAGAAATGTAAACATCACCTGATGTAGAAGAAATAATTGTATTGTCAAAGCTCATAGAATTCACAAACTTTATAGACCATGATAATGACAATTTGCCTGGTGAAGGTTAAAATGTGTTTGTGACTTTAACTAAGTATCACTGTTCCACAATACTGTGAAATATGTGAATTTATGTAATCACCTAATCTCAATTTAAAAAAAGAAAAGAAAAGTGAGAGAAGGGATGGGTTAGGAGCGATGGGGGACAATGTTGTCAGACATCTTGTATTCATATTGTGTTTTGTAGAATGGGAACTTCTTTGTACCACTACTTAAAGATAATAATCAGAATAATGTTTTTGAAAATCAACCTTTTCAAATAGTGAGTAATTTTTTGTTGGTGGGAGCAGTACGAGGGTTTGAACTCAGGGCCGGGAGCTGCCAAGGACTTCCTCTGCTGAAGTCACGCTTCCATCTGGTTTTGATCTCATTATTATTGAGATACAGTTTCATTTTTCTGTCACCAGCAGGCTAGATGGCCATGCTCTGTGCTTCTAGAGAAGCTGGAATGATAACCACATGACCACACCAAACCATTCATTGAAACTGAGTCTTGGGAAGTTGCGGTCTGGACCTGCCTCAAACCATATTCCTCCTAACCTCGGCCTCCTGAGTAACAAGGATTGCAAGCATGTATCACAAGCCACTGGCTTTCACATGAACAATTCTTTCGATAAGGTGATTGTCAGCTCTTCCTCCCTGATGAACAAGTAGCTAAATGTCGCAAGCAAAGCTAAGTTTATTGGATCTGATAATTCAGTGACAGAAATTACTACTTTGATAAAAAGTCAATATCCTCTTGAGAATGGGGAGGCTGGCACAGGTATTGATGTTGACTGGAAGATGGACGTGCTGGTTTGGAATAAGTGGATAGCAATGAGGAGAGGTTGGCTTCAGTGAATCACTGAATCAGTAAAACAAAGGGGGCCTGATATCTGAAGTCTGTCTGAGTGAACGATCTGTTATTTTAAAACAAAAGAGAGAGATGAATTAACTCAGAAGACTACATCAATTAATTTTCAGGGATCCTAGGAAGCCAACAGTGGGTGCATTTGTAGACTCTAACTTCATATACCTAACCAAGGCCATCACTGAACAAATGGCAGAGACACGCAGTGCCAGGTGTTAGACCCAGTGGGCGTGGCGATTGGCATCCTCACACATCATTCCCTGGTCTCAGCATCTGTCACACCTAGTGCTCACGTGTCTGGCTCTTAGGCAATGAGGAGAGAAGCTGCATCCCTAAATCACTCTCTCTCTGTCATTCACATGATTCCTTGACCTTGAGTGAGAAATTTCTGGAAGACTTTGTCTGTATAATCACCGCGTTTTCTTCACTTTTCTACCTCTCAGCACTCACTTCAGTTAAAACTGTAGCTGCATAGCCATTAGGATATAATTCTTACATTCTCACACGTTGGCTTCATGCCCTCCTTTTCTCTAGGATGAAGTACGTTGTCTGTTGGGACACACACTATTCTGAGTTGTGGGGAGGCTGCTGGGGCAGCTTTTACAGGTGTATACATATCCAGGATGGAGATGTATGTGTATGTGTACTTCTCCTTTCACACGACCTTTTCTATGGAAGGGGCTGCGTCCCCCCAGTGCAAGTCATTAGCCTGGCAGTCCTCATGTTCCCAGTGTAACAATGCCAACCTGATCACTTTGTGCCACGGCCTCTTGGTTGAGTTAAGGGAATGCTGAGACAAATCAGGTGCGTCTCTAGCCTCGTGTGTTTGTTGTACTCGTATTTTATTTTTCCTCGACATACTGACATGAAGACTTTGAACTTGCTAGGCAAGTGTGCTACAAGTTGAGCTATACCTCAGTCCTCTTGCTTTTTAACTTTGTTGGGTAGATAGTTATCTCAGGTTCCCTTGACCCAGGCTGGCCTCAGATAATGTAGGATCACAGGCCTGCAGATTGTGCCCAGTTTGTTTTTGAGATGGAGTCACCTTAACTTTTACCCAGGCTTGTCCTAAAACCATGATCCTCCTATTTGCATCTCTTGAGGAGTGAAAATTTACCTGCATGCTCCACCTTGCCTAGCTCTACTAGACAAAGAGTTGTAATAGAAGTTAGAAAATGCAAATTAACAGTCCACACTAGAGTATGGACTGTTGTCGGATGGCTAGAAGCCATGGAAACCACCAAGTACATCAAATTAAAGGAACAATGTGGCTAATTATTAACACTACCTTTGAGAAGAGTCCGTGGAATTCTGCTGTGCTTAAATGCACACTGAGACTGGTGTTGCAGCAGGACTCACACGACCCTGGCCAGTGGAGTAAAGGGAAGATGATAATGATCAGGACATACAGGACCTGTTATCAAACATAGCATTGCTTCCCTGCTTGGCATTTGTGATTTTTCTGTCCCTTCAACAATCTTCAGAGGATTGAAGAGAATTTGCTTTCTGAAATTGATCTAGGGTGTAGAAATCATATTTATCTACACTTCCATATCCAGGAGTAGCCTTGAGTCTCTGAAGAAACCATTTGCATGTGGAAAGAAGAAAGATGGAAAGAGGATGAGGGAGAGACAGAAGAAGGGAGCAAAGGAAGGAAGAGTCGGAGGAAAGAGAGAAATGTTTGAAGAGAATAGAGGAAGAGATCAAATTTTGAGCAAAGAAACACAGGAAGTAGATGATTTTATAAACTATCTACACTCTTTATCATATATATTAAAAATATCCCCTACCTATCTCATAAGGCAACAAAAATCATTTAGCCTTTATGAAAATAGGTTCAATACATGAAAAAGCTGCTGCCTTGTGAGAAAAATTTCAAATATGATACAATATCTTAGTTTTTTTTAATTCTGAAAATACTGTATAGAGGGGTTACAATTACATGGGGAAGGTAATGAGTACACTTCTTATCAAGCATTGCTGCCTCCTCCTTTATTTCCCCTTCCCATCCCCCTCTCCCGACAAAGTTGTAAAGTTCATTTTTCGACATAATGACTTGTACATCTCATTGTTGCAGTAGGTCCACCTCTATCCCTATTTAAATGATTTCTTTTTTTTTCTCTTCTCCTCCACAAATTATACCAACATCAAATACAGTGAAAGCAGGGGTTATACCATGGGGGAGGGACATACAAAGCAACAAAGAAATCATCTTATAAATATGTTAGAAACAATTGCAAGAAAGAAAAAAAAATTGAATCCTTATCTTGGGGTTCATTTCACCTAACATCAACTTATGTGACCATTTCTGCTTGATTCAGACGTACACTAGTTATTGCAAATAAGGGAAACCATGGGACCTATATTTCTTTGGGCCTGGCTTACTTCACTTAATATAATTTTTTCCAAGGCTTTCCCTTTCCTAACAAATGGGGCAATGTCATTCTTTCTGATGGAGGCATAGAATTCCATTGTGTATATATACCACATTTTCTTGATCCATTCATCTACTGAGGGGCATCTGGGTTGGTTCCATATCTTAGCTATGGTAAATAATGCTGCAATAGCCATTCTAACTGGGGTGAGGTGGTATCTCAATGTTGTTTTGATTTGCATTTCTTTTATGGCTAGAGAGTTTAAGCAATAAAAGATCCCGAATAGCAAACAATGATGCTTAACAAAAAGAACAGTGCTGGAGGAATATCCATACCAAATTTTAAACTCTACTACAAAGGCAGTGTAATCAAAACAGCTTGGTACTGGCACGTGAACAGACCTTAGGACCAATGAAATAGAATTGAAAACATAGAAATGAACCTACAGACATATAGCCATCTAATCTACGATAAGGGACATAAAAAAAATAGAATGGAAGAAAGCCTCAGTAAATGGTGCTGGCAAAATTGGTTAATCACTTCTAGAAAACTAAAGCTAGATCCTTATATATCACCCTGCACCAGAATCAACTCCAAATGGAGTCAAAGCAGACACTCTGCAAACATTACAGGATGGAATAGGAGAAACCCTAGGTCTCCTTGGCACAGACCGAAATTTTCTGAATAGAGACCCAGAAACACAACAAATCAAAGAAAGGTTGGACAAATGGGATTGCATAAAGTTGCAGAGCTTCTGCAGGGCAAATGACATAGCTAGCAAGATCAATAGAAAGCCCACGGATTGGGAGAAGATCTTCACTAGCCATACAACAGACAAGGGTCTCATATCTAAAACATACTTGGAACTCAAAAAATTAAACCCCCCAACAACAAATCCTCAGAGAAACAACTGCCCAATAAATAAGTGGGCGAAAGACTTACAGAGAAACTTCTCCGAAGAGGAAAGGATGGCCTATCTTAATATTTTCTATGAAAATTTGTATCATTTATAATTGCAAGATGAGGGAGGATGTTTTAAGAAAGAAAAGCTACAAACAGAGAAATTATTGTTCATTAAAGTTAAAATGGAAAGGAACAATAGAAACTAAGTTATTAAAAGCAGAACTCACTGTTCTTTATTATTTAAAATCATTCATTTGAATAATAATAAAAGAAAAATCTCATCCCTGCCATTTCATATTGAGAAAAGTAAAGTGTTTATTACTGCAAAGACTCAACGTAAATTAAAATAATCCTTAACCTTTTAGAAATTTCTCCTTTTAATTACTCTTGACCTATAAATTTCACAGTCCACTTGTGACATCTCCTTGATGTGAAGGAGACCATTTTGAAAGTCACAAAAATTCCATCTCTTTCTGTCCCCCCAAAATATGGGTCTACTAATTATCTATGCCAATTGTTTCTTGTTATGGTCATTATTTATGCATCCCTTTTTTCTTTATTAAAACAAATGATAGTGGAGAAGTGAAAGGAGTGATAGAGTTCTGAAGCATCCCATGACCGGCGTGTCAGTGATTTTAGCTTCTCAGAATTTCTTGATGTCTGAACATGTCTTAAATGATTTGGGCTCATCTGTGCACTGTGAGATTCCTATGGCATCCCGGTTACTAAAGGCCAGTTAGGACTTCCTGCCGTGTGACAATCATAAATGTGGCCAGTTACTGCTAAGGGTCCTTGGGAGAACAATACACAGCTAATAAAGAAACAAAAATGTAGCTCCAGCTCTATGGATACTTTTCACATGAATGTGAACAAGTGAAAAGCTGCATACATACATGCCAGCAGATTTAACTGTATCATCATGGTACTCATTTTTCAATGGTAAGACCAAAAATACATATTTTTAATACCTGTTTTTCAGTGCATAACATGGTACATTAATTTGACTTTCCCATGGATATTTTCATACCAGATGGAACTATATTGTTTGTACCCCATATGTAGATGTCCAAGTAGCTTTAATGTTTACAGTATGGTATACTTCCTTAATTATGAGGTAATTTGACTTAGTTAAAAAAATTCTAGCTTGAACTACTAATTTAAAATTGTTACCTTACTTTATCTAGTTGTGTTTTCAGGAAGCTTTGGGGATTATTTAGCTGAGGAAGTGAGCATCCTGTGCAGTGAGAAGAGACATCTGATTCTTCAGTATCATACGATGGGCACTTTTTAAAGAGCAAGATAGTCTGTCTGCTTTACGAGGCAGCCATTTTCATGAATGAAGGCCTCAGTGACTACCTTTTTCTTTTCAGAATGGCTCAGTCGAAATTATTTCAGTTTCAATTAAAAGTCTAGCGAATTTCTGCTTTCAGAAGTGGAAGTGACTTTGCTACTCTGACTTGTTTCTCAGAAGAAGGGCAAAAGTTATCAATGTCCCCTCCCAGGGATTGATTTTTCTTTATAAAATCCTGCTTTAATGTTTCTATCTCTTTAGTAGCACCAGAAGTTTTAATGTTACACTTGAGGCCATTTGAATCTGAAGTATTAATGAATGTGGTGTGTGTCCTGAATTTCCCCTTGGTGAAGAAAAGTAAAACAGCAGTCCCATGGGTTTTGGTTGGAGTTTGTTCTGGGTTTCTGTGCAGAACTGTCACTTGTGTCTTCTCACTTAGAGAAAGTTCAGTCCATAACAATACGGGGTATTTGGGTTCCACGTAGCCATATTCTCCCTCTCCTTGCCTCCCTTCCTCCCTTCCTCCCTCCCTCCCTCCATCTCTCTCTCTCTCTCTCTCTCTCTCTCTCTCTCTCTCTCTCTCTCTCTCTTTCTCTCCACATCTTCTGTGTCTCACAACCATCTTTGTTTGATACTGCTCCTAAATTTTCACTTCGCATTGCTGGGATTACACATGCTCTCATATGTAACCATTGAGTTTCCTTTAAATGTAGTTATATATAGTAATCCAGAGTTCTGCAGGTATAGATTTCACCAACATCATTAGGGACTCTCTCTCTCTCTCTCTCTCTCTCTGTGCTTGGGGGAGCAGTGATCTATTTGAAAAGCATCCCTTGAGAGACAGTGATGAAGCCCAGTGCTTGTGAGCTAGTGGGTTCTAGCATTTATATTATTATTCTGTACAAGGCAGAGTCAGAGTTTTCAAAGGGACACTTCCTGGTATAAGTAGAATATTGAATGATAAACCATTCAGGATCCAATTTAATAACATCAATTTAAGTTATTCTAATAACCTCATAAGAACCCATACAATTCCTTATCTTCATGGTAGGAACTCTCATCTTTCCCTCTCACATTGTTGATCAAAGGATATCATATAAGCAGACTACTAGACCTTGAATCAGCCACAACTATCCAACCAGTAAGGCCAGGCTTTTCCTAAAAAGGAGCCTGAATTGTCGAGGTTTACAGTAGCTACTAAAAAAAGATTTTCTAGAGGCTTGGAGAAAAAGTAAGTAAATGCAAGTAAATCGATGCTCTGGAGAGCATAACAGTGAAATCTGCTTCTCGGGTGAAGTCTGGGCCACATTTTACTCCATGAAGCTCCAGTGAAAATCTGACACTACAGTCAGTTCTTGAGAGAGAGAGAGAGAGAGAGAGAGAGAAGACTGGTGGTATTTATTTGCTATATAAATATGTTTAAGAAATTTCTCTAATTGCACTTCTTTTTTTTTAGTTTTATTTTATTTTATTTGTGAACATACTTTACAGAGGGATTACAATTGCATGGGCAGGATAATGCGTACATTTCTTACCAAGCATTGCAGCCTCCTCCTTTGTTTACCCTTCCCATCCCTTCCCAGCCTCCCCCCTCC
>NW_012267237.1:8082691-8084146 GCF_000151885.1 Dipodomys ordii
AAGCCAAGCCCAAAGAAACATAGGTCCCATGGTTTCCCTTATTTGCAATATCTAGTATATGTATGAGTCAAGCAGAAAAGATCAGATAATGTGATGTTACGAAAATGAACCCTTATATATGTATTTAAATGTTTTTTTTCTTTCATGCATTTGTTTCTAACGCATTTATAAGATTATTTCTTTGTTGCTTTGTATGTCCTTCCCCCACAGTATAACCCCTGCTTTCACTATATTTGATGTAGGTATAATTTGTGGAGGACATGGGGAAAAACAAGTCGTTTAAGGATACAGGTGGACCCGTTGCAACAATGACAAGTACAAGTTGTCATGTCGAAAACGAACTTTACAACTTTGGTGCTGGTGGGGGGCGGGGAGAATTGGGTGGGGGGCCGGGGGGAGGCTGGGAGGGGATGTGAAGGGTAAACAAAGGAGGAGGCTGCAATGCTTGATAAGAAATGTACTCATTATCTTGCCCCTGTAATTGTAACCCCTGTGTACAATATGTTCACAAAAAATAAAATTTAAAAAAAAAAACAGGTCTACCAAAAGAAAAAAAAATTCAATTTAAGAATGGTCAAGTTACCTTTCTCAACAAAGGACATTCTACAGGCAACAGAGATATTGAAAAATGCTTATTTTTTATTAACGAGTAAAAAAATGCATCTTAAAACCATGATAAAATATTACCCTATTGGATCTCAGTGGATCTGATCAATAAGTTGAAAGATTGGGACTTGAGTAAAGCGGGAGATCTTTACCATGTTCGTAGGCAGGCACATCAGTTAATTTCCACTGTGGAAAAATTGTACATAATTTCCTCAAAACAGAAAAGCAATTAAACGTTGAATTAACATATGATTTGGCAATGTCTTTTTCTGGATCTTAACCAAAAATATTCAAAACAACTGTGCAAAGGCTATATCTATTCTCCCATGTTTACTCAGCTCTATTCCCAAGTCAGCTTACTAAAGCAACCAAGAATATAAGACTATATAAGGGAAATGTGGTATATTACACAGTAGAAAACCAGTCAGTCTTGAAAAGAAAGAGGTTTTGTGGTTAGTAAAAGTGTGATGGTACTGAAGGACACTATGCAATCTGACAGAAGCCAGGTACAAATACGACATCTTCTCAGCTCTTGTCTGTAAGTGAAGTGTAAACCAGCTGGCCACTGGAACGGAGAGACCCTGTTGACAGAGGCTGAGGTGGGGTTGGTGTGGAGAAACCATGCTTAAAGTGCACACAGCCTCCCTAATATCTGTGTTAACTCACATTTCCCCCAACACTGTGGGAGAAAACCGTTTTTTGTCCATTCTGTGCAGCAGCAAATTTTCTGTCTTGCTTAAGTTAGCTGAGCTTTTGAGGTCATTGAGAAAACATTGACTATACCAGCAGTGTCTTGAGATATTTCCCCTATATTTTCTTTTTGATTTTTTTTTTTTGTCGGTCGTGGGG
>NW_012267237.1:8084196-8096713 GCF_000151885.1 Dipodomys ordii
TTTGGGTAAATGCCCAAAAGTGGGATTGCTGGGTCATAGGGGAGTTCTATGTGAAGTCTTTTGAGGAACCTCCATACTGCTTTCCAAAGTGGTTGGACTCCAATTGCACTTCTATCTCTGTCCAGAAATGAGTAATCAATGCCAACTTTACTAATTTTTCTTTGAAAAAACTAATAATTCTATTTCTAGGTGGAAGTGAGGGGTAGAATTTGGGTTTTCCCTTCGTGGAAGAGGGCCCTACTAATCTGTAGTGGTTTGAAATTTGAACTGTGATTTTCCCTATTGGACCATAGTCACATTGTTCTTGTCAAACTGCTTAAAACATTTCCTGTAGCTTAGTTTTAATCAGAGTTAGGAGAAAACTTTGAAACATGGACTAGTTTTATATGACTCTAAGTTTGCCTGTTGCCTCATTAAAATTGTGTGATGTATTTAATAATGCAGAAATGCTAAGGTTCAGATGCTGAAAATATTGCTCCCAGTATCATTGTAAAGCCGGTGACACTGCCTACACAGCAAATGCCTATGATTTAGAAAGTCAACTACATATGAATAACTATATATAAGTTATTATTAGAGACATTTTAAACAGAATTAGGATTCTAAAATCTGGTACTTGGACACATATAAAATCATAGCTACAATATTTTTTTAAGTTCTGTTGTATGGACTCGGGGCCCCCAAAAGACCACCAGAGACCACGACCAATGCAAACAGCAAAAGTCATTTATTTGCAAGCTTGAGCTTGGTCCTCCGTGCACTTTGTAACCGGTCATGCTAAGAGGCTCTGAGCACAAAATCAGCACAGCTTTTATAGTATTGAACAAACAAGTTTAGGGGATTTCCACACAAGCGGTTACATAATTGGTTAACATTTATAAAGATTGCAGAGTCATTTTTATTGACCCATGTACCGAGGTTTGAGTCCACCCTAACCGCACTGTCCTTTTTTTGAACTATTGGTCCACCTTTGATGGTCCGATGGCTGCAAAACCATTCTGTTCTGTTAACCTGGGCAATTGTTCTGTTTCTTAAGGGTGGGCAGGGCTGATGGTAACCGAGAATTATTTATTTTCCTCTCTTTAGGGTCACTCTGAGGGCAGCCCAGCTCAAGATGGTGGGATTAATCTCAAAATGGAGTTACTTTAGCTCTTCAGTTCCACTTCCATTCATTCCAAAGGAAAGTATCATTTTCCACAATTTATGCAATGGCAGACTAACTGGCTCCATTTCTATCATCTAGGTAGAGATGAGAGGGCTGTCCAATGCAGGGATTTTAATGGAACCTAGGAGGCCAATAGCAGATACAAACAGACTATATAAAACAACTTTATTGAATTGTAGAAACATGAAGATTCGTACTGACACGACACTACTTTTCATATAGGGGATGTATTAAATTTATAAGTCAATTTTCCAATATGATATAGCTGTAGATGGTTATTATTAGCTTTACAGTTCTTATAACAAAAAAGCTTTAAAGCAAATGTGATTGAATCTTAAAAGACAACATTTGAGATGCCTATATGTATAAAAAGTTCCTTTATGTTGTATTCCTTTAACCACGGATGATATTTTGTTATAATTGTTTTCAGAGTCACCAGTAAAACATATCTTACATTGCTTTTTATTTTTTTGGTCAGTTGTGGGACTTCAACTCTGGGCCTGGGCGCTGTCCCTCAGCTCTTCAGCTCAAGGCGAGCCTCTACCACTTGAGCTACAACTCCACTTCAAGTTTTCTAGTTGTTTATTGGGGATAAGAGTCTCATGGAGTTTCCTTCCTGCCTGGCTTTGAACTTCAATCCTCAGATTTCAGCCTCCTGAGTATCGAGGATTACAGGCGTGAACCACCAGCACCTGGCTATTTTACATTTCTTAACTTAGGTATATTTTCATTTTTACTAAAATTCAATTGAAAAAATTTAACCCTTAAAGATCTTGGTAGGGATAAATGGTTTTCCTTATTGAAGGTGAAATCTTAAAGTATTTATTATTATTTTACTTTTATAAAATTATTTTATTATTATATGAAATCTAGCAAATGATGTCAATATTCCATTTAGAGAACAGCATTTTTTCTAGAAGGTATGTATAATGTTTGGTTGGAAGCAAAGATTCTTCAGAATCTTCTGAAGATTGACTGAATTATAAATGCAGATTCCTAACTTGAGATATCCCCTGCCCACTTGTGCCCGTACTGGGACTTGAACTCAGGATTTTGTGCTTCTTTGCTCAAACCTGGTGATTTACCACTTGAGCCACAGCTTCTCTTCCATTAGTTGCTCTGTAAGTCCTCTTCTTACCCGGAATGTACACTTCCACAGATGGTGTTGGTGTTGGTAAGCAAAAGGGAGAATAGGTGTGTGTCAGGTAAAGTAACAGAAATGAGAGGTGAAGAAAGACATCAAGCTAGAGGGAGAAGGAGAGAGAAACAGCAGGACTGATGGATGTGTTTTTAGTGACTCTGAAAATGTTGTTGTAAAGGTGCAATTTTTCTGTTTCACCTTACATTATGATCTTTAACAGGTACACAGACAATCTACAAAGTCATGTCATTCCTATTATAAAAGAAGCCTCCCTACACTGTCTCAAATACCGATAAGCCAAATAAATTGTTGCCTCTGACAATGATCTGGTGGCTCATGCTTTTAATCTGAGCTATTCAGGAGGCTGGGAGCTTAGGATCATGGTTTGAAGTCAGCCTGGGCAGGAATGTCTGTGAGACTCACTTGCCTTCCCTCCAAACATCTCATCTTCTGAAAAGAAAGAGCTTCATCAGTTACGCTACCCACTGTCCCCCAGCGTCAGCTAAATAGGAGTTACATTGTAGATATGTTTTGAATTTCTCTGTATTAATCAACTTAGAAAATGGCATACTGTTAAAGCCAGGAGTCATATAAGTGTATCACCAGTGAGCAATATTACCCTCCTAAATTATACTCTAATTTCAGTCCTTAGTGTTAAAAGCCATTAAAATGATTTATTACATTTTCTTGTAGATATTTCATTCAGATACACATATAAAACATATATCTATTCACTTTGCATAAACGAGCACATAGAACATTTATCTAACAATATATAATCTATTCCAAACTCCAAAGAGATTTATAGCATCCCAGAGTGGACTGTAAATGCACTTTCATTAATAAACTTTATTATTTTCAAGAGAAACAGACAGGTAGAGAAGTGCTCTCTCTCCCTCCCTCCCCTTCTCTTTTTTTCCCTACCCCCAGCTACTCCCCCAGATTACAAGCTGACTGGATTAGTTGTAATAGCTGGAAAATTAGAAATCTGTTGGACAAATTCCTAGACTGTAAACTAATGTTAGATTTCTCTTTTTGTGCAGGTAACCTCTGCCTTCAACTGATGGAATGTGATCCACCTGTATAAGAACACAGTCATTTCTGCTTGTCCTAGACGTACACTAGTTATTGGAGATAAGGGAAACCATGGGACCTATGTTTCTATGGGCCTTGCTTACTTCACTTAATATAATTTTTTCCAAGTCTTTCCATTTCCTAACAAATGGGGTGGTGTCATTCTTTCTGATGGAGGCATAGAATTCCATTTTCTTGATCCATTCATCTACTGAGGGGCATCTGGGTTGATTCCATAGCTTAGCTATGATGAATAATGCTGTGATAAATATAGTTGTGCTGGTAGCTTTACTATGGCCTTGTTTGTGATTGTTTGGGTAAATGCCTAAAGTGGGATTGCTGAGTCCTAGTATATGTCTAAGACATGCAGAAAAGGTCAAATCTATGTACATATGACCATATAAGCTAATATTATGTGAAATGAACCACAAGAAAGGGAACAAGAGATTTTATCTTTCTTGCTATTGCTTTTAATGAACTTATAATGTACTATGTGATTTTTTTTCTGTTTCTTTTGTATGTTCTTCCCCTAGGGTATAACCCCTGTTTTCACTGTATTTGATTCTAGTGCTCTGCATCTTGTATATACATTTTTCTAATTTGGGGAGGGGAAGGGAAATAACAAAATGCTGAAATAAGGATACAGGATGACCCATCGTAACAATGAGATGTACAAGACACTGTGTTGAAAACAAATCTTACAACTTGGGGCGGGAGGAAGGAGTTGGAGGGGTGGGGAGGGAAGGGATGGTAAAGGAAAAACAAAGGAGGGAGTAACAATGCTCGATAGGAAATGGACTCATTACCTTGCTCATGTAACTGCAACCCTTCTGTACAGTATCTTTACAATAAAAAATATAAAAATAAAACAAAAAAAGCAATCAGCTTTACATCATTTTACACACTCTGTTTGTTTCAATGTCTGTCATATGGAAAATTAGTTTCACAGTGACATCTAGCCAAATAACCAATCAGCACAGTCTAACTCTTGACACAAGAATGTACCTCACAGTAACCGACTGTTACTTAGGCCAATAATCTTAAAGTCCTTTATTGGTCTCTTTATTTTGTCAGTTGTGGGGCTTGAACTCGGGGCCTGTGTGTGCTCCCTGAGCTTTTGTGCTCCAGGCTAGTGCTCTACCACTTTGAGCCACAGCTCCACTTCCAGTTGTTTGATGGTTACTTGGAGATAAGAGTCTCATGGACTTTCCTTCCCTGCTTACTTTGAATGACGATCCTCAGATCTCAGGCTCCTGAGTAGCAAGGGTGACAGGTGTAGCCATCAGCATCCAGCTATTGATCCCTATTATAGAATATAATTAGTATGTAAGTAAGCCTGATAGGGGCTTAGTATGTAAGGATAGGCCTACTTACATCTAAACCTGGGTGCCTCCAATGGTAGTGTAATTGTATTCTTGCTGTGAATCTATGTGTCTTAAAGATTCTACAACACTCATCTCACACATATCTCTTTCCTATAAAATCATCAGATTACTGTTTATTCAGGACAACCTTCTGTTCAACAAAGCATCAGTAATATTGCATCTCAAACCAAGTATTTTAAACTCTTTGCAGTTTCACTAAGACTCTGGACCCCATCTCTTGTAGCCTAATGCAGAACCTCTACCGCAGTCACGTTAGCTTACTTACTAGGTTAGGAGCCATTGAGGTCTTCTCTCTCCAGATCATGTTCTTTCTTCTCTCTCTGCCTTTGTCTACCTGCAACATGTGATCCTCCCTGGATTTGGGTCTCAGCCCAAGTCACCTTTCTATGCCATCATTTATTCCCTTGCAAACCTTTAACAGCTATGCACCCCAAAACTCCTAACGTCTATCTGCTGAGTAATCACCTTTATTTTTCTTGATTGAAATCATGACAATCTGAAGCGAAGTATATATATTGTGAAATGACCAATTTATTATCTGCTGACTCACTCAGCAACTTCCACCCCGGGAACCTAAGTGGTGTGCAATTGGAGACCAGAGTGAGGTGTTCCTCTGAAGTCCTCTCCAGCAGCTGGGACTGATGGTGGCCCTGGAGCCTCCACTCAAAATCAGGTCCATTGCCTCCCTTGTGGCATAGTGTTAATTGTCATAGTTTTAATTGACCTAGTTCTTTCTGTAGGTATTGGATAATGGAATGAATGTTAGTGTGTAATGGAATTATGGTGCATTAATTAATAAAAATACTTTATTTCAAAGATTAAAATTTATTTATATATGTCTATTATCCTGTTTTTGCAAAGAAAAAAATCTAAGGAGAGACTGGTATTCAAATAATTTAACTGTTTGACTTCCATAAAACTAATAAATACTTATAATTGAGATGCTGGATTTTGTGGCTCAGATGACTATGACATACAAAGGATCAGCATATTAGAACATGTCTCACTTATAAAGTAATATACAAAACTAGCAGAGGAAGAACATCTACAGAAACATCGCTATCTCTATATACATCCAAAAGTGTGTGTATTAATAACCAATCTAAAAATGTTGAAGGAAATGCACACCTGCCCCATATTTACATCCATACAATATGCCCATGTACACATATTTCCATATAAATGTGAAAGCAGGCACTTTAATAAAGAATCCATAAAACCACACAGATGAATACACAGCACATCTCCATATAAATTCAAAAGTATGAATTCTAAATAATCAAAACGTATCAAGGAAAATCACACACACAGACAGAGAGAGCTCATATTCAGGTAATTTCAAAAGCACGGCCTCTCCAGAATTTGGAATGAAATTTTTTATAAAGTTATCTGGACTAAATACCCTGGAAATAATAAAAAACATACCATTACAAAATGGTTGAAGTGAAGGGAGAAAACAAGCTCAGAATGTCATGTCTCAACAGGGTACTATGGGGACTTTCATTTGGTGAATTTTTACCCCTCATATGCTGGGATTTAGAAAATTCTCCACATTGGAACTCCCCACAAGCGCAGAAGTCTGTAAATATGTAGACAGACAGATGAGTAGATGAAAGATGTAATATTGGCCACCGCATAGAGGAAGAAGAAGCCAAGTGTGGACTTAGGGTAGAGACTCATGCCTGGCAACAGTGGCCAGCCATTTTCCTGCTGTACCATTACTAGGAGATCCAGGAGGGAGCAAGATGCCCCTCAATCTTTCTATGTCAGTGGAGACTGCTGATACTTTGAAAGAAAGAGTGAGGGGTTTAAGTGGATGTTACAAATCTGAACAGACTTTCAGACTATAAAAGTAGAGGACTTAGTTCCTGTTAGAGGAAAGAAGATGTGGTGTGACTCTGAACAGGAAGATGATTATGGAAAACAATTGAGTATGTATCTATTGTCCAAACAGCTAGAAGAATAAATTGATAATCTTTCATCAGAAAACAGTAAATGTTTGAGAAGGTATCTATATCATCTGCATCTACAATTTGTTATCTATGGTCTATCAATCCCTCTGTCTTTCTAATTGACCTGATTTAAAAAGAACGTAATGTGAACATGCATTGAAATATCAGATAGTATCCTGTAAGCTATATAATTAATATATAAGTGGATATCAATTGAAGTGGAGGATTTAAATAAGATTATGAGTGTCCAAATAGCATATCTAAAACATTGAAGATGTGACTCAACACCACTTACTATGTTAACAACCAGGAAAATAATTGATTAACTGAAAGAAAAGCAATAAAGAGCCATACTAAGATGAGATGATTATGGAACTATCTGGCAAAGATTTCAAAGCTTCTTTAATAAAACTCAGTTATCAAAAGAATTACATATTCCATTAAGAAGATAATGTCACTGAGTGTTTGTTGCCTTTATTGAATTTTGTTATTTTGATCATTTCCATATGGCTCTCTATAGCAATTTCTAAATTATAAAATATATATTTATATTTTAAAAATTGTAAAAAGAACAAAATGGAAATGCCAAAATAAAAAATGGTCACTACTTTAACATGTTGATAAATTTTGGCCAAATTTTGAAACTATACATGCCTCAAAGAGGCTCCACAGTTCTATGACAAGACACACCAACTAAACTTGAGAAATCAGATTTGGAAAGCAATTGGAGTGACATATTCCATTGACTCTTCAGGTCCAGGAAGAGACTTACTACACAAAAGATAAAATGGTGAGTTTAAACTGGGCACCAGTACCTCATGCCTATAATTCTAGTGACTCAAGGGGCTGAGATCTGAGGATCACGGTTCAAAGCCAGCCTGGGCAGGAATGTCGTTAGACTCTTACCTCCATTAAACCACTAGAAAACCAGAAGTGGTGCTGTGGCTCAAGTGGTAGAGTGCTTGCCTTGAGCTGAAGAGCTGAGGGACAGCACCCAGGCCCAGAGTTCAAGCTCCACGACTGACAAAAAAAAAATGGTGAGTTTAATTTTAGTTAAAGTGGTAAGAATATACAATGGGAAAAGGTAAGTTCTTCAAAAAATATTGGGCAGTTGTTTCTTTGAGAGAAACTTCTCTGAAGAGGAAAGAAGGATGGCCAATAGACACACGAAGAAATGCTCAACCTCCCTAGCCATAAATGAAATGCAAATCAAAACAACATTGAGATACCACCTCACCCCAGTTAGAATGGCTATAAGCAATAACTGATAACAACACATGCTGGAGGGGATGTAGACAGAAGGGAACCCTACTGCATTGTTGGTGGGAGTGTAAACTTGTTCAACCATTTTGCAAAGTAGTATTGAGGTTCCTCAAAAGACTCCATATAGAGTTCCCCTATGACCCAGCAAGCCTACTTTTGGGCATTTACCCAAATGATCAGAAACTAGGCCATATTAAGGCTACCAGCACAACTACGTTTATTGCAGCATTATTTACTATAGCTAAGATATGGAACCAACCCAGATGCCCCTCAGTAGATGAATGGATCAAGAAAATGTGGTATTTATACACAATGGAATTCTATGCCTCCATCAGAAAGAATGACATTGCCCCATTTATTAGGAAATGGAAAGCCTTGAAGAAAATTCTATTAAGTGAAGTAAGCCAGGCCCAAAGAAACATAGGTCCCATGGTTTCCCTTATTTGCAATAACTAGTGTATGTCTGAATCAAGCAGAAACAGTCAGATAAGTTGGTGTTAGGTGAAATGAACCCCAAGGTAAGTATTCAAATGTTTTTTTTTTTTTCTTGCGATTGTTTCTAACATATTTATAAGACAATTTCTTTGTTGCTTTGTATGTCCCTCCCCCACAGTATAACCCCTGTTTTCACTATATTTGATGTTGGTATAATTTGTGGAGGGAAAGGGAAAAAGAAAATTGTTTAAATAGGGATACAGGTGGACCCATTGCTACAATGAGATGTATAACTTTGGCCCAGTGTGGGGGGAGGGGGTGGGAGGGTGGGGGGGAGGAATAAGGAGGGATGGGGAGGAGATGGGAAGGGATGGTAAGGGGAAACAAAGGAGGAAACTACATATCTACAAACAGGAAAATGAAAGTGGACTTTGATCTTACTTTGTACATAGCAATCCAGTCAATGGATTAAGTATTTAAAAGACCAAAAATTATGAAACTACAGCCATACACATAGAAGTATAAACTATATTACCTTTGTCTTTGTATTACTTTTTTGTTTGCTTTTTTACATTTGACCTCAGAAGCAGACACAACAATGCTGAAAATAGACAAACAGGATTCTATCGATATAAACAGCTAAACAATAATGGAAAGAATTTGCAAAGTGAAAAGACATTGCATGGATTGACAAAACAAGTTTTTTAGCTATACATCTAATAAAGGATTAATACACAAAATACATCGGAAGCTCAAACAGGTCTACCAAAGGAGTTCCGGGAAGATGGTGGAGGAGAGGCTGGAGGCTAAGCAAGCTCTCACATAGAAAGAAGTTTTAGAGTTCCAGTGAACAGTCCTAAGCCAGAGAATCACACCAAGTGTGCCAGCACAGGACAGAGAGTTAGGCCAGAGAGGGAAAAATCCAGGCAAGGAGACAGATCTGAGCAATTGACAGCAGCTGCCCCTGCCACAGTGGTAGCAGTGGCGGAGGCCGCAGGCGCCATACCTGAATCACAGAGAGTCCGGGATGAAGGAGCCAGAAGAAGAGGCAAGCGGATTCTACTCAACACCTGCAAGAACCAACAAGGAGCGGACATCTTCATCCTGCAGTTCGAAGACCAGAGACGACCCAGGAACCAAGACCCGGCTTGAGAAGAAGCCTAAAGTCCTCACTCCTCAGGGAGCAGAGAAGGGAAGGCCACCACCCAGTACCAGAGATCTGGATACCGACAAAGCTTGGCGGAGCTGCTAGCTCGAATTCAGGCCTTGGAATAAAAGTAGAGTCATTTAGCAGGTCACAAGAGCCTAACCTGACCTGCCAGACTCAGCTCCACCCAGGGAAAAGTCACCCAGCTCAGGCGCCAACCCTAGGAATGGCTTTCTTCACTGGGTAATCAGAGCCAGAGGCTGCCCCTCCCTTTAGCAGCCTTAAGAATCAATTGAAATTCAGTAAACAGAAACCCTGAGAATGGCTCCAGGCTGGGCTCTGTGAATTTCTCACAAACTAGCTACTGTTTGCTGAAAGGACTCAACTCTACCCAGAACCTAGCCTCATCACAGCACCTCCAAACTTGAGGAAAAAGCCATCTTCCTCTTTTGTGATACTCAAAGCAGACCTCCTTCCCTTTGAACTAACCTGGGGGAGGATTGCAAAATCCTGGGTAAAGCAGAGCATTTTTCTGCCTGTTCGAACAAACTGACTTAAGAAACCAACCAAGCCACATGACCACAAGCAGACCAGAGACTCCAACAAGAGGCTGGTTACGGACACAAAGGAGATACAGGATTTTTCCCACCCCTCCCAAAAACTTTTTTCTCTCTCTTCTCTTTCGTTCTTCTTTATGTGACTTAATTGTTGTCCTGCACATCCTCAGATAAACCCATAGTTGACTATTAGACCCTATCCACCATTGTGTACACACTTAATCCACAAATTTATTACTCAACTCAAAACCTCTGAGACTTAAATTCTTCAATAATGGTACTATGTCTTTATACCTATAAAATATTTTAAGTATTTTTATTTTTAAGTTTTTCACATCTCCTTTATATCCCATCCTTCTCTCAATATATTCACGTCCTTCTCTGAATAGTTTGGATTCATTTCTGCATAATATTTTTAATTTTTACTTTTCTATTTTTTCTGGTCTCTTTTCTTTTCCCTTTCTCTTTCTTCTTTTTTTCTCTCTCTCTACTTTCATCGTATCCAACCTATTTCCTGCTTTGAGATTAGGACTCAGTTAAGTTAACTCTCCCTGTACCTTCCCACATCACTGTATTCCTATTTTTTACCCATACCTCTCCCTAACCCTAATAATTTCTGGTTTTCCAAATTATTCTTTGAGGTTCGCAGCCCAATAATATATAGTTGTTTGATGTTGAATAGATGTATCTATTGAACTAGATTGGATCTGTAGACTATTGACTGTGTAAATTCAGACCTTGGTTGATGCTTGCCTTAAGTTAGTGTTCTAGCACAAAACTGGTATTATTTTCTTCCCAAATGGGCAGAGTAAGCCGTAAAAACACAAGAAAAATGACAAATCTGGGTATCTCAACTCCCACTCATGATAGTCAGGGGACAGAACAGATAATGAATAATCCAGAGGAGAGTTCCCAAATAGTTCTACAAACACTGCAGGCAAACATGATAAATGAAAAGATTGAAAACATACAAAGGACTCTGTATGAGCGTGATAGGGAGAGAGAGGAGGCAATCCAAAGGTTTATACAGGAATATCATAAGCGTGAGGAAGCTACTCAAAAATTGATACAGGATTTGCATGAGCAGCTTGAGAATACTCAAAGAGAAAGGCAGGAATGGCATGAACAGGCTGAGAACACTCGAAGAGAACTACAGGAATGGCATGAATGGTAGCGGGAGGAAGCTAAGCAAAGAGTAATACAGGAATTGAGAGAGCAGGATGAGAATACACAAAGATCACTAAACGCATTCATGGAATCCATTAACAAAGAGCTGAAGGAAGTCAGGGAGACCACAAAGGGAATGCTGAATGGAACCCAACAGAAGGAATGGGAGTCCAAAGAAACCATAACCAATCAAGTGATTTGAGAATAAACACTGAACACCAAATTAAGGAAGTAAAGAAGTTCATACAAGATCTAAAACAAAGCTCCAACAAAGAATTTGAAGCCACCAAAGCTGACCAATTAGAAGGAAAAGAAATAAAAAAACAATGTAGAAAGTCTTGACAGCAGGTTAGACCATGCCGAATATCGAATCTCGGGGATTGAAGACAGCCTAGACATTATAGAGAAAAAACAAACAACAATCCAAGACAAGTCCAAGAAATATGATAGATCTATCCAACACTTGGAAGACACCATAAGAAGGCCTAATCTAAGGATAATGGGTGTAGAGGAGCACCTAGAGACAGAAGTTAATGGTCTAGGAAATTTGTTTTTTTATGTTTTTATTTTATTTTTTTATTGTGAAAATACTGTACAGAGTGGTTACAATTACATGGGCAAGATAGTGAGTACATTTCTTATGAAGCATTGTAGCCTCCTCCTTTGTTTACCCTTCCCATCCCTTCCTATCCTCCCCCCCCCAATCCGCCCCCTCCAAGTTGTAAAGTTCGTTTTCGACATGACACCTTGTATTTCTCATTGTTGCAACAGTAGGAAATTTGTTTAACAGGATCCTAGCAGAGAACTTCCCAAACATGCAAAAAGATAGGCCTATTCAGATACAAGAAGCTTTTAGAACTCCAAATAGACCAGACTAGAATAGGACATCCCACTGTCACATTATAATCCACACAGAATCAACTCAGACCAAGGAAAACATCCTTAAAGCTGTGAAGGAGAAAAGTGTAATCACCTATAAAGGGAAACCAATTAGAATCACCTCAGATTTCTCAGCAGAGACAATCAAAGCAAGAAGAACCTGGAATGATGTGTACCATGCCCTAAAAACTAACAACTATCAACCAAGAATACTGTACCCCATTAAACTCTCCTTCATAACTGAAGGTCAAATAAAAGCCTTCCATAGCAAAGAAAAATTGAAACAATACATCTCCACCAAACCAGCCCTACAAAAGATTCTTAAAGATGTCCTACACATAGAAAACCAACA
>NW_012267237.1:8100218-8108677 GCF_000151885.1 Dipodomys ordii
TAAGCTCAAGGCGAGCGCTCTACCACTTGAGCTACAGCGCCACTTCCGGTTTTCTGGTGGTTTATTGGAGATAGGAGTCTCACGGTCTTTCCTGCCCGAGCTGGCTTTGAACCACGATCCTCAGATCTCAGCCTCCTGAGTAGCTAGGATTACAGGCGTGAGCCACCAGCGCCCGGCTATATTTTCATCCAAGAGTTGTTCAGTGTCCTTTCTTCAATTTACACCTTTGATCAATTTTAGGTGAATTTTCCTATAATGGAAAACAATATAGAATTACTTAAACACAAAACCTAAAAAAGATCTTTCTTATGATATATATTTATGACTACCTAAGAAAGAAATTAAACATGACAGACAGCTGAACTTGTGTAAACATGGGAGTTTATCGTTATATAGCTAAGATATATATGCTCAATGGGCTACAGAAAATGGGTTGTACATCATCAGTGGACTGCTATCCAGTTACAAACAAGAATGAAATACCTCTATATTTGGAAAATTTGTAAAAGATTGGTCTGACATATGCATACTAGAAACTGAAAGGGAAGGTGTTTGGGAGGATCAAGGCTGAATTTGGACAGTGCGTATTCTAGTCTTAGAATAAAGCTGCATTTATATGAAAAATACACAACTAATAAGCAGGTCTAAAATAAAAAGTGTACAAAATTTCAGTAACAGGCTGGGTGCTAGTGGCTCACATCTGTAATCCTAGCTACTCAGGAGGCTGTGATCTGAGGATCATGGTTCAAAGCCAGCCCAGGCAGGAACATCTGTAAGATTCTGATCTCCAATTAACCACCAGAAAACCAGAAGTGGTGCTGTGGTTCAATTGGTAGAGAACTTGCCTAGAGCTGAAGAGCTCAGGGATAGCGCCCAGGCCCCAGAGTTCAAGCCCCATGACTGACAAAAATAATCAATAACAGATATTTTTTGTAATCTGTAGAATATAGTGAACAACATGATTAATAGTTTATTTCAAAATTATGGAGAAAAGGGAGAAAATGAGGAAAGGGTAACACTGGTCAACAAGAAATGGGCTCATTTCCTTACTTATATATCTGAAACCCCTGCGTACATCATCTTTATAATAAAAACAAATGGAGCACTAAGGGAAAGATGATTTGAAGATATAGACACATTCTTATTTTGACTTTCTACAGTACATTAATCATATCACACTTTTATTCATAAATACATACACATGCTGTTTATTGCTTCATAATTTAAAGACACACTAAATCTGTGTTAAAATTGAGTATAACTTAATGAACTCACAGAAATGGAAACGAGTGTATGCATGAATACATATGAAGTTTAAGGTTCTTATTTTGATACTATATTATAGCTATTAATTATGTTGGGATAAAATAGAGAAAGGTATACAGGACCTAGATATTATAGCTGTATCTACATATGCGCTGATGTGCTGATTTTAATAATATATTTGTACAACTATAGATTCAATCCTAACACCTCTCATTTTATTCCACTTTATTGTCAGTCCATTTATACTACATCTACATGGAAAAAAACACATGCATACGAATGTACATATATATACATATGTAGATATATAATGTGCATACACATGTATTAATAAAGATGGCAATGGGATGTATATTTTTATTTTTGTTTAATATTTAAAAATTTTATTAAAGGAGATGATGTCATGTAGCCAACCTTGATGTTTTCTGTATCCATATATTTGTTTCCTTGCAATTTAATTACAGATGAATTCAACTTTGTATATATAAATGCAAAATTTACCTATTTTTACATTTATTTTCATAATACTTATTTACAGACAAGGCAATCCTATCTATCTATCTATTACCTGTTTAGTTTGCTGCTGTTTTAAAAAAATGCTATAAGTTTACACTCCCACCAACAATGCACCAGGGTTCCTTTCTGGCCACATCACCTCCAGCATCTGTTGTTATTAGAGTACTTCATTATAGCCATTCTAATTGGGGTGGGGTGGAATCTCAATGTTGTTTTGATTTGCATTTATTTTATGGCTAGAGAGCTTGAGCATTTCTTCACATGTCTATTGGCTATTCTAATTTCCTCTTCAGAGAAGTTTCTCTTTAAGTCTTTAGTGCACTTATTAATCAGGCAGTTGTTTCTTTGAGGATTTGTTGTTGGGGGATTTAGTTTTTTTGAGTTCCAAGTATATTTTAGATATGAGACCCTTGTCTGTTGTATGGCTAGTGAAGATCTTCTCCCAATCTGTGGGCTTTCTGTTGATTTTGCTACTTATGTCCTTTGCCATGCAGAAGCTCTGCAATTTCATGCAATCCCATTTGCCCAAACTTTGATTTGTTGTTTTCTGGGTCTTTATTATGAATATTTCTGCCTGTGCTTAGGAGCCCTAGAGTTTCTCCTATTCCATTCTGTAATGTTTTCAGGATGTCTGCTGTGACTTCAAGGTCTTTGATCCATTTGGAGTCAATTCTGGTGCTGGGCAATAGATAAGGACTAGCTTTAGTTTTCTACAGTTGTTTATCCAATTTTGCCAGCACCATTTCCTGAAGAGGTTGTCTTTCTTCCAATCTATTTTTTAGCTCCGCTATCAAAGATTCAGTGTCTATAAGTCTGTGGCTTCATTTCTGAGTCTTCAGTTCTATTCCATTGGTCCTCAGGTCTGTTCTCATGCCAGTACTAAGCCTTGTTGTCACTGTATTTGATGTCAGTGCCCTGCACCTTGTATATACATTTTTCTAATTTGGGGAGGAGAAGGGAAATAACAAATTGCTGAAATAATGATACAGGTTGATCCATAGTAACAATTAGACATACAAGACAGTATGTTGAAAATGAAGTTTACAACTTCAGGGTGTAGGGAGGGAGGAATTGGGGAGGTGGTAAGGGAAGGGATGGAAGGAGAAAACAAAGGAGGGGGTAACAATGCTTGATGGGAAATGGGAAATGGACTTACTCATGTAACTTACTCTTGTAACTGTAACCCCTCTGTGCAATATCTTTACAATAAAATATTTTTTAAATGTTACAAATAATTTTGCAATGCAAGCATAGATGTGATCCACACAGAGGTCAATATCTTGCAAAGTGTAAGTAATTTACATTTATGGAGATCTACTTGGCTTTACCTCAGCCAATGCCTCTGCCACCCCAGAACTTCTTATGCAAATGCTGTATCTCTAGCTGCCATTATAGCCCCTGAAGTATACTTCCACCACACTGTAGAACACTGACACTTTACAAATTTTTATGTATTCAATAGAAAAGCCAAGACATACTCCTGTGTGTCAACATCCAGATTGGAATTTCATTTCACACCATGGAAATATGAACCTCTGATTTCAGATTCAGCCAGGGTAGCACCAGGATCACTCCATTGCCAGAATTTAATATTGCAGTTGTTGAAGCTGTTATTATAAAATACCAGATTTAATCATTTCTGGTGAGCCCTGTCTTTCTCCAGAGAGCAGCATGTAGGAAAGCTCCACTCACTCAAGTGGAGAGATAGCTATTTCACTAAACACCTAGAGAATGGTTCTCAGAAGAGCGAAAATCACATTAAGCACAGCTTTAGCTACAAACAATCTGAAATTGGAATGAAGATTGAAGAATGCTTGACCCCAATCTTTGGTATTATTAGGGAAGCTGAGGCTGAGTGAACACCATTTAACACTAGGCCTTGATAATCATATATGCAAGGTGTAGGAGCAGGAGACCCTGTTCCCAAAGCATTCAGTTCCACAGTTTTGAGGAAAACTAGTTGGAAGGAAAATCACATGACTGCTGGAATGTGCATCTGCTCCAAGGGAAGGTAGTGAACATGTATCTTGCACGTGTTTGTAAAAGGGATACCGGCTTCCTCAAAGGAAGGAGCACATTTCTTCTGGGATGTTGAACTTCTCACTGGTCTGATGCTGGGAGAAAAAAGGCCAATAAAAACTCAAATCCTGTATTAGATGTTCAAACTGAATCCAGTCAGAATTTCCTTTTGATTTTGGTAGACATATGTATCATTTTCTAAAGAAGAATTCTTAGTAGTATTCTCCCAACTTGGAATACCTACATTAAAAAAGATCCTTAACCAACCCCGATGTCCATCAGTAGATGAATGGATGATGAAAATGTGACACACACACACACACACACACACACACACACACACACACACACACAGTGGAATTCTATGCCTCCACCAGAAAGAATGACACTTCCCTATTTGATAGGAAATGGAAAGACTTGGAAAAATTATATTAAGTGAAGTAAGCCAGGCCCAAAGAAATATAGGTCCCATGGTTTCCCTCATTTGTAATAATTAGTATACATCTAGGATAATCGTATTAGATGGGCAGAAAAGGTCATGTACCTATGATCATATATGTACATATCAGCATATATGATGATGCTAAGTGAAATGAACCCCAAGATATGTACATAAGAGGTCTTTCTTTGTTGTTTTTTTCAAATGTACTAAGTGATTTTTTTGTCTCTTTTGTATGTTCTTTCCCCTATGGTATATCCCCTCTTGTCACTGCACTTGATTTTGGTACCCTGTATCTTGTACATACATTTATCTAATTTGGGGAGTGGAAGGGGAATAACAAAATGCTGAATCAGGGACACAGGATGACCCATTGCAACAATGATACTCACAAGGCATTGTTGGAATTGAACTTTACAACTTGGTAGAGAGGAGGAGTGAGGGAGGTGGGGGAGGGGAGGGATAGTAGAAGAAAAACAAGGGAAGGGGGAACAATGCTCCACAAGAAATGTACACGTTACCTTACTCATGTAATTGTAACCCCTCTGTACAGCATCTTTACAATAAAATAAAACAAAAATATCCTTCCTATATAATCTTATTCCTTTAGATCCTGAATTGTGCCAAGCACTTGCAAATCTCATGAGCTCTTCTCCATGAGAAGAGAAATCTCTTAAAGTAGTTGTCACAGAATATCTAAAAGAAGTTATTAGCTGTGCTTGGTTAAAATATATTTTAGTTTTTAAATCATGTTATATCTTTTTAAAATCATGTTCACTTGGATGGGGCAAGTGTTCATATTATATTATAACAAACACATTCTGAGATTCAGTTGCTTTACATCCGCACGTTAATTTTTCTGAAATGCTGACTCAGACTGAGACCATTTCATGTCTTGTCATTCAAAGCAAATTAACGGGAGAAGCTTGTGCATATAACCAGCTGCTTCAGTCTAGAACTCACACATGATAAAATAGACATAAATCACAGTTCTGCATGAGAACTAAAAATCCTGGGTAATACGTGATGCACAGAAGAGCTAGGGATCATGAAAACCGTAACCATCTCAATCATTTTCTGATGTTGGCTTTCTAGTAGATTGTCTCTCACTATCTATCTATCTATCTTTGCATCCATCTATATCTATCTCTCAAATATATATATATATATATATATCACCTGTCATTTATCTGTTTGTCATCATATATACCATCTAGGAGTTCTGGACATGGCAGTATGAAGTGGAAGAAGGATAGAGAAAGGATTAATGTACACTATTTATATCTGTGGAAATATCATAATGTGTTCTATTAAGTACACACCTTTTGGTAAAACCACTTAACGATAAAAAATAAAGAAAGCCATGCACCCAGATATATACATATAATTAACAGGTTGTTAATAAAATGGATGCTTGCAAGCAAATCTATTTGCTGTGATTTGCCCTCTCCATGAGCTATGATCACAGAACTCTATGCAAGTCATTGTGTCACAGATCCCCTGGCTGCTTATTGGAGGGCCTGTCACCTCTGCAGATAACAACGCCTGAGAGGTATAGCCATCAGTCAGCTAACACGTAAGCTCTGACCACATTCATGTATGCACAGCATGTAACAATCACCTATGGACACATCCAGCAGGAATGCTATCTGATAATCCATTACTTCTCCCTGAGACAATTTCCAAATAACAGATAACTAGGCTTTCCACCTCCAGGTGGCCGACCCTGATTCTTATGTACCTAGGAGGTTGCTTTGGCTGAATTCTTGTTTCTTTGTCCCTTGATGGGTCTTTTTTCCTTCTTTATTTTCTCTGTTAAAGTTACCAGGGATTTGGGGTTAATAGGGTATTTTTTAAGCTCTCTTTTTGCTTGAGAAAGATAAGACAAATTGTGTGGATTCTTGAGCAAAGTGGTAGTGTTATTTCACGGGTGACACATTTTTCTATCCCATGAATGGCAGACGTTTATCTTTTTGACTCTAATAAATGCTGTGTCTAGTCAATAAATTGAAGCTTATTTTTAGATAAAGTTCTCTGCTTCTATATTTTCACCTCCTAATTTCTTTCCTTTATATCTTTACCCTGACTATTTTGCAGCTATGTGGAGCAAGAAGTGAGGAGATTTGTGTTCATTCTAACCCTTGCTCTGATTTGATTGGCCACCCTTTTTGAGATCAGCGCGGCATTCTCAATCTAACCTTTGGTTTCAGCTCAGTCAAGTAAAATATTTTACTTTTATATTGCAACCCAGAACTCAAAGTCAATTTTGTGCAAGAAAATGCAAATGTACATAATATATACTTTGTTCATTTTTAGGTGATTTAAAAAATAATATTTATTTTATTGTAAAGATATTGTACAGAAGGATTACAGTTACATGAGTGAGTTAATGAGTCCATTTCATATCTAGTATTGTTGCCTCCTCCTTTGTTTTTCCCCTACCATGCCTTCCCTCTCACCTCCCAAACTCCTCCCTCCCCCCACCCGAAATTGTAAAGTTTGCTTTCAACATAGTGTCTTGTACATCTTAGTGTTACATTGGGTCAAGCTGTATCCTTGTTTCATCATTTTGTTATTTTCCTTCCCTTCCCCAAATTAGAAAATTGTATATACAAGATGTAGGGCACTAGAATCAAATACAGTGAAAACAGGGGTTATACCCTGGGGGGAGAACATACAAAAGAAACAAAAAAAATCACACAGTACATTATAAGTATGTTAAAATCAACAGAGTGACAAAGACAAAACCTCTTGTGTCCCTATCTTGGGGTTCATTTCACTTAGCATCATACTATATGGTCAAATGTACATAGCTTTTACCTTTTCTGCTTGCCTGGTAAGATTATTCTAGATGTATACTACTTGTTGCAAATAAGGGAAACCATGGGACCTATGTTTCTCTTGGCCTGGTTTACTTCACTTAATAGAATTTTTTCCAAGTCTTTCCATTTCCTAACAAATGGGGAAATGTCATTCTTTCTGATGGAGGCATAGAATTCCATTGTATAAATATACCACATTTTCTTGGTCCATTCATCTACTGAGGGGCATCTGGGTTGGTCCCATATCTTAGCTATGAAAGTGAGGTCTGATAGTGGTTACACATTAGGACTGAGCCAGCTATGAAATATATTACTCATTATTACTTAGTATTATTTATTTGAAAGCTTTCTGTTATTGCAGGACTTCAACGGCTGGAACAGACATTCTTTGGGGATCTAGTGTTGACTATTAAAATACATTTGGACATCATCTGAGAACCAATAAAATAATAGCCTTGATTTTCTAGTTCAATATAAAATATTAAATCCAAATAATAAATTCAAATAAAACTTAAAATTATTATTGGGTCCATTTATAACAGCAAAAGAAATGACTTTTAATCGTCATTCAATTTCTACTTTTATACATAATTGTATCTCTAAGGGCAAAAGCTTACACAGAGTAGAGTATTGCATTTGATTATGTTTTTCTGCCCTGGTTTCACATAGCATGTTTCCTGAATTCTGGATAAAATGCTACTAAAACTGTTAGATTTCTTATTTTTCTCATCTGCCCTACAAGAAAGAAGCATTGATTTTTGTGACCTGCTTATTATGTTACCATAGAAAAATATTTAAATGGGCATATAACAAATTTCTTTGTCTTAGGGCTGGATGTTTGGCTCAAGTGCTACAACAACCGCCTAGCAAGCATAAGGCCCTGAGTTCAAACCTCAGTCCTTCTTGGAAAGCAAAACAAAACACCACAAACCAACCAACAAATTTCTTTGTCTTTATTTAAATTAAAAAAAATCAAAATTTGGGGCATTCCGGGAAGATGGCGGAGGAGAAGCTAGAATCTGAACAAGCTCACGCATAGAAAGCAGTTTTAGAGTTCCAGTGAACAGTCCTAAGCCAGAGAATCACACCAAGTGTGCCATCACAGGACAGAGAGTTAGACAAGAGAGGGAAAGCCAAGGCAAGAAGACACACCTGAGCACTTGCCAGCAGCTGCTGCAGTGGCGGTGGCGGCAGGGTCGCAGTGGAGACCTCAGCCGGGGCCATACCTGAGCGCTCACACAGAGAGTCCAGGATGAAGGAGCCAGACGCAGCGGGCGAGCGGATTCTACTCAATACCAGTAAGAACTGACAAGGAGTGGACATCTTCATCCTGCAGTTTGCAGACAAGAGACGACCCAGGATCCAAGACTCGGCGTGAGTAGAAGCCTGACGTCCTC
>NW_012267237.1:8115482-8167841 GCF_000151885.1 Dipodomys ordii
GGGAAGGAGAAGGATTGGGATTGGGGGGAGGGGGGAGGCTGGGAAGGGATGTGAAGGGTAAACCAACGGAGGAGGCTGCAATACTTGGTAAGAAATGTACGCATTATCCTGCCCATGTAATTATAACCCCTCTGTACTGTATGTTCACAAATAAAATTAAATTAAATTTAAAAAAAAATCAAAATTTGTGTAACAGTTTGTCTTTGCAGGCATGTGTCATCAGCTAACCTACACACATGGTAAGTGTACTGGGGTTCCAAGTTGGAACTTTGTACTAGCAAGAAGGAGCTCTACAACTTGAGCTACTCTGCCAGCCTGGACTACAATCTGCCAATTTTTAATTTCCTGTATTTCTGGGATGATAGGCCCTGTAACTGATTTGTTTGTATAGCTAAGTTTAACTAGTACCTGCTTCAAGCCCATATGATATGGTCACAGGTGGAAAAATGCTGCTCTCTCCTTCAGTCAAACAATCACTGTTGGTTCTAACCTTTCTCGTTTGCTTTTGCTGTGAAGCAAGCTTCATAGGTAAAGTTTGAGCCCTTATTATTTTATGACTGACCTGAAAGACAATCAGTAAAAACAATATATAGATATATAGATAGATAGATGTATGTGTAAATACATGAGACATAATATATTGTCAAAGTATAGTGAGATATTCATCAGTTTAAATTTATTGCTAAAAATGATAAACTTTAAAAAAATCAACCATGCGAATGAGCCATTTCTGTACCTATTTGACTTTCCAAATTGCTGTCCAATTTGCCAGAAAATGAATTTCAAATGATTTTTATTTTCCAACCCAGATAAGAAATTTAAAAGGTAAATTAAGGAGCGAACATGACAAGTTTAGTAATTTTTAAAGCCTTGGAGGGCACATATGCAGTTGAGTAATAACAACTTGATTTCCCTAGAATTTCCCAAGGAGAAAGGCTCTCTCACAGCCTGCCTGGGCTTTCTCCCTTGTGAGCACAGGGAAAGTCACGGGCCTGCAGTGGGAGAGAAGCAGCTGTGTGCTGCTTCTGCTTAAACAGCCTGGTCTCCAAATCATCTCTGTGAACAAGCCAGGTCTAGAGCTTAAAAATGGTGAATTTGGTAGAAGTCAAAATATGGCTTCAGTCAATAGAGCTTAATGCCAGCATTAAAACATCAGTGACTGCACTACCATGTGTTCCTGTGAGGTCTTGAAACTTAGTGTGCCCACGTAAGACAGTTAGTCAAATGACCTAAGGAAGCCCAAACAAGCTGGGCAACAGGGTGCACGCCTGTAATCCTAGCAGCTCAGTAGGCTGAGATCTGAGGATCATGGTTTGAAGTCAGCCAGGGCAAGGATAGTTTATGAGACCTTTATCTCCAATTAATCACCAGAAAACCAAAAGTGGTGCTGCGGCTAAAAGTGAGAAAGCACTAACATTGAGCAGCAAACACTCAAGGATAGCACTCAGGACCCAAGTTCAAGCCCCACGACTGACAAAAGAAAAAAATAAAAAGCTCAAACTATCTTCCACAAAGGTGGAATTTGGCCACACACATGTTCTAAATTGTATTACAAAAATAACTTGAAATGTAAATGTAAATTTGAAATGTAAATATTTCCCAGGTGATGTAAAAAGCACCTTTGGAATTTCCTCCCAGCCTGCTGTGAGATGAATTCTATACCCTCTTCCACAACTGATACAATGGAACTCCTAGTTCCCAGAACATGACTGTGTTTGAAGGAGAGGTTTTGAAAGAGGTGATTAGAGTTAAATGAGATCCTGAAGGGTGAGTCCTAACTCAATACAAGTGATGCAGTTTTTAAATGAGATCCTGGGTTGGGTGGCATGGACGTGAAATGGCCTAAGTACACAACCAACGCCAACACCTTGAGTTTAGACTGCTGCCCTCCAGAATTACAAAGTACCGCCCAGTCAGCATTACTTTGATCTGATAACCAATCGAAACAACAAACAAATAAAAACCCACAACAGGTTTTGAACTTCTCTACACTTACTACTTTTGATGCAAATTTTAATTTCTTTGGCTTTTAGTGGACATGTTGTCAGAATTTTGGAGTTCCTAAGAATTTTAAGATTTTTTTTCACAAAGCATGGATTTTAAATTATGGTGTATTCTTTACTTAGTGTGACAGTGTATTTTTAATGAACCCAACTGAATAAACTTCTTATTCCATATCTGGTTATAGCTTTATATATAGTAAGCCATACGTCAGTGCATGGAAAGTTCCCTGCCAATACCCTTCACCAGGGTTACTGTCAGATTTCTTAATAAAATGAAGGATTTCAGTTCTTCTCTTTGTTGTGTTTCACAGATTTCAATTAGGAGGAATAGTAGCTTTGACAGAAATACTGACATCTCTTTTCTTTGTGTGATAATGAGTGTAATTTTAAGTAAATATCTTGCTAAGTGTATTAATATTTGATCTCTTTGTCATCAGCTTTGCAAGAAAGACAATTATGAAGCAGACACAAGAATGCAGAATTGTTTTGCATTTTACATCTCTTGATAGAGAGACAACACCATTGCAAAGCATTGCCGCAGAGAGTTGATCTTCTTCAGATTTATATTTAATAGACAGCCAAGTATCTCCTTGCCAGAATGTGAGAGTTGAACTATGTAAATTTGGTTACAATAAAAAAATACTTTTCTCAGTATCTTGGAATTAGCCAAAAGAATTGTTTCATTGTCTTTGGATCTACCTATCAGAAGTGTATATGTATGAATTCAGTACCTATATTACTCATTACTCTACTACTCAACCATATCCCATCCATTTTATGACATTATCCTAAACAAACTGCAATCTCTGGCATGTGTTTTTAAATGAATTTTCTCAGCAATTTGTTCAGAAATTGTACAATTTCTCTGAACAAGGATGAGATTTTTCATGATTTTGATTGTTAGACCTTATGTCACTTTATTCCTCCAGAAAGTAAACCCACTGAGAGAATGACTGCTGAGCTTGCGGGACCTTCCAGAAACTAACATCACTTCAGCCTACATTTTAACGTCATTTAAGCCTATATTTTCAAATACTGCTGAATGCAACCCAGCCTGCAAGGGGAGAGCAATGTGAGCAAGAATTCTTCCACATGAAGAGACAAAAGAGAAATGAAGTGTAGTCACCAGAGGATTGTTTTGCTGTAATAATAATGGTGGTGATAATATCTTCCTTTGTGCATAAGAAGAATCATTGTCTTAGTACAAGAATCATTAAAATAATTTTAATCACGATCATTCAAAGTAACATGGTGAGTCAGCCTATTCACACCTGTAAGAAATGGAGTGTTTTGTTTTTTGCATTATCAAGACATCCTTTTAAATTCACATACTTTGTCTATAAGTGAGACCTGTTTGCAATGCTAAATATTAGTAATATTAAAATGAGGTATTTTGACATTAATATTTTCTTAAGAAAAAAGGTTTTTTGTGTGTGCTGGTCCTGGGGTTAAACTCCAGGGCCTGGGCACTGTCCTGAGCTGTTTGGCTCAAGGCTAGAGCTCTGCTATTTAAGCCCAGCCCCATTTCCAGCTTTTTGGTGGTTAATTGGAGATGAGTCTCGTGACCTTTCTGTTTAGGCTGGCTTCTAGCTGTGACGCTCAGATCTCAGCCTCCTGAGTAGTTTGGATTACAGCTGCCACCAGCATGGCTCATCAGTCACTTCTTTAAAGAGATAAACATAATTAGAGATATCAAAGTCACAGTTTATTAACTAAATTCCAAAATCTAAAAATGAGACAATTTTTCCTGTGTTACTTTTTTTTTGCCAATCCTGGGGCTTGAACTAAGGGCCTGGGCACTGTTTCTAAGCTTCTTTTGCTTAAGACGAGCACTCTGCCAGCACCACTTCCGGCCTTTCTGTTTATTTGGTATGGAAGAATCAAATGCAAAGCTTCCTGTATGCTAGGCAAGCACTCAATCACTAAGCCACATTCCCATCCCCTTCAAGACTTTTTAAACTTAAATAAGTAGACATTTATTTTCTTACACAATAAAGGGAAAAGTATCTGGAATTACATCAGTTGTTTCAGGTGGTCGGGCCAGGTATCTCTGAAGTCCTTTCTTTTTTATTTTACACGATAATTGATTTCCTTTGGACGTTTCACATATTCATGCAATGCACTTCACTTAAAGTCCTCACCCCCAATCTTCTCTTACCCTTCCTCCCAGCAGATCTCTCCTCACTCCACACTGTCCTCTCTTATGGCCTTTAATGAAATGTAGATTCTGTGTAGGAGAAAATACAAATCTGGCTTGCTTTTCTTAGTTTGCTTAACATTTCTACAAACGGCAAAATTGCCTTCTTCTGTATGGCAAATCATTAATATTAATATTTATAGATATAGAAAACAAGATGGAAATCTGAAGATGGTGATTTGTAGACTCACCCTGTGTTCTGTGTCCCCAGGTACCAGCAGACCAGGACCAAGACAAGTCCAAGCAAAGTATGGCTAGAGAAAAGAATATAAAACCTTAGATCTATAAAAGAAGCAAGAGAAGATACCACTAATTGGGTGGTGACTGTAGTCTTCATGCAGCCTAGGAAATGGAGAAAGAGCTTCCCCGTACTCATCAGGTCTCTATGGTCACAGCCCTGCCCAGGGAGTACAAGGAGACACAGCTTTCTATCAGGATTCTTCAGATAGGCAGCAGCCAAAAGGCTCACATACCTGAGATGCATTGTACCGAGAAACTGATAGGTTGAACTGAAACCGCTTTGTACAACCACATAAGGATAATGACAACCTTGATAAAAGTAACTCATTTATTTACATTCTGGTGGCCATTTCCCTGTGTCCAGGACTGGGTTTTCTTCACAGTTTTCCTCCTCATGTCTAGAATTGACATCCAGAATGGAATTCCAATAAGGAGCATTTCACAAAGGTTGACATCTTTGCAAAAAGATGTTAATGTAAGCCCTAACCTGGGAAATAAGATGGTGTCTCTTTCTTGCCGCATGTATTCCTCAAAGCAAAGTGCAGAGACATTTCAGTTCATGGGAAGAGAAAGTAGATTTTGCTTCTTTTACATTTGGATTTTTAGTGACAGATTGTCATGACAAAAGACAGGCAAGATGGGGGATGATCTTGTAATCGCTTTAGAAGCAACGGGTGCTAGTCTATCATTTTGTCAAGGTTGCTCCCTTGGTTCAGGGCATTTCCTGAAGGCAGACTCGTCTGTGAGCCGTGATACAGTTGGGAAAACCAGTGCCGTGATGCTGAAGGGCATCAGGCACCGAGCCAGGGCGGCCGCTCACATGGTCTTCACTTCCCGTTTTTCTTCCTTAACTCTGTTTGGGTGCCAGCAACTCCCAGATGGAAACGTGTAAAGAATGCTCTCCTTGGAAGAGTTTATACACATATATCTTGACACTGTTTCTGGCAAGAGAGTGGAGAACATATGGGAATTCATTCTTGGGGTGTTAGACCAAAGAAGATAGAATTGAAGAAGATGACTAATTTCATTAGTCTGTTTATTCATATAGAGATAGAGCCTTGATAAATTCACTTCAGCGATTTTAAGTTTCTGTTAGACTGCTGATGTGTACATCCTCTTTGTCGTCAGAACCTGTTCAAATGTATATTATTAGCTCTCACCCACAGATTTTCTAGTTAATGCAACATGGGTCAGGGGTTTGGCACAGGTTCTTGCATCCTCTGCTCTGGCTCTTTAAAGACTCCTCCTTGGAGACATAATCCTTATCTGGAACTTAACATCAATTTGCAAGCATACTCGTGTTAACTGTGGAAGTGAACGCTTGTGATGGCAGGATGGGGCCTGTCATCTACCAAGTACCAACTCTTTCCAAATGTGTTTCTGCTCATGAATGTTTTGTTCTCTTCTTTGAGGCTTGAGTGAAAAGTTCAGATGTTTTGATAGGTTCTTAAATCAGACTTCATTAAGTCCAACCCACTCAGGATAGCAAACTCTTCACAAACTCAAAGAGCATGGACAGATTACAAAAAGGATGAGTCAGATCCAAGGCAGGGCATGGGTACCCAATGAATGTAGGTCTTGAAGACAGAATGTTTATAATTTGGTACAGAAGCTTGTAAGTCTGTCTTAAAGGGTATTTTATAATAGTGTCTTCCCAATAGGCAATTCTCAGATTTGCCTCTCCACGATGTTTCCTTTTGTGCTGGTGTGACTGGTTTGGGTGACTGACCCATGAATAAATGGCATGGATAACTAAAAAATGGGAGACTAGAAGTTCCTTAGCACAATCAACAAGAATGGGCTTGAAGATGAGGATGATGGGGGAATGGAGTAAATTTATCATTCATAATCTCCTCAGCCAATTCATTTTCATAACTGAATCCAGGAAGTTCAGAGGGTACTTTGCACTGAAGAATTCCATAAGACGGTTTGAAAGTGATGGCCAGGAAAGTAAAACTTCTATTGTGGCAGACCAATCCACTCCACAGATCCCAGGATTTATTGCCATGGTCACGACAATGCCCCAGGACTGGTGTGTGAGCAACTTGATGAGATGGTACATGACATAGACTTATGGAGGAAACTTCTAGATGAAGTCACCATGATTAGTAACCATGACTTTTTTATTCCCTTCTCAGTCACAAAACATTTCAAAGGTTAATTAATTAGTCAGAAGGAAACTGTAATTCCTTTGTCAAAATATATATCCAAATACACAAAGTTTTCCACTGAATGTCTCCCCAAAAGACTCTTATCCATTTACTATGAAAATGTGTACTGCAGAAAGGAAAATGACCTGACCTTCCACAGACACATGGATACTTTACATAAATGAGAGAGGAACATGCGTGTTCAATGTACAAAAGAAAGCAGACCCCCAAATGCTTTCCTGGACTGCACACACAGTTGGGATTGAAAAGGCATATAACTAAACATTTAACTCCTAACTTCACAAAATTATACTCATTTGCAAATGCCTTATCCCCAGGGAAATGAAAGAAATGAGAATTCTCATCAAAACTTGAACATTTCAAGGATAATATCCTTTTCCCTCTTTCTTCTAGTTTACCCAAATCACCTAATAAATGGTGTCAGGATTAGAATCAATTTTGGAGAAAATATTAGTAGATTTTGATGTCAGTTACAAATTTGTCTTTTCCAGATATGTGATTTCATTTGGCACACATTGGTGCCAAATCTAGCATATGATAGATGATTATTTTGCTGGTATTTGGGTTTGAATTTATGGGCCTGTGTTTGCTAGACAAACCTTTACATCAGGACATATGATTTTTGGCTTTGAGAGTATCTTTTCCTTCTCTTTCAACTAAGAAAACTATAGCCAACTAGCTTTCTCTAGTAAAAACAGGACCATTTAAAATATTTCTGTATGAAAACAGTACGCAAACAGATGTTTGCATCTTTCTTATAATTATCCACTGGGTCTTTGTCTGCCTAGTATTGTCGAAAACATAACAAGGGACAAGCTTTAAAACATGGAGCTGCCTCCTGGGGTATGTGCTGGGTGCTAGTGGTTCATACCACTAGAATCGGAGAAGTGTGCTTTCCAATCACTCTGGGAAGCAAAGTCTACGAGACTTCATCTCCTAAAATACTAGCAAAAAGCTAGACTCACCCAGAATAGCAGGCAGTTTTAAGCTTATGAATTGCTCATTTCTGGTTTCTTCTCCACTCATTGTTTTTTTAGGCTATAGTTCTTCAAGGGTAACTGAAAGGGTAACAAACAGCAAAAATCATTGTTAGTAGTCAATAGGGTTAACACACAGACACAGACACAGACACACAGACACAGACACAGACAGACAGAGACACACACACACACACACACACACACACACACACAACATGTATCCAAAGAAGGGAGTAAGACAGAAATACAGTGCAGGAGTGTGGCTCAAGTAATACAGACCTTGCTAGCAAGCAGGGGCCTCTGAGTTCAAACTCAGCATAACACTCACAAGAACCCCGAAATACAGTGGTATAAGAAATTATCTTAATGGATAGGGAATTACATTTAGCTATCTTATTTTGAGGAAAGAATAGACATGTCAGAAGTCTTCATCAGTAATAATTATTGGTTGGCCAGCTGGTCACCCCCCGGATAAAGGCTCACCAACTATCTCCACTGAAGTGGGGATCTAAATAAACACACTGACAAGTGAAATTTTCTTGTTAAAGAAAATCAGGCCCACTCACAAGCCAACATGTGCTCCTTCAGTGAACTCAATTACAAAGAGGTTAGGGGTACCAGTGGGCAACATAGATATTATTTTATACCGTCAAGAGTAAATTATCTTCTGAACCCGTGGGGTGACCCCAAATACAAAAAGCAATGATATATGTTGACATAGGTTGCTTCACAAAATAAATACTTCCAAGTCTTCTGAGTCTAGGAAATAGATGGACATAATCATGATTTTTTTCAAATCAAGAACAGAGATCATCTCTTATTTTTCTCTCATCAGGCTGATGAAATAATGAAGGTTGCCACTGTGTTAGCTAAGTTAAATAATTTCATTTATTGGGTGAAATTTGAGTCACTGTTGGGAGTTCAAGAAGTTAGAAGGAAGGCCCCTTGGTTTCTCATATTTAATAATAGGCAAAGGAAAACAAGGGATGTTTGTAAAGCCTAGAATATTAAAATTTATATTTTGTTTGGTTTATCCCACTGGGAGAGAGACTGGATGGGGAGAGACATGGATAAAGGGGCAGAAGAAAAGACAAGGGAGGAAAAAATGAGGATGAGGAAAAAGAGAAGAGGGAGAAGGAGGAGGGGGGGAGATCCACTAATGTTCAGAGGAAGTAGAGTAAATTGCTATCCGATTAACTTAAGAAATTCTTCAAATGGAAGGATGGCGATCATTTCTCTACATTAATCAATTGTGTATCTCTTTTCTGTATGTTTGTGAGAAAAGAGCTAGGGGTACCTATGACAGTAAAGTGTTTGTTTCTGGCCAATAAAGTATTTGCAACTTATTCAAGTTTAGACAGTTACTACTTATGATTCAAATCAGACCCAAGTAATTTACTACTGTGATTATGTAGTAATATATGTAAAGAAAAGATCTTATCTTTATAAAAGTTTAAAAGTTCAACTGATTTGGGCTTGACATGCCACTGATGTTTTATATGCTAACTCAAAAGGACAGTTTAAATCCTTCGGAATATTATGCAGATTAAAGTGTAAATCGTGTGGAACTTGACTTTGAAAAGCTTTAAGTGACTATCAAACAGATTACATTCAAAAAATGCTTTTAAAATGATTAATAAAATTGCCTTAACTAAGTCTTAAATGTGACTGAGGGCTTAGTCTGCTCAGCTGATTGATAGAACACTAATCAGATTTCTCTAAGAATGCCTAGAATTATAAATAGAATCACATAATTTGTATGCCAAATGAAAATAGGTTTTTAATATTTTTATTGCTATAAATGAACAGTTATTTTAACTCTAGGATATTACTAGAAGTCTTCTTTCAGCATAAAACAGTTCCTGCATTAAAAATATCAATTCTGAAGATAACCAATGACATTTTAAATATTCAGATTAAAAAGCAGAAAGAAATGATTGGAGCTAAGATTCTCTAGAATGTAGATGACTGCAAATGAAAAGTTACATCATCTAGTTTTTTTTTCCCTTCTCTTCCAAACCAGTGTCTTTCAATCTTGAACCCTATGTACTAACAGTTCCCTTCTTGGTGGATTTGCTCTTCTGGTCTTCATGTAACCTTATCTTCCTTTCTTGTTGTTGTTGTTGTTGGTTGTAGTAGCAGAGGTCATATTGGAGTTTGTATTCAAGGAGGAGGAAGGAATTTCATGATGTGTGTGTGTGTGTGTGTGTGTGTGTGTGTGTGTGTGTGTGTGTGTGTGTAGGTGTTTGTGGGTCTGGGAGTCTGGATTTAACTTAGGCTGTGTTTCTTTTGTTTTCAAAACATCAAGTGGAAGAGGAACATACAAAGAAACAAAAAATCACGTGGTACATTATAAATACGTTAGAAACAATAGCAAGAAAAAAACCACTTGTGTCCCTATCTTGGGGTTCATTTTGCTTAACATCATCTTATCTGGTCATATACATATAGCTTTTGACCATTTCTGCTTGTCTCAGAAATATACTAGTTATTGTAAATAAGGGAAACCATGGGAACTATGTTTCTTTGGGTCTTGCTTACTTCACTTAATATAATGTTTTCCAAGTCTTTCCATTTCCTAACAAATGGGGCAATGTTATTCTTTCTAATGGAGGCTTAGAATTCCATTATATATATATATACATATATATATATATATATATATATACCATAATTTCTTGATTCATTCATCTACTGAGGGACACCTGAGTTGGTTCCATATTTTAGCTGTGGTAAATAATGCTGCAATAAACATAGTTGTGCGGTAGCTTTAGTATGGTCTTGTTTGTGATCTTTTTTTTTGTTGTTGTTTCTTTGTATGTTCCTCCCCCATGATATATCCCCTGTTTTCACTGTATTTGATGTCGGAGCCCTGCATCTTGTATATATACTTCTCTAATTTGGGGAGGGGAAGGGAAAAAACAAAGTACTTAAATAAGGATACAGGTTGATCCATTGTAACAATGAGATGTACAAAACACTATGTTGAAAATGAACTTTACAACATTGGAGGGGGCGTAGGGGGATGGGGGGAGTGTAGTTGTGGAAATGGGAGGGAAGGGATGGTAGGGGAAAAGCAAAGGAGGAGTCAACAATGCTTGATAGGAAATGTACTCATTACCTTGCTCATATACCTGTAAGCCCTCTGTACAGTATTTTTTACAATAAAAACATATTAAAAATACCTCAAGTGGTTTGCAAAAGAGGCAAAAAGTACCAAGGGCACTGTGTCCCCTATTTAATTTTAATTCTCAACATAAAGTCAGCTCTAAGAGAGATTTTCCCTGAACCTGACATTTCAGTTATTCCTACTCTGCATGAAAACCATTGCAATTTCCTCTCTGTGAAAGCACTGACCATTGGACGACCTACTCAACACTGTTCCTGGTTTGCTGTGTAGTTCAGCTCACAGGAAGATGCCTTACACGGCTGCCTATTTCACACTGTATTTCTGACAGGTCGCTCTCCCACTCTGGGTGATGGTACATGAACAGGTGATATTAGCTAACTAGAAATAACTACCCTCTTGCTTGTCTTTTCTTTCTTTCTATCTTCTGACTCCAAAGCCTGGCATTTTAGCCAGGAAGATGTGCAGTCCATAACATAAACATGAGTTCATGGAAATAATCCACTATTGTAAACCAAAAAGCTCAATTTCAGTACAAAACTGGGGAAGACTTGTATAGGTTATCAGCACATAAAGATAAAAATGCTTAATGGAATGAAAAGTACATTCATTGAGACTCCATGTCAACCCATTCAGAATGCTAGCAGAAAGAAAACAAGCTATGCTGAAGAGCATGTGGGCAAGGAAGAACCCTTGCACAGTGCTGACAGGGATGTGAGCTAGTTAGGACCACTGCTACTACAGAAGGCAGTATGGAGGTTCCTCCAAAGTGAAAAATAGACCTCTATCATGTTGGTGGAGTATCATGGTAAGGTAGAGAGCAGCAGCATATAAGAATGACAGCTGTCCACCTATATTTATCAGGGCACCAGGAAAGATTTCTTTACTTAGGAATAAAAAAAAATCTATCCTTAGATCATCCATCTGTTCATCTGTTCATTCTTTTCACCAGACTATCTTTATTGTACAATACTCCACAAATATATGATATATTTTTGGCTTTTTATAACATTATACATGATATAGCAGAAATGTCAATATGCAGAATAGTATTGTCGTTGAATTGAAGAAGCACAAAAGTGTGAATATGAAACTTCTATAGTTCCACATAAATAAACTAACAAACTGAGAAAAGAATAGTAATAAATTCTTTTCATTCAAGTCAATTTGATTCTCTTTCTTCATGTAAATGTCATTACTTTTATTTATATTGTTTTGTGCTTTTGTCCCTTAGCATCGGTGTTTATAATCAATTTGTAATATTAATAAAATCAAACATTAGAAAAAGGAGATTGCTTAAAATGTATCAATGAAACATGGAAGTCTTTTTTGTAGGATTGAATCATGTCCTCTTATACAAATCAGTGATAGTGTTTCTGATCTTTTTTTCACATTACCAGTGGACATTAAAATTTCATTGTCAGTCAAAAGCTTAGTTGGGGTAGAGAAAATGTTTTATTTTGGATAGAGTTTTAAGACTTTAAGATTAGTACACAGGAAAGTGTTTTACTTTGCATGAATTGCTTCTCCTGTATTCCTAATATATAATGATCCACACACAGAAAAATCAGATTAATTTCAAAACCTTCCTGCTATAAACTCCCAAGATCTAGTGGTAGGGAGGAAAATTTAAATACTTTAACCAATTTTTTCATGGTTTGACATTTTTAGTGTGGTTTCACAGAGAATAGAAGACAGAATTGAAAAACACTAACAAGGATATATTTATACATGACTTTCCTTACCTGTGAGTTATTTTAACCTACACACTGAGGCACACATTTTAATTAAAGTCTCAGTGAGCACCAGGAGGCAAGTTACTGGAGCAGCAATGTAAACCTACGTGGAACTTTGGCCAGACTGCCATTCTGTAAACAGTTAATGTCAGAGAGTAAGTTGAACTTTACTGTTCTTGAGGGGACCTGCTTCCGGCTGAAGTCAATACTGGTAAGTCCTGGTTTATTTCTGAGTAGATTGAACATTGTGGATCTTGGATATTATTGTAGAATACATTTTTAAGGTCATTTTAAAGTTTAGTGATACGTTTTGTCTTTTTAATATTACATTTTGTTTTTTTTCTTTCTGCAATATGAACCTTTTATTTCTGCCTACTTTGTGTGTTCAGGTTTTACTTCTGATAAATGGAAAAGCCGTGTCCATTTTTAGATATTATACTGCTTACTTAATACTTTATGGAAATATACAAAGGCTACCTACCCAGATGAGAAAAACAAGACTACTCATTCTTTACCTGTTATACCACGAGAAGCTGGCTGATGTCTCTTGCATTAGGCAGAGATTCAAGGACAATGGGAGAGAGAAATAACTTCTGATGTCAGAGAATGGGGTTGGATGTACCCAATTAGAGAGGAATGTTGTAAGGAAGATGTGATACACATCATCCATTTGACTAGATACTGGTGTACGTTTGGCTTTGTCCTGCCAGTCCTATTTGGACACAAGCATATCAGTGAGAATGCTCAGTGATGAATCAAGTGATTGATCATTTTTGCTGACGGTTGCACAAGTCAGTGTTGAGCCTCCAGGACTTGCCCTGCAGGTAGTAATAGGCCTTCCTATCTCTGTGTCTCAGCAGGCTGGTGTCTTTTGTTGTTAAAGCACACGAGTTTATTTTTCTGAGTTTGTTTCTGTAAAAGGTGGCTATAACAGAATCAAACCAGGAAATAATATGTATAAGATCATATCTATCTAGAAGTTAAGGACTCTTCTTTTCACAATACTGGGGTTTGAACTCATGGCCTCACACTTGCTGAGGTGGTTAAACCATATCGAGTCTTGTTTCTTATCTGTCATTCTTATAACAGATCTTGCTTCCCAGCTTAGTGTGTTCTTGAGTCTTCACCCCCTCCCCCAACTGAAGTTTCTGGGATTACAAACTGTACTGTGTCTAGCTTTTTTCTGTGGAGATGGAGTTGAAGTGATTTTTTGTCTGTGTCTCTTCCTGTGCTTTAGAAACAAATGCTCCCGTTCTCAGCCTTTCCCATAATTAGGATTCCTGATATGAGCTACCAGTGGCTGGCAAGGAATACTTTGCTAAGTAACTTGTTTCAGCAAGAAAAATGAGCAGAACTTACCTATTGACAGTCAAGACACATTTCCTCTGTGAGCTGGTGTGAATGGAAGAAGATATAAGAGAAACTAGTGTCTGCTTTATTAATGACGCTCTATTTCTTGATTGGAGTTATGGCTATATGATTATTATTACTTAAATGGAGAAAATCAACCAGGTTCTATAATCATGATGTGCATTTTTATTTGCAAGCTGCTTAGGTAAAACAATAATAAAAATAAACTTAAGTATAAAAAGCGGGTAGGAGTTAAATTGTAAAACAGGAATACTGAAATGCCTTCTACAAATTTCAAAGTTTAACTATTATCTCAAAAGTTTTAAAAAGTATAGTTATGACAAGTATCACATTAACAAATTAATAGAAAATGAAGTCAAAGGAACATCACTTTCAGTGGAAATTTATTTTATTCAGTATCACAAGTCAGTAAGAAAATGAATAAGCCTTTAATAATGAAGCTTAGCCATTTGGAAATAAAATTTGGACAAGAATGAACAACTTATATAAGGAATTGAGAGGTAGATGAATGAACAGGAGAGGAAGGGGAGAATGTTGTCACAAATCCAATATATATGTTACAAAATTAAGAAGGATGAGGGAAAGGATGGGTAAGGGAGGGAATGGTAAGAATATTGGAAGGGGTGACAATAATTAAGACATGTTTTATTCATAAACTGCTTCATTAAATGTCAACTCCTTTGTTGTAATAGCTAGAATATATGTATAAATATGCTTAGAGATAATAAAAAGAATTAAATAAAAGATGATACATGAAATTTTGAAATAAAAATCATAAATAAACTTAAAAGCATAGTAGAAGAAATCATTCATAATTTCTGTTAAAAGTCTCAAGCTAGTAGTTGGCTCTCGAGTATGTCATACATCCTTGAAACTATAATGGGAAATATTTTAAAGCTTTACTGCATAAGATAATTCATGAAGATAAAAATATCAGAAGCCAAATAAAGAGCAATGGAGATAAAATGTTTACCAAATTATATCGGGCAAAGGGATAACTCACTTGAAATACATAGAGTCCGGTCAATCAATACAAGAACCATGGTCCTTGTTAGAAGGAAACAGCCAAAGATATGAACTGACAGTACAAAGGAAAGGCACTGCAAATTATACTCCGTAAACCTTTCAAAATAAGATCAATGTGTCTGGTGGCAAAGATTCAGAGCTTTTTTATAGTACAGTATATCTGCAAGTTTTCAGAGAAGGAGAAAGTGTCCCAAAATTCCACTGGGAATATATTGACAAAAATCTCTAGGGAGAAAAAACTGAAAATTTCTATCAAAATCTCAAGATACCTACTATTGTAATTTATTTCTCAGAATCTGTTTGTGATACTGGGGTATACGTCAGAATTCAGCATACTGATATTTTAATTCTCTTGAAAATTAAAATATCTTTGTGTAGATCTTATTGCAACAGGATCTAATATAACATTATAAATTGTATACATGATTATAGATGTTAATATGTGGCATTTGTATGTATACATTCATATGATAAGATTTTTAGTATATTTAAATATATGTATATTGTTTTACCTGTCCTCTGCCATCTCTTTCTCTATCTCTTTATCAGTCTGTCTATCTATTTGTCTATCGATCATCAGAGATGCTTAGCAATTAAGGCAAGATGAAGACTGTGAGCACATTATTAGGGTGCTTGCTTGTTAACAGTGTGTGATGGCAACATTTCATATTATTCTATGGTATTTTACTTGTTTTGAACATTGAAGAAACTAAGATTTAGAATTCCAAATAAAATAGCTATTAGTTATTACAAATGCAGGAAACCATACAGCCTATGTTTGTGGCTTACTTTGCATAGTAATTGTTTTTCAAGCCTTACCGCTACCTTCTGAATGGGGCAATGTCATTCTTTCTAATGGAAGTATAGAACTGCATTGTGTATACATATTACATTTTCTTGATCTATTCATACACTGAGGGGCATCTGGGTTGGTTCCGTATCTTAGCTATGGTAAACAATGCTGCAATGAGCATGGTTGTGCTGGTGGCATTAGAGCAGCCTGGTTTGTGATTATTTGGGTAAATGCCCAGGTGTGGAATTGTTGGGTCATAGGAAAAGTCTATGTTTAGTCTTTTAAGGAACCTCCATACTGCTTTTCAGAGTGGTTGAGCAAGTTTACATTCCCAACATTGTAGTAGTGTTCCCTTTTGGCTACACCTCTGCCAGCATCTGTTATTATTAGTTTTCTTTTTTTGTATTTTTTAATTGTAAAAATGATGTACAGAGGGGTTACAGTTACATGAGCAAGGTAACGAGTGCATTTCTTTTTTTCTTTTGTTTTGGGGGGGTCTGGTCCTGGGGCCTAAACTCTGGGCCTGGGCGCTGTCCCTCAGCTCTTCAGCTCAAGGTAGTGCTCTACCACTTGAGCCACAGCACCACTTCTGGCTTTTTTCTTTTTGCTTAGGTGGTGCTGAGGAATCGAACCCAGGACCTCAAGCATGCAAGGCAAGTGCTCTACCATTGAGCCACCTTCCCAGCCCAATGAGTACATTTCTTAATGAGCATTGTTGCATCCTCCTTTGTTTTCCCCCTATCATCCCTTCCCTCCTACCTCCACAACATAGTGTTTTGTACATCTCATTGTTACAATGGGTCAACCTGTATCCTTATTTAAGCATTTTGTTTTTTCCCTTCCCCTCCCCGAATTAAAGAAGTGTATATACAAGATGCAGGGCACAGACATCAAATACAGTGAAAATGGGTTATACCATGGGGAAGGGACATACAAAGAAGCAAAAAATTCACATGATACATTATGAATACATTAGAAACAATAGCAACAAAGAAAAAAGATATTTGTGCCCCTATCCTGGGGTTCATTTCGCTTAACATCATCTTATATGGTTATAGGTACATAGCTTTGGGCCTTTTCTGATTGTCCTACACATGTACTAGTTATTGCAAATAAGGGAAACCATGGGACCTATATTTCTTTGGGCTTGGCTAAATTCACTTAATATAATTTTTCCAAGTCTTTCCATTTTCTAACAAATGGGGTAATGTCATTCTTTCTGATGGAGGCATAGAATTCGATTATATATATATATATATATATATATATCATATATATATTATATATATATATATATATCACATTTTCTTGATCCATTCATCTACTGAGGGGCATCTGGGTTGTTTCCATAACTTAGTTATGGTAAATAATGCTGTGATAAACATAGTTGTGCTGGTATAGCTAGCAAGATCAATAGAAAGCCCATGGATTGGGAGAAGATCTTCACTAGCCATACAACAGACAAGGGTCTCATATCTAAAATATTCTTGGAACTCAAAAAATTAAATCCCCCAACAACAAATTCTCAAAGAAACAACTGCCTGATAAATAAGTGGGCTAAAGACTTATAGAGAAACTTCTCTAAAGGGGAAAGAAGGATGGTCAATAGACACATGAAGAAATGTTCAACCTCTCTAGCCATAAAAGAAATGCAAATCAAAACAACATTGAGATTCTACCTCACACCAATTAGAATGGCTAGAATCAAGAACTCTAACAACAACAGATGCTGGAGGGGATGTGGCCAAAAGGGAACCTTATTGCATTGTTGGGAGTGTAAACTTGTTCAACCACGTTGGAAAGCAGTATGGAGGTTCCTCAAAGACTCCACACAGAGCTCTCCTATGACCCAGCAATTCCACTTTGGGGCATTTACCCCAATGGTCACAAACAAGGCCATACTAAGGCTACCAGCACAACTATGTTTATTGCTGTATTATTAGTTTTCTTGATAATGACCATTCTAACTGGGGTGAAGTAGAATCTCAATGTTGTTTTGATTTGCATTTCTTTTATGTTGAACATTTGTTCATGTTCCAATGTGCCATTATTATTTCTTCTTCAGAGACGTCTCTCTTTAAAACTTAAGCCCACTTATTAATGGGGTTATTGTTTCTTTTAGGATTTGTATTTTGGTGTTTAATGTTTTTTAGCTCTAAATATATTTTAGGTATGATGCCCTTGTGTGATGTATAGCTGGTAAAGATCTCACATTCTGTAGGCTTTCTATTTATCTTTCTAGCTCTATCATTTGCCATGCAGAAATTCTTTAGATTGATGCAATCCCATTTTCTTTGATTTGTTGTCTAGAATATATGTATGAATCTACAAGTTAATCCAATGGATACTAGCAGACAAACAATTACACATGAATATAATTAATTAAATAGCACTGTAAGCATTCACACATGGAGAACAAAAGATCTTAGGAGAGGATCACAATGACTCAATAACTATATGCTTATGACTATATAAAATGATGCTTCTCAAAATAAATTCTAAGAAATAGAAACATGATTTTTCTGTCTTGTGCTATTTGCAGTTATTTCTTCTTTTTTACCCTTTGGCTTATTCCCTATTATCACTGTTTTTTATTTTTGTACCAGTTGTCTTAAATATAAGTTTATTTGATTTGGGGAAGGGGAGGGTAAATCACAGAAATGGTAGGAGAAAGGATCAACCAATTCAACAGTGATATTCACTAGAAACTATGTTGGATATGAACTACAACTTGAGAGAGAAGGGGTTTTGGAGGGGAAAAAGTGGGAGAAAGGGAGGGTGTAACACTGTTCAAAAAGAAACGTATTCATTATCTTACTTAAGTAACTGTGACCCCTTTGTACATTACCTTTACAATAAAATATAAATTTTTTTAAAAAGAAAATACCTAGGTGAGATTTCAGTGTATTGATAATGTCTTAGTATCGATTGTATAAATTAGGAAAATTAGTTGGGACAAAAATATATTCAACCAATCCTATTATTTTCTTGTGACATATGGGAAATATATATATATATATATATGCAAAATTTGCTATGAAAGAAAGCCCAAATGTAGCAGCTTTATCTCTATGAATCGAACATATTTGAAATGAGTGCTTTGGACTCCATCAATGTGAAGAGAAGAAAGAACTTCTTTAAATAAACAAGGCAGACATATTTAAACAACTTTTAAAAAAACTCAACAACCTTAGTAGCACCACCATTTCTTTTTGTCTTTCAGGGATTCTAGTACTATAGAGATGTAAATTTGCCTCTATGTTATCTGAGCTGTCCATAGAACTATGGCCTCACATCCAGCCTGCCTTCTTCTTTCAAGGCATCTACATGGCCTTTACAGATGGTAGGGCTTAGACCATCTGCTTCAGAACTTTGGCAGGAAGAGGTGGGGTTCCAGAAGGAAGCCAAATGAATCGATTGCTGGTTTGCTGCCATCTGTCACATATCAAGATACAGCCTGGCAATGGCTTAAGAGCCTGGAGCAACTTCATTAAGATTAGCATGGAATTAAATTTCTCTATGAGTGAATAGTGATATGATTTCTTACATTTGGAATTACTTGCTATGTCTAGAATTAAGGGTACAAAAATCTCAATTCAAACAATTATTTGTGGACAAAAACACAAGCAGTACATATACAGAGAAAAGTACAGGTCAAGAGAGTTGTGACAGTGTTTTTAATTAATGATAGAAACTATTTGGATGTCTATAACAGGAAGAGTTGTTATATAATATGCTGAGAAAAAAATAAATTCCAGTTTTGTAAATGGGAGAATTATTATGTATGTTCAAAATGCATATATGAAATAATTTTTAAAAACTCATCAAGTGTAAAATAAGATGTTAACCATTACCATAACAATTAGTCATTAGAGACATACAATGGTTTCTTTGGTGATGGTAGGAGACGTGGATGTAGAAAAGGCACTGTGTGCTGTGGTCATTTCCCATGTCTATTGGAATAAAATGAAGGAAAACCTGAAAAAAAAAAAGAAAGAAAAGGTGCTATACTCAGTCATCAATGTGATGACTGAGATGATGGGTACAGTGCTCTCAATGTTGTAGCTCTTTTTCTATGATTTTATCCTGTTTCCTACTTTTTTGTTCATTATTCTCTCAGAAACACCTAAATGGCATTGCATCTCTTTGAGGAGGCCAAAAATGAAGATCTAGAGTTCTTTACTCCTACTGCTTCTGTAGAGAGTTGCACCTTCTATGCATCAATTAAAGTCGGTAATAAAGCTTTTATTAAAATTGACTTCTCAAGCCACCCAGCTATGAAAGATCTCTCCTATCTCACCATCTGTTTTGGTATTTAACAAATTTTTATTTCTGTCTTAATCTGTGAATCATTTGTCTTTCAATGTTTACATTTACGAGAAATGGTTTATATGTGTGAATGTGTGTGTGCGTGCGCGCACTAAGGTATGTGTGTGTGTGTGTGTGTGTGTGTGTGTGCATGTGCATGCACAAGGGTATCCTTGCTGCAGGTCTCAGAAACAAATCTCTGTCACCTCTTCATTGGATAACAAATAGAGATTGAGTGAATCATTGGGTAATGAGTGTCTGCACAATTCTACAAGTGAACCTAAAGGACTGATATTCAATGAAGTCACACATTCATTGAAAACCAATATTCACTACAATTGTATGGGTTATAGCAAATTATCTGTGTGACACCATGTTCTTTACGATGACAATATGCAGCATACTTTCATCAGAGGCACAGATATTATGCATAGTGAAGTGTTCCAATAACCATCGAAAATACTGTACAATGTCATCCACACAGTGTCCAAATTATAAATTTTTTTAAAGTGCATAAAAATTCATTGAGATTGAATCTGGAATTATCACTATATGCGGGATGGGTGGCAGAGCATCAACCAGTGAGCGAAAGCATTAGATCGAGAATTTGAATCTTGGTCTCAGACAAAAAGCTTTCGTCCTCATTGTGAAGATGCAGTGACCACTAGTTGTTGTTGATGTTTGAAACTTTTCTAGTATAAAAATATCATACTTTAAAAATAAGTACTCCAAACACTATTCTTTAAAGTAGTTTAATGGTAGCTAAATATTAGATAAGACCATTTAATAAAATTTCCTCACAATCTTCAACTTTTTTTCCTTTTTCGGAGTTATTTTAAGACTACTGGCTACGTTGTTTTCATTTTGGTGGAAATGAAGTTCTCAGATTTGGAAGGAACAGCCTTAATTAATCCTTAGGCCTCTGGTTAGAAACAGTAACTGAGTCATGCAGAATGCTTTTGTAGGAATTAAGTAAAGACCCAAGGTAATTTACAACCCAACTCTCCACGTAAACTCTGGGTGAACTAAGCATCTCACAAGGTGACTTATTTTACACTTGTCTAGAATGTTACCAAGTGCTTTTCCCAGAATCACAATGAATTATATTAATCATTCATCTACATACCTGAAACTGTTTATTTTTATTCATTTAAAAATGGTGTTCCCACTGTGAAGCTTGTGTGAGGTTTCTTACCAAATCAACATAATGTCAACTACCATGGCTCAGTAGTCCTACTCAGGACTAAGTACCTACAAAAGTTAAAACGATCATTTAAACAGATGGATTTGCTTGCAGGCTCATTGTAGTACAACTCATAATAGTCAATAAATTAAAACAATCCAAATAAATGTCCAACGGTAAATTATTAAACTTTTATTTTTTAAAATTTTATTGCCAAGGGGATGTATGTAGGGGTTACAGTTACAGACATAGGTAATGAGTACATTTCTTATCAAACATTGTTACCACCTCCCTCATTTTTCCTCCACTTTCCCTTTCCTCAACACCCCCTTCCAAGTTGTAAAGTTCATGTCCAACCCATTGCCTTGTGAGTATCACTATTGCACTGGTTCAGCCTTTGTACTTTGTCTCACCCTTTGGTTGCTACCCTTCCCTTCCCTAATCAAATAAACATATATGCAATGCAGCTTTTAATACTAGGAAATTCTACCAATGACCATAACATAATTGAACTTGTAAGACCTTCTGTTAAGAGAAAAATTCAGTCACATAAAGACAAATACTGCACAGATCCATTTACTTGATGTATCTAGAAAGACTCAAGCCACATAGAAGAAATTAATAGTGATTTTGGCCTAAGGAGAGGTGATGGGAATTGTTATGTGATGAACAGGAATTTCATAGCTACACAAGAACAGAGCATTCTACAGATCTTCTGTATAGGACAAGGTCTATGGTTGATAGCACAGTATGGCAGACTTTACTTGTAAGGAGAGTCGAGTTTATGTTAAATATGGAATGTCTCAAAACAAAGCAAAACAAAAATAAAAACAACACAAAAATATCCCTGAAGGGGTGAATATGTTCAGTACCTTGGTTCTGGTCCTGATAGGAGGGACCAAACATATTCAGGTCTTTACTATTTTAATAAGTTACCTCCTAGGTTTTAGTTTTTGAATGATGAGAAGATATGTAATATGCTAAAAAAATCATCAAGTTGTATGTGGTATGTTTAAGTTTTATTCATCAATGGACCTCAATAAAGCTGTAAAACAGAACATAATTAAAACATTTCATTACGGTAGTTTACATACAATTATATCTGTAGCGGTTCAACAAATTGGTCAAATGCTGCCTGAAGCATCCTGGTTCTCCCTGGTTCTCACAGAGAGCAAGAGCGTTCAGCTGTGTGAGTTCCTCATCCAGACTTCTTGGGACTGGAGCCAGCAGCGGAGCCTAGTATATCACCTCCTTGTGCTTCAGTGACTTCATCTTATTTTTCTTTTCAAGAGAAGGAGAAGCATGCATCTTTAGTGCCAACAATAGGGTTGTAGTTCTACTGATATTCCTTTAACTGTGTTCATTGAAGACTATACTGATAAATCATTTTATATGTCTATAGAAGGAGATGTGGGGTACATGTATATGTGGTGTAATGATTAGCTCAAACTAATTATTCAACATTGCATTTTAAATACTAACTATAACCATGAAAATAATGCTACCTAGAACTTTACCACCTTTAATGCTGTAGTCATGATGGGCACCGGTGGCTCACGTCTGTAATCCTCGGGAGGCTGCAATCTGAGCATTGCTTTTCAAAGCCAGCTCCAATCAACCACCAGAAAAACTGAAGTGGTGCTGTGGCTCAAGTGGTAGAGCACTGGCCTAGAGCAGAAGAGCTCAGGGACAGTGCCCAGGCCCAGAGTTCAAGCCCTACGACCAACAGCAACAACAAAAAAGCTGTAGTCATGTGTAAAGAATTTAGAGCACCATCTGAAGCATAGTGCTCTCTATGATTTGCCATTGCTCAAGAGCAATGTTGTCTCTTTGCCTAATTTCTTCTTCTATCAGGTTTTTCCTGTTCTGCTTGCTCTTCTTCAGGATGACTCATGGGAAGCACGATACCATGCCTGTTGTCCTTGGTGGAAGATGATCTTCAAGGCCCGGGCTGGGCTTTGCTTGTGCATTCTCTCCAGTCACTGGATGTTGGGTGGCTAGCTGATCAACTGTGAGAGCATTTTCCTCTCCTGTTGGACTGACTTCTGTCATCTTTGGCTTGCTGGCTGTTTCTCTGAGTCACGCTCGATGAGTGACACTAACCTTGAGAAGTGACAGCTGAAGACTGTCACTATTTTCCATCCACTTCTCATTATACCCTGAGAGTAAAAGTGATTTGGGTTTTCTACTCCTTTCTGCATGCAATGTAATAATCTTGTTCCCTCCATCTTGGTGCCATAAAACCAAAGGACTGGAGCAGGGTAAACCTCTACCAGGTTTCTTTCATAACCATAATATATAGGTTCTGAAGAGGAAGTTTTCCTTTAGCTTCTATTCTGGGATTCTTTAAGTTTGTCTGGAAGTGGAATAGATAAAATGTTGAGACAATGCAAGGAGTGAAAAGCTGTCATCATAACAAAATTACTTGAGATAATGGAGAGCAAACTTTTGGGAAAATCTGCCTTGTGCCTAGGTACATTGTTGCTCAGTGTATTTACTAATAGAATGCAAAATTCCTTTATAAGTGGCACTGTGAAAAAAATCAAATACTAATATAAATATCAATTATCTTAGTTGCAATCAAATATTCCTTGTTCTCAATGAAGATTTTTCTACCAAACTTTGCAGGATAGATGCTGTGTGATGCATAGAGTGAACCTAAGGTAGGAATGAATGTAGGGTCAACAATTCCTATACTTATCTGGAAATGAACAGGTATTTTCTCATTTTATAATACTATTTAGGGAATCACTGGCAGCCCTCTTTCTATGGACTTTTAACTATTACAAAACAGTTCCCATCCCAGGACATGGTTGCATAGTTTCTGTGTGCTTTGAGATTTACTTCCTCATATTTGACAATTATGAATAACCTTTGAAGGGTAGAGGAAACACTTGCAGGTTGGAAAGTCATGTGTACTTTTTGAGAAATACCCCTTAAGTTGAAAGCACAAGTAAATATCACTTGAGTCTACAGATTTAAAATTCTGTGCTGGAAAATGATAAAAGGAATTTGTTCCTGTTTTTATATCCCAGATTGCTCCCTAAAGTGTTTCTTTAGAACAGGAGCATGGATGGCACTGAATTGCTTCAAGACTTCAGAACTTTGAGAGCTCACTGAGCTTCCACTGCCAATTTTCATTTCCTACGGCAATAGTTCTAATTTTCCAAATTGATCAAATCACTTTGAAAAAAAAGGCAAAGCATCTTCCTGGTGTGAGTAAAACTCTGAGTGAGGCCCTGGGTCACAGGGAATTGAAAACTGCAAATCAAAAGAAAATGCAGGCACAAAAAGACAGCTCTGGCCTGTCTGGGGGCATTTGAATCTAAAAGAACATGAAAAGAAAACATATTCTATTGCTCTTTTGATGTATACTCACTGTTTTATAATTCCAAATAGGTCCATTATGAAAAATGGGTCTTATTCAAGCTTAAGTAGGAAAAAAATTAAGCTTAGTAGATAAGGTAAGAATAATCATCTGATACGTCAGGAACACAAATAGTCCTAGAAAATTGACAGAACCAAAATAAAGACCTGTAATGGAAGCATATCCATCAAATATATGATATAGAGACAAATCATTTCCACTGGGTTTCAAATATTGTCCTTTATCAGGCTTAGCCTCTGGATTACTCGAGTACAATGCAGAGTATCTTTCACCTGAGTGCCTGCACAGCCCACAGTTAAGAACACAAAAGGGTAAATCAGAGGCTTAAAAACAGCCCATATTGGTACAAAGGGAAAGAGTGCCAGCTCCAGACATGTGTATAAAAGGGGTTTAGATGCTGAGGGGATACATATTTAGATAACAAAACTGTCAATTTCAAACCACCAGATGAGATACTAGTTTACTTCCAAATATTTATACTTGTCAGTGGGGCTTTTGATATTTACACAGCCCATCTTTAGGCTGATACATTGTGGCTTTGGAAAGGCAAAAAGAAATAGATGATCCCGTTTCCAAATTCACAGGCAAGCTGCACATTATATATATATATATATATATATATATATATATACATATACATCTATATTCATATATATATAATATATTGAATATAGATGTATATATATATATATGTATTGCATATATATAGAGAGAGAAAGAGAGACCACATAGCATGCCTAAGAGACTGCTTCTCTTTGTCATTATCTGTGATAGTTGCTTTAAGATACTGTAAATATCTTCTCATCAGTGGCAGACAATTCACAAATTAAAACCCTGAGGGGCACAGGTAGCATGTCTATTATCCTAGATACTCAGGAGGATGAGATCTGATGATCACAGTTCGAAGCCTGCCTGGGCAGGAAAGTCTTTGAGAATCTTATCTCCAATAAACTATTTAGAAAAAAACAGAAGTGGTGCTGTGGCTCAAGTGGTAGAGTGCTAGCCTTGATCACAAAGAAGCTCAGGAACAGGGCCAGGCCCAAGTTGTAGCCCCAGGACCTACAAAACAAACAAACAAACAACCTAAAACTCTCCAGATAACTTATTAAAATGGTAAAGAACACTTCATTTAGTTCTGTCTGAGCGTTTGAACTCATATTCATTATTAATAAAATATAATACTGAGCATGATATTTTGCCTTTTGGAACAATTAATACATGCCAAAACAGAACAAAAGGGAAAAAAATGACAGGAAAGTAAAAGAGACCAAAAGGAGGGTAGAAATAGGGGAGTGGGCATTGAACAGATCCAGTGAATGAGGATGTGTGTAGTCTAAGTAGTTTACTTGTATATGTGAGAGTGGAATAATGAATACTGTTGGTACTGTTTTTGGAAGATGAGGGAGAGGAAGGACAGAGACAGAAGCATGTGTTTGGTGGGACAGATGGCATTCCTATATGCAAATATCACAATGAAAACTTCTTCCTGGCAATGAAAACCATTTGCCAGGAACCGATTAATAATAAATACTGAAAGTTGGCAACTTTCATCTATCTCAACAGGGAGAGAGACAGAGGAGATGGAGAGAGGGAGGAAGAGAGAAAAGGAGGAGGAGGGGAAGGAGGAAGGGGAAGAGGAAAAGGAAATAAGAAGAGATGAGACTAAAATGTCCATGTTCTTTTCATGGTTTTATTTCATTAGCTTTCTAATTAAATTCAATTGGTTCATAAAATATAAAACTATACATATCAATGGGGTAACATGACCTATTGTAGTTTGTGATTCATATATCACTTATAATTTTATTGTAAAAACTCTAAAATAACTTTTACCGGCCTTTCTGCTTTTTTTTTTTTTGTTTTGCTTTTACTAGAGACCTCATGCTCACTCAGCATTCTTGCTCAAGGCCGGCAGAATACCATTTAAGCTATACCAGAAGCCCAGGTTTTTGCTGGTTAATTGACAATGGAATGTAGTGATCTCGCTGCTCAGGCTGGTTTCTAGTTGTGATCTTCCCTTAGCTTCCCTTTGAGACTGGCTACTACATCTAATTATTGAATTTAAAAATGATGATGCTGGAATTCTCAAACAAAACATTCCTGGATTAAAAAAAAACTGTTTAGACTCTGTTAAGCAAATTTTATGCATCGAGATGTGGATGAAAAAGAATTTGCAATTATAAACGTTCTAATATTAATTTTCTAAGAAAAGGGAGGTAGAGCCCCAAGGATCAGAAAGCAATCCTCTAAATTGAACCAAGCTTGGAGAATGCAAAGGCCATCCCAGGCTCAGGATTTTGGGAAAAACAAAACAAACTTTAATGATTCCAATATGATAATTGCATTCCTTAGTCTTCCAAAGGTTCATAAAAACAACATCAATTGAATATCTTCTTCTGATATGCCTGATTAACAAAATCTGTGAATATTTCCTACAATTTTAAAATATAAATATGTTTTATTTTCTGAAATATATCTCTTTTATTACTTATTATACTCATTTTATTATTTAGATTCTAGTCACCAAAGTCTTAAATCTTCAGGAGTAGTTAACATTATAGTCAGTAAATATGTTGAGTAGTAAATAGTTGATTAGTAAATATGTTGATTAGCCTGCATTTATAGAATTAACTAGAGGCATATTTTACAACAAAAAAGAGGTGATTTATAAATGCTAATTTAATTGATATAGCAGTTACCTTCAGGTATCTATTGCAATTAATATTTTTTCTCCTTTGTTAATTGGTTAATTGGTCTTGATTAATAATTTGTGCACCTCTTTATTGTTAGGTAGTTAAAATCACTAAAACCTTGAAAATATCAAATAAAAGGAAACATTCAATCTTCAGTAAATATCTTTGGTATGTGTTAAAATAACAGAAAGGATATTTGTTGGATGCCATATTGTTAGACCCTAACTGCAGAATATTCTTCTCATATGGATTTATTTTCTTTGATGCTTTCTCATTTTAACTCAAAACATTCCTCAGTTCCAAGTATATGTGAGTTTGCTCAACGTCTGAAAGGCAACAGTAACCTGAGATGCTATATTAGTTCACATTTCCATCAGAGTATGATGCTAAACCAGCAAAGAGGAATGCCTTATTGCTTGAGAATATTTGAATATTCAAGGCCATTCTACTGCCCCAAACTTCAAAGTAATTGCAAGTTGTAGAGGCTTCCTTACACTGTGTATTTAAATATGTCTTCTTTGTATTGATCATTCTCTGCTCTTTGTGAACATTTATCTTTCACAAGGCCTCTGAGAAATCATGGGGGGAATACTTTCCACTTTGTATATGGAAAATTGAAAATTTTGAAGAAGTAAAGATTTCTAACAAGTCATGCTGTAGAAATTTATATGCAATTGGCAGGTGATAAGAAGTAGCAACAGCTATTGGGCATTGATAGCTCATGCTTGTAATCCAAGCAAATCAGGAGACTGAGATCTGCAAATCATGATTCAAAAGTCATCTCAGGCAGGAAAGTCTGTGAGACTTATCTCTACTAAAAGCCAGAAGTGTCTCTGTGGCTCAAGTGGCAGAGTGCTAGTGTTGAGCAAAAGAAGCTCAGGGACAGTGCCCAGGCCCCGAGTTCAAGCCCCATGACTAGTGAACACACAAAAATCTACAACTAATATAATTTTTTCCAAGTCTTTCCATTTCTTAACAAATGGGGCAATGTCATTCTTTTCTGATGGAGGCATAGAATTCCATTGTGTATATATTCCACATTGGACCCATTTTGAAACAATGAGATGTACAAGTCGTTATGTTGAAAAACGAACTTTATAACTTTGGCCTGGCCAGGCCGGAGGGGGGGGGAAGGGGAGGAAGGGGGGTTCAGCGCGTGGTGGGGGGAGAGGCAGGCGAAGGGTGGTGGTGGTGGTGGTGGTAGTGTGGGGGAGGATGGGAAGGGAAGGGATAGGAAGGGGAAACAAAGGAGGAGGCTACAATGCTTGATAATGCTTGCCCATGTAAATGTAACCCCTCTGTACAGTATTTTTACAATAAAAAATTTAAAAAATTCTACAACTAGATGGGTATGTTTAATTAGATACTACCTATCTACTACCTATTTGCTGAAATACTTTGACTTTCTGTAAGTTCAAAATAATGAGGCTATCTTGAACAGAATATTCAAAAGTTTTTTTTTACAAGAAATATACTAGTTTATTTGAGGTAGACAAATTTTGGACATCTAATTAAAATTAAAATAGAACATTTTAAAATTCTATATTAAAAATTAAGAATTAATTATCTGAAAAGGGCTTAGATTAAATATGAATTTTTTGGTTACCTTTCAAGTATAATGGAAGATATGACCTTGGAAATAAATGACAGATTCTTCTGTCATGTGATAATTTTGAAATATATCAAAGTTAAATATGCAATAATATAGTTTATAAAATATTAATTATTAATAATATAACAAAAGCTTATTCAGCTTATTGGGAATAAAGACCTTACCATATATTTTATTCTATTCTTTTGAGACAGGATTTTCTTATTTAGCCCAGGCTGGCCTTGAACTTGGGATCTTCCCATTTCCAAGTGATAGGATCATAGGCAAGTGCTACCAAACCTGTTTCAGTTTACTATCAAGAAAATAGCACAGCAATGGATAAGTGAAGAATAAGTAAAAACAAGTTCAAGCAGCATTTGAAACTAAAATTTAACCATTGATTTATTTATATATTCTAAATGTTAAAGTTCCATGAAACAGTCAAATACTTACTAGTTCACTAACATTACATCACAGTATTTCTTAAGAGAAAAAAATAGAAATGCCCTTCTTACTTTCATCAACCTTCCTTTCAAAATTCAATTATGTATGTCAAACAGCTCTTGGCTAGCTCTTGGCTAGTATGCTCTGTTTTTAAATCTCTGTCTCTTTACCTTTGTTATCCTTGAATAATTTCTGCATACTTATATTCAATTCAGATGTTTATTGCAGGTATGACTAGTCCACCAATGAGAAGATGGGATTCATTGCAGGTATGACTAGTCCACCAATGAGAAGATGGGATTCATTCTTTATTCTGCTTCTTCCTTTTCATTTCTTGTAAGTCCCTTTGATACTTTCAGAAAGTATGATGGATTCCGTACCTCTACTATATTACTTTCCTGATTTTAGATTTAATTTTTGAGTGTAAAATAAAGGAAACTTGAGTTGCTTTATTTAGCTTGCCATTTCTGGGAGTCTCAAGAATTATAATATTTTTGACAACAACAACAAAAAAATAAGGCCAGGCACTGGTGGCTCACACCTATAATCCTAGCTACTCAGGAGGCTGAGATTTTAGGATCATGGCTTGAAACCATCCCAAGCAGGAAAGTCTGTGAGACTTTTATCTCCAATTAACTACCAGAAAATAGGAAGTGGTGCTGTGGCTCAACGTGGAAGAGCACCAGCCTTGAGTGAAAAAGCTCAGGAAGAGCACATAGGCCCTAAGTTCAAGCCCCATAACTGACCAACAAATAAATAAATAAAGGAAAGAAAATAAGACTGTCTTTACAGAACTTTTTTTGCTATGGCTTTCTTTAGGATCACTAGTTTATTGTTGCTATCCTGTTATATGGGTTATACACACCAGGCATTATAGGTGTTAAAAGGCACAAGGCATTTTACAACTGAACACCACCTTCTGTAACTGAACAAAGAAATGACACTAAATATCAGCATTTGGCAGTATTTTTGGGAAAAAAGTAACATGTGTTTAAATTGATTAACACTATTCAATTACATCTAATATTTGCAATGACATATATAATTATACTAAATGTGTTAAATCAAAGGCTACAATCAAAATTAAAACAGCAACCAAAACCTATATAACATCTTGTTATGGGAAATTGCTTTGGAAGTATGCATGTAAGGGTTTCTTCTTTAAAGCCTACTGAAAGCTAAGTTATTAACCTGCAGAGCAATCACACGGAGGATTATTAAGCACATCCCAAAGTGCTGAATATCCACATCTGGAAAAGACAAAATGAAACAGGTGCGCTTTAGATTTATAGGAGCACATAAAGAAGTCCCACTTCAGTACTTTTGTTGGAAGGATTGTCTTTCAACATGCTGTAGAGTCCATTTTACATCTTTCATCATCAAATTTCTTTTTTATGTTAAGTCCTAGAAACATTTTAGTTCAATTTATGATGTTTGATAGCTCTATTATTGCCATTTTCATTATTAGTTATATTGCATTATTTTGCTATAATTTATAACATTAATGATGGTGTAAGTTTTAAAAGAACAAGACAAAGACAAGACACTCAAGTCCAGCTGATGCTCACAGATAAGCATGTCCTCTATTTGATCAGGACCGGTGAACTCTTCCAGAAGTTCTCGTTAAAGTACCTGGACTTCCTTCCAAAGCTACTTTGCACTGTGCTCAGTTATGCTTGTACCCTTTAAGTTGTATGCTTTGTCCAAGAACGTCAGTTGCTGGTTGACAATTTTCTAGCTAACTGGGAATTTAAGCAAATACGAAGCTGTGTTTGGCAACCACCGAGAGAACCCAGTCCCTCTGCTGCCACTAGGTGTCTCTCGTTTGAGGGTATTTTCCCAAATCACACATTGGTTTGCATAGATCATCGTTTAAGTCCATCAAATAAAATGTAAAATGCAACATCTCAATCATTTCTCTACAATAGCTTCATCCATCATAGGTAATAGCGTCCTTTGAGCACTCAAAGTCAACATCTTTAAACAATAAATGTGTGAAAGAGCAGGAAATGATGAAGTGCATTCTGCTAAGAGCACACTGTTAAAACATTTAGCAATCTTGCATGAATATACTTTTTTACTGAAATGCATAACTGGGGACACCAAGATAATTAAATTTAGTTGGCAAACATATACTCACTCTTGGATCCTTAAGTGTTGAAGTGCTGTGCTAGATCTAGTTATGGTTTTATCCTTCATGTTGAGCACGGCATAAACCTAATCATCATAAATCAGGTTTACTATTCAATATCCCTATAAGGTGTTAAAATACACACGGGTTAACCTTCTAAGTGATTTAGTTCAGGATTTCAGCTCAGATGCCTTTGGACTTAGAGACTGAAGTGCCTACATTTTTAATGTAATTGTAGGATGGAGACCTGAGTCCCTTACCCCAGCTGGGAAGTCACAATCAGCATCAGGCTGCATATGAAATAGTCAATGTAAAAATAGTATAAAGAAATCAGAGAATTATGAAACATGATTCTAATGTGTTAAAAAAAACCTGAAAAGATAATGTCACATAAGTAAATGTAGGACCATATGGATAAAAGTGGAAAAGAAACTAGTAGCTAGAAAAAAGTTATAGAATAGATCATACAAAAAATCACACTTACAATGAAAAGATTACTTGGAAAAAATCTAGTCTGGAAAATATAAGAGAAAGCTATCAATTTTCATGTAATTGTTCAAAGGAGTTTCAAAGAATACAACTCAAATATCACATTTAAATTCTGCATAACATGTTAGAGGCTATGGAAATTAACTAAACAGCATTAGAAAGCATGTAACAAGGGTTCTAAAGTTAGACAGGAAAAGAAATATTGAAAAATACTGAGAATTGTTCAGCAATGAAGAAATTGGTGAATCCTCAGGGAAAAGTAAGTTCTGAATAGGAAGAAAAAAGAGTAAACCCACTTCCAGACTCAGAACAAAAAAATAGAAATCCTTAAAGACAAAGACCATGAGTTATGCAATACATAGAAACACAATGCATTATCAAGGGGATGAAAAGTAAACATTCAAATTGGCTTGGAATTATGAGAAAAACTGTAAAAAATAAAATGTTTGTATTTCAAAGTGTTAGAAGTAAGTATCCTTACTCATCTAAGTCATTTCTAGGAATAGGAAATATAAATTTCACTCTATAAGAATAACATCAAAGAATTTAAAAGATTTCTATTTCTGAGTTTCATGTTACCATCACACACAGCTCATGTCAAATAGAATTTCATTAATTTGTTTATCTAGATATTTGATAGTAAATATCCTATCAACTAATTACACCAAATTTGATACAGGTGAGATACAGTTCATGTAACAGTTGGGTAACAACAATTATATATATGTATCATCTACCTACAAAATTAGACTATATCTATCTGTTGCCTATTATCTATTTGTCATTTATCTGCCTACATAATTTGATTATATGTTATATATAATCATCTCTTATCTATATACTAACACATTTCTAAATCATGTATACTTTATACTAAAGATTAAGCTTACATGCATTATCTTTTCAATAAACTCAAAGAATCTATCCTTTCAACTGTAAAAACAACAAATATTCAATGATATTGATGACATTTTTTTTTGTTCCAGAAAGCTTTGATAACTTTGCATGAGAAATTCACTTAGCTTCCTATTCTGTAAACTTACATGATTTAAATAAAATATTCCAAGAAAGAAAATGCCAGACTTTTAATGGCACCACTGAGCTGGTAAGTATTCAAGTTGACTTCTCACATGGAGGGGTGGGGGGCGAGTATGGTTATGTAAAGAGATGGTTCTAAACACTCAAAGTTTTACTTGGTAAATATGGATTAAACAGATAATTTGACTCTACTGAATTATGTAAATAATATGTCAAGATTGAAATGTTTTTTTTGTGAAATTATGGTGGGATAAACCATCTTATAATTTATCTGTTAAAATATAATGTGCAAAATATATGTAAATAGAAAGCATAATCCTAAGAGCTTCTGAATTCACTAAATGTTAAAATGTAATCTTTTTGCATGCTATTCCAATACAGATCCTGTGGGAAAGCTGGGGAACACATTGGAGTAGTATTTCCAAGATCACTGTAAGAAAAGACAAAATGTGTGGTAGGAATATTAATATAACAGCAACAATAGTGCTAACTATATATTCCCTAGATGTCAGAGATCAGGGAGTGTCAGGGTTATATGACACCTTATATGGCAATTTTGCTCGTAATTGCTACTGCAGCTACACAAAATATGCACTATAAGTGAAAACTGCCTGCAAGTATTCCTTCTTGTAGATTGGAGAGTGGTGCTCATGGGATCCCATCAGTACCAAGGAGACTGCTATTTACAGATTGGGCAGAAAGAAAGTAAAAGGGAACAGGCCTAGAAATGCTTTAAATCCTTACCCAGCCCTCCCGGACACCTGTACTGTGACAATGTAAGTTCTTGAGGAATGGGCGATTGTTTTAATCAAAAACTGATTAGTGAGTAGAGAAATAATCTCAACTCATGATAAAGGGGAAAGGAAGTATTAATTATTTGCCTGAGACTAGAGATGCATGACAAATAAAGAAGAATGTGAGAGAGGGAGTGGGAAGGAGAGGGGTAAAAGAAAATGAGAGAGAGATAAAGAGAGAGAAATATTCAACTGTTCCTGTAGTATTTTTTCTTTCACTAGTCCTTAAATAAGAGAATGCAACTAATAACTGCTTACATAGTATCTACCTTGTACAAGTAGGCTAGAGATGAGTTACGGTTATGGGGGCACATGTGGAAGATACAAGAAAACATTACCAATTTCATATGACAGAATTCAGGATATACAGATTATAGTATTTGTGTCTTGAAGAAATCTTAGAACTAATCACCAACAGACACTAAGATAAATCTCTGTCTCTTTTTTGTTCTCTATCAGACTTCATCCTTCTCTGTCTACATATACAGTAAGATGGGATTTATCTCACTATAAATACATATAGGTAGAGATACAGATGCACATATATTTCTAATATATGTGCTCATTAATTACATAAAATTCTAAACACATCAAAATTTGCATCGAATAAGAAGTATCAAGAAACCACAAACTATTTGCATAAAATAACAATAAAAATCTACTCCTAAAGATGACACAATTATGAGACTTGAAAACAGGAACGTATGATATCTCTTTTCTGTATAACTCCAAATTAGAGTCCTGTGCATTCTAAATGAGATGCAGTGTGTTGAAATGCAAGTCACAATGTATGAGCTAATTAAAAAGCTTGAGAAGATGAATAGCGAATTCAAATTAGGCAAGAGAAAATGAGCGAGCATGAAGACAGTAACTTTTAAGGGAAACCTAAAAGTTTCTTAAACCTTAAAACTTTCAAGGGAAAATCAAAAATGAAAAATAAAATAATTAATAGGTGTCACAAAAACCTAATCAAGTTTAAGGAAAATAATGTGTACTGGAGGGAAGAGGAAACTGCATGAACAGCCATTTAGATATTCCCAAGTTGAAGTTAGTTAAAAACCCTTTGGTCCAAGAATTAAGCCCTGAGTCCCAAGAAAAAGAAGGAAGAGGAGGAAAAGGAATGACAAGAGCAAATAAGAAGGAGAAAGAGAAGAGGAGAAATGCAAGAGGATGTCCCCGTCCCTCAAAGGGGAAAGAAGTATGATTTGAAAATCCACAATAATGTAATTTTAAAATAATTCACTAATGGGGTACATATGAGTTGTGCTGAATGTCAGCAGACTAGTTGTCACAAACAAACAAAAACAAAAAATGCAAGCCAGAGAAAAGTGAAGGGATATCAGTAGTGCAGTGAAGGAGGAAGCGCTCACTCTCAGACCTCTGCATCCTGCCAAAGAGAAAGAATTTTAAATGAAGGCAAAACACAAGGCTTTGCAGAAGGAGAAATCCTGAAGAATTAACCACCAATGTGGTACAAGAAATGTTCTCTTCTGAGAAGAGAATTAAACTAGGTGAATATAGATTTTTCAAAAAAAATGAAGATCATATGGAAAAGATACTTCATACATAAACATGTGAAATGCCTTCCTATTATTTAATACAAGAAAAACTTAACTTTAAGTGCAAAAATAACAACAGCATTTACTAGCCTTCCTATTACTTAATACAAGAAAAACTTAAATTTAAATGCAAAAATAACAACAGCATTTGCTAATATTAACCATTATAATCTTAGGAAAACAACCCCTATAAACTTAAATTTATACAAGATTAATTCTTCACATTTACTGATGTGTAGCGCCACTGTTACTACATTGAAACAGTATGAAAGGCATACCTCACATTATATATGTTTCAATTTCTAAGGATAAATACTTGTTCAAATTTGCTTTTAATTGGTTTTTTTACAAAGAAGACTGCTTAAAAATTAGAATGTTCAAATATTGAGTTATTTTGCTATGGAACATTCAATAATATGGAATCCATGTATTCTCTAAAATAAACTTAAAAGTATGGTCTTTCATAAATATTTGATAAAGGCTTAACTGTTAATTTAGCTAAATTACTAAAATAAAGTACATATTCAGTAATTTAGTTAAATTAACTGTTTTACTGTGGGCCATTTAAATTTCCACTCTTTTTTATCCCTACTATATTAGCAATTATTCCTTCTTTTACTGACTGTACTGACGTTTCACAGTTAAAATGTGTTAACAGTGATTTGTTTTATTTTTCCTTTGAGGTATTTTATGCTACACAATTATTATTTTCTCATCTTTATTATTATTTTGACAAATGAAACCTAATCACATCTCCCTTTTCCCTTAACATTCATGCTATCTAAGAAAATTTGGATTATATTAAAAGGCAAGTATTACTGTAGTAAACCTGAGACTAAGAGCTATCATATGCCAGGGACAACAAACAGGACTGGTCCACAGGGGGTGCGCTAAACACCGTTTCTTCTCATCATTTTCCCCAGACATAGTCAACTCCTCCTAATTTATGTAATAATTGACACATTTTCGAGGGCATCTGTCTTGGCTGCCTCCCACCTTAGGCGCCTACTTTACCATTGTTCAACGTGTGCACACTTCCTTCCTGATTTGGAGTCACAAGGACCACTTCCTGCAGTCCCAAGAACTTTCCTTCATCGAGAATAGAGTTCATTGTGTTTTCATGCGTATTGTTATTACCATACTTTCTTTTGATCTTTTTTCTTTTGTCTTTTTCAGGGGAGCATTTCTTGAAGCTGAATTGAGACCTTGTGCTTGCTGTTCAATCACTCTGCCACTGAGGCTACCCCCACTCTGTTTATCTTATTTTTCAGAGAGGGTCTCCTACATCCTGCCCTTTCTGGCCTCAGTTCCTCTCCTTTCAACATGTGTAGGAGCAGTTCACACTTGTAGGTGGTTCTGAAATCAGGAAATGACAATAACACATGCCATTATTCATGGAGTGGGGTGAGTGCTGATCACAGGAGCTCATTTATAAAATATATTTTTGCTCAATAAATAGGAACATGTCTATAGTTGATAATGCAAAAAAAAGCCAACTACCATGCACAACGTGGACATGAAGAAGAAAGCAAATGACCGACTGAGCTGCGGTTCTGATGGCAGTGGACTAAGGTGACATGTAGTGGGTGTTGAAAAAGTGCTGTTACTGATATTTTAGGGGAAAAAATACGAGTACCTTCAAAATGGCCTTGATCTTGTTCTTCTGAGTGTTTTGACCCTGGGCCTGAGAGATCCTCTTCCAGCTACACAAGGCCCCTGAGTTCTCCAGAGTGAGGGAGAAAGGCTGTGGAGAATGTCTCAGGTGCATTTGAATTGTAAACACTCCAACCTTCTTCAGGAGCACTTCAACCAACCTTCTTGGAAAACCACTAGCACACTCAAGTCAGCTTGGGTTTATTTTTAGCTTGTTGAGAATGGTGGTTTCCAGATGTGCTTTTACCCTGCCAAATTTGTTTAGCGAATATACTGGTAGGACTTCATATTGCAAAAAATGTGACTTAAACTCAAATGTCACACTAGTCTTTCATATCTATAGGTTCTTTTTTAAACCTACAGCCCCCAAAGTCTTAGATTTTAAAAGCTTCTTCTTTTAATTCACATCTCTTCATCCCAGTTTGTTCCCTAGAAGAATTATCTTCATTGATTCTTATTTATCCACAATATTAAGGCAATGTGGTTATAATTTGTTGAACTCTGCAATCCATACTATTGTGAGGTTATTTCTATGTAATCTTAGATGATTCATCTTGTCTATAGTTTTCTTTTTTTTTCTCAGCTCTACTTTCCATACCCATCTGAAACTAAGGGCCGTCATGCTATCCAGCTTGACATTTGTGTCACTGACATTTTGAATATTCTACTCTATATGGGGCCAAGTGGTTGCTATAATCATTTCCTTTAGTAAACAATTTTAAATTATTTTCATTCAATTCATGCTGCCTTTGATATTGTATACTTTTCTTAGCTTAGCCTATATAATACGTTCTGAATGAAACATCAATTACTTAGAAACTATTATCCCTATATTAAAAAATTATTAGTGCTTCATGGCTTTGTTTTCTGTAACAGACCAACTCCCTTACAAAGGATTGTGCAACAACTCATGCATTCTTTGGTTCTGGCCTGCATTGCTGTAATCCTGTTCTGTGGGTCATGGATTTCCCTCTGTAAGTGTTCAGGTACCTTGGCTTGAAATCAGGGCAATATGCTCTCATTCAGGTTGCTTCAGGCTGTTCTCTATCATAGATGCTCGGTCTCAGTTTCAGACCCAAGGCTTCTGGTGGATTCTTTCCAGCATGCATCTACTCCATAGCAGCAACACATGGAGAAAGAGGCCATACTTACGTTGGCTTTATAAATCTACAAAATCTATCATATTCTCACTTATATTTCTTTGGTCAATGTGAGGCCTGTGGCCAACATAAAGAAGGAGAAAAAGAAGGCAAAAAATCCTTCTGAGTGGCTCAGAAATAAGGAAATGGAAATACTTGGAGAAACACAGATGGTGGCTGAATGTGGTCACAAGCCCTATGCGGATCATTGAAGACCAGCAGAGATGCACAATTCTGCCCCCAGCCTGTTTCCCCAAAGGCTTAATCATCTTTCATTCCAGTGGTTTTAGTTTTCCTCATTGCATTCATGTGTAAACTGGTCCTGCTTTGATACCATAGGAAGATATGAACATTCCCTTTTTCCTGTCCTACACATGAGTCACAAATGTGTGACACATGTTATATCACTGTTTCATTCCTTTGCATCTCTTTCCTGAAGGCTTGGTTTAAAAAAATGTAACATTTTATTTCCTCAACACCCTACCTCAGCATGCAAACCATATACAACTATTAACCTACACCTCTATTTTTGTGAACTTTAATAACCGATAATAATGATGACCACATTAAAGATTATTGTGAAACAATTTTAATAACAAGATGTATCGACACAATCAGAGTTTTTCTTTAATTTCCGAATTGCAATTATTACTAATGTTATCACTTTGTCCACTGCTACGTTGGTCATCTTGAGTCCTTCAGGGATATGGAAAGACATCATCTCTAAAGAAGGGAATTTAATATTTGGTTCCAATTATTGGAGTTACTGCAAATGCCTCCAAGAATCTCTCTAGAAATCTCTAATGACACACACCAAACCAGTGGCGATCGTGTCATCTTTGGAAAGATATTTAAATTCCATCCTCCAACCATAGAGAAGAATGCAAAAAGGCTTTTATAATTGCTCCTACCTTATATTGACATTGTGCCATTGCAACTCCTCCTTAGCATAACGTTCTGTCATTTGAAAATCTGCAATCTTCATCTGAGCCTAAAAGACTTTAAAGATGATTGATGAGCAGATCATTTTAGACAGAACCCAAAGCATTTTTTACAGTCAGCTTCACTGCTATCTATTGATTGTTCTCAGTAATATGGAACTAGATGAAAGATATTCACAGCTTAATGGATACTATTTGCCATGAATAATGCAAATCTACCGTATGATTAATGATCTATTTATCCAGAGCTAGGCACTGGAAACCTGCCATAGTAAGATAGTCTGGAAAAAAAAGCTACTAGCACTTGTAATAAAATAAATTTTCAATTCCATAATACTGTAAGTTCAAGAGTGTTGGAAACTCAAAAGCAAAATAGGGGCTCTAATGTCTTACTTCATTAAGGATCAGATTTAAAATAACACTTGCATATTTTTATCTAGCAGTTATAATGTTGTTAAATGTCCAGCCACATATTCTTACAGACTTTCAAGTACTTCAAAAGCTAAAGACCAGGGTTTGGTCTGCTACTTAAAGGCTAAATGAGAGTTCAACTGTATGGACATACAGGTTTGGAATCCTGGGGTGAATGTTTAGTATGTCTCTCTATTTGATAGTATTATTCTCTCTGTGTTATATTTGATCAGGTTTTAATTTTTGATGTACTTGAAAAACATCATTTCTGTAATGAGCTTTTCCCCATCAAAGGGTCACAAAGAGAAAGTATTTGAGAATACGGAGGTCAATATTTGATCATTACATTATGTTAAAGTACTTCGCAGAGTGTGCCATAGTTTGTTTGGTTTTGTTGCATTTTGTTGATTGTGAGCTGATTTTCAGGGAAGGCTTCTTGTCTCTGTTTTGAAATTTTCTGTCATCTGAAAGTTCTTTCAAAAGAAGGCCCAACGTCTCTTCTGCTTCACTAAAAAAAATCGCTTCTTTCAAATGTTCATGTCAGGTCTAAAGACAGGAGCCACACAGCAAGTTGCACGATCTTTGTCAGTCATTTCCTTTTGCTTATTAATTCATTAACAATGAAAATATTTTCTTCTTTCTATTGATCCTCATTGCTTTGTCTGCATTATTTCTAGTGTTGGATATACAAAACCTATTATACAATATATATAAACATATAAAACAATACTATATGAAATGTATATCACATATAGAATACGTTAGTATTCCACTGTCATTCCTGCTTCACTGGAATCTTAACTCTATCACAGAGTAGACCCTTGGCCCAAGTCTTGGTCTTTATTGTGAGATTTCCTGGCCTGTTACTTTTTATCTCATCTGTAGCCTTCCAAATTCGCTTCTAGTGTCTCGTTCCCCTCCTTCTCAGAAGCACGTCTCCCGTGACATCCTGATCAAGCCCTTCGTACTCCACCCATAGGGTCACTTCCTTTCCACCACACAGCTTTTAAGTTTTGCTTTTGGCTTTCTTTGTCTCTTTTCTCTTTTATTCTTGCATTCTGGTTTGTTTCTTTTGCTTTGTTGTACTTGGTTTTGATAGCCTAGCTCTCCGCAGAAACATTCCGTCTGAGCTCCAGTATTCTCTGCTGGAATTAGGCTTGTATCTTTTGATTCAATGGTACACTAAGTGTTGTATAGTCCATGTCTTCTAGGATTTCTGGTGTCATTATTTTGAGGTATCTGAATGTGACCAATAATTATCGTCGGTAAGTATATCTGCCACGAATTTAGCTATCCAATAAAGTGACCCTTTTTTAAAAAACTGCTGAAGAATTTAGTATTAGTGAGTATACATGATTATTTAATTTTCAGTTGCCATGACCATTTGATTTTGTAATTTCTGTCAATGTCTGGTTTTAATAAATTACTATTCGAAACTTTCAACTATATTCATGGTGAAGTTTGTACTGATTATTTTGCTTTGCTTTTGGTGGTACTGAGGACCTATGATTCCTAGGTGAGCACTCGACTATTTAAACCATGCTCCCAGTTCTTTTTACAGTTTCGTCTCCTGCTAGATTTCGACAGTGAAAATGGTGTCTTACACTACTGTGTCCATAGGCGGATGGGCATCACCAAGCCTCACTCACCTGTGGATATCTGAGTCATGCTAACTCCATGTTTGGGCTGCCTTTGGGATTCAGTCCTCCTGATTTTATAGGAGTTTGTCACCATGCCTGGTCAGTAATTCAATGAATTTTTTTTTTTTGATTGATCATGGGGCTTGACATCAGGGCCTGAGCAATGTCCCTGAGCTCTTTTTGTCCAAAACACTGTACAACTTTGATCCACTCTGCCACTTCTGGTTTTTTGTTGGTTAATTCAAAGTCTCAGGGACTTTCCTGGGCTGGCTTCAAATCAGAATCCTCAGATCTCAGCCTCCTGAGTAGCTAGGATGACAGGCGTGAGTCACCAGTGCCCAGCTCTGCCCTGTTTTTTGATGTTTTTGTTATGTTGTGTTTTGCTTCCTTTTCCTCTGCAGGCACACACCTGAGCTACACGCTACCTACCTGCTATTAGCCTCACTACTGTCCTCCTTTGTTATGATTATCAAATAAAAGTGAGATCTAGAGGGAAATCAATTCTTATCAGGGGTATCTTGTATTCTACTGGCACACAGACAGCTTCTTTCAAAATTTTTATTATCTTGTCTCAGTGACCTTTTTGGTTTTTTATTGTTATTATCATGTTTTTTAATTAATTAATTTATTTTATTGTGAAAATACCATACGGAGGGGTTACACTTACATGGGCAAGATAATGAGTACATTTCTTATCAAGCATTGTAGCCTCCTCCTTTGTTTCCCTTTCCCATCCCTTCCCGCCTCTTAGTAGACATTATTCTTTGTTTTGCAAATTCTCTCTCTCTCTCTCTCTCTTTCTCATGTGTGTGTGTGTGTGTGTGTGTGTGTGTGTGTGTGTGTGTGTGCTCGTCCTGGGGCTTGAACTCATGGTATAGGCACTGTTCCTGAACTTTCTTGCTAAGCAATTTGCTCAAGACCAGCACTCTACCACTTGAGCTACAGCTCCACTTCTGGCTGCTCAGTAGTTAATTAAAAATAAGCATCTCAAGAACTTTCCTGCCTTGGCTGGCTTTGAACCATAATCCTTAGATCTCAGCCAGAGTAGCTAGGATTTACAGCCACAAGCCATCCATACTTGGCTACACTTTATTCCTAAAAGACTGGAAATCATGATATTTGATCTGTAAGTATTTTCTGTTTTGTCCATCTGCTAATTATGTCACTGCTCCCAAATCTTTTACTGCTTGTTTCATTTCACCAATTTTTCCTTGTGTGTGTGGAGGGGCAGACATTTTGCTTTATGTATATATTTATTGCTTATTTGCCTCCAGCATTTTCTCAATAGATGTTGTTGAGGACTTCTTATTATTGTGTTTCCTCTATCCAAAATTTTGCGTGGATTTCTAAGTCAAAAACCATTCCCACCTAATTCCGCTTCCCAAACTGCTGAATTAGCTGGTAAGTGTTCGGCCTTCTGTACAGTTTGTCATGTGTGAACACAGGGGAATATTGAGTGTAGTTTATATTCTCTAAGACCAGCTGGGCTTAACTGCATTTAAAAAGAATGATTAAATCTATAATTAATTGTTATTGTATGATGGTTAATTTTTATGTGCCAAATTAACTGTGCTAGAGGATAACCAGGTAGTTGGCAACGTGTGATTTCTCTGTGGATCTCTGGGGATAAATCCTAAAGAGATTAGGTTTTGAACCAGTAAAAAAAAAATCATATTTCTCAGTGTAGCCAGGAATCTTTCTCAGTGTAGCCAGGACCTGAGTAGAACAGAAATGCAGTTGGGATAAATGCTGTCTTTGCTTAAGCTAAGAACATCTTTTCCTCTTTTCTCCCAGGCCTGGAGATCTGGTTCCCTGAGTCTTTAAACTTTGGGCTCACATCTCTAAGTTATAAGCATGGTTGCTGGACAATCGCCTCAGACTGTGATTCAGACCATTGACCTCAGACCTCAGTGGTTTTCAGAGCTTCTGATGTGGCTAGAATGATGCCATCTGCTCTCTTGGTTCTGCTTTCCACCGAGGGCAGATGGGGCCTCTAGCCTCCCTCTTTATGCCAGCCAATTCTTGTAACAAATCTGCACACATGCCCACGATTTCCACCTCTCTGGAGACCTCTGACTATTACACCTTGTAAAGTCATTGATGACATAAATGGCTTACTACCACAGTTTCTAATGTTGTTTTGACACAGTGCTCATTGTTATGTTTATTTACTCAGTCTCCATTTTTCTGAAAGTGTCACAGAATCCCTTCACAGTCTTGTGCCTAAATGATATCCATGCCATGTTGCCCAAGGCAGGAAAATGAGATTTCCTCAGATGTTATTCAACAAACTGTCTGGGACCATTGATAAAAGTATATTTTGAGTTATCTAGACAAAACATTTCTGATGATTTGAGTTTTATCTCTAAAACTATTTTCATTTTGTTGTTTGCATTTACCTTACAGAGATTATCACTAGATGTAATGCAATGATTGTCTGGCCTAGGGATGCTCAATATGGAATCAAATGTAAATTAATACATGGCCATTTATCATCCCTTGTAAGTACCAAAGACCTTGATAAGGTGGATGTCTATGACAAATGCTTTGTGGTTGCTTTTAAGTTTCCTGTCATTCCACGGTACTCATTTACGGCCACCTAAACTCCCAGAGGCTGAGTAATGGCCTAAGACCTCTGGCAGCTCTGGTACCAAGCACGGCTCTGCTTCACAGGGCATGGCTGGGCAGCCTGAACAGCTCAGTCTGCCTGGAGGAAGCTCCCACCACTACGCACCTTGCCCTTTCTTTCCCACAAAATGGCAATGATTCACTAGTATATGCATCTGTACATACTCTATTTTACAACAGAATTAAAACCTAAGATTTTGAACTGAATATAATATTTGGAGAGGGTTGGGTGAGATTGTTGAAAGGGGGAGACATCAATAGAGATGCATTGTATTCATAAACTACTTCGTTGAGTAGAAACTCCTTTGTACAACTACTTAAAGATAATTTGAGAAAGAATATTTGATTATTTCTTAAAACACAGAACTTACAAAAGCTCATATTTTTATCCCAACTAAGCTTGAAAGGGTTCAAAAGTCTTTGAAAGGCTCTAAGATAATCATTTATATGAGAATATTGTTTGACATACAATATTGAAACATGATCATGTAAAAACAGTTATCATTTTCATTAGAGATTAAATTAACTTTCCAGGACACCAATTTTTCTAAAATGGCTCCAATGTAATAGAAACTAGAAATTGCTACACACTATTAAAATTTGATAAGAGGAAAATGATTTTTCAGTAGCTGTTATGAGGAAACATAAATGGAGCTAGTTAGTTTGGGAAACAAATATATTACATTGATAGATGGAAAGGATAATTGCTTATCATTGATACTGGTAATGACATTTAATAAATTTGAAATTGGTGTTTGTATGTTTGATTTAGATTTTAATTCATATATTTATTATTTTCATTAGCAATGTATTATGTCAGAGAAGGCAATGAAGAGAGTTAATATCTGTAATAAAGAGAGGCATGTAAGGATTGGGGGAACTATATTTAGAAAACTGAGAAATAACTCATCAAACATTTGAATAATGCACATAAGTAGCAACAAATGGTTTACCAGAAAGCACTGTGCATGGACAGAAGGACAGAAAACAACACAGACATGAGAAAATCAACATGTGCTGAGGCAGCAACCTCTCTAAAGCCATGTCTAGGTTATTTTGATTAGTAGAGACTATCTAAACTGCCAATTGTTTCTATGGCTTGCTCATAAAATTATCACTCTAAAATCTAAGGTACATTCCACCATTGAAATTCATCAAAGTACATTTTTGTTGATTGTGATTGTTAAAGTATAACCCTGGATATATATATATATATATATATATATATATGTGTGTGTGTGTGTGTGTGTGTGTGTGAGACTATGCATATATACACATATATGTATATGTATACTATATACATATGCAAATGCATATATATGACATATGCCTATATAGACATATATGTATACACATATATGTATATAGTATACATATACATATGCATATACACACATATATACTATACATATACATATATGTCTATATAGGCATATGTCATATATATGCATGTATAGATATATACACACATCTATATACATACATACATACATATATATATATATATATATGCATGTGTATATGTATATGTAATCCCATACCCCCAAAATTAATCCTGAATCTAGAATCAGGAGTCTGGAAACACAAACTTATGTGATTTGTTACCCTCTAAGTATGATAGAATTCTCTAAAGTTCTACAGTAGTAAAACGTTGTTTTCGGTTAGGACACTCAAAGAAATATGGAAGCTCTTCTCTGTAAGCCACAGACATGGAGCATTCTGAGCTCCCCACTGCCATTTCTTATTTAGAGATTCATCTTTTGGTGCAGCAGCAATGCATCTTCTTGAGTCACTTTGAATTTTTCTTTTATCCTCAGAAGAAAATATCTATACATAGATTCTGGATTTTTCTTTTCTGGTTGCAGTAGGGATTGAACTCAAACCTTAGAACTTTCCAGGCCATACCCCAGCACAAAGTTGTGTGTCTTGTTTTCGTGTGTGTGTGTCTCAGTACTGAGGCTTAAATTCAGAAGTTTGTGCTATTCTTTGGCTTTTTCACTCAAGGCTGCCATTCTACCACTTGGGTACACTTAACAATGGCAACTATACATTTTGTTCTAAACATTAGCTGATATTTAGAAAAGGTATTTTATATATTATACTTTTGTTATCAGTTGCTATGAACTTCAATCCATTTCAATAAAAAGTATACATTCTTAGTGCTGATGCATATCTCCTTTTTTGTGTATGTGTGTATGCTTGACTAACATATATGAATGTTCTAAGTATGTATTATCATACAGATCTCATTCTGCCTGGCAGTTTCCACTGAATGTGATATTACTACAATTTCCCATGATTATAGAGTTCTAGGCTTTGGCTTGTATCCGCTCATAATGTAATGATGCATTTTCAGGGTTTTATTCAGTTTTTGTCTTTTAAAATAAATCTACATGATTGCTACCACATCACAAAAGAAGTGACTCTTCAAACTGTGGGTAATGTAAACACTTCCCTGAAATGATAAGACTCAGAATTACTGGGTAACATATTTTCTTTTCAAATCAATTCGCAGATGAGTACTAGTTCATTAGTGATGGCATGTCTTGATTTAAAAGAAGATAAGGCTTCACATGTTTTCCAAGGTATGTTCCTGTTTAGTTACGTTATTTCCCTTGGATATCGTGTTTTCCCTTTGTTTAAATTTTCATATATGGTTTTCATATATGCTTTCACAAATCTCTTCTTCATGTATAAGTTTTATTTACAGTTGGAACTTTGATGTGTTTCAATCCTCTTCCCAATCTCCCTCCCCAACACCACTCTTTGGTCCTGTGATGGGGTTATTTAACAAATTTGCCATTAGAAAGTCACAAGTTATTTCCCAAGTTTTCTTTCTCTTAGCATTGCTGCTTTATCTTATAGAGGATTTGGATTTTTCTGGCAGTGCTCCCTGCCTCTATCTCCTACCCTATTTAATTGTGGACTTGAGTCACACAGAGCTTTTTTCATATTCTGAATCAGTTCTTGTTTGAATCCTTTGCTCACTGAACTGGGAAGTCATTCCTAGAAAATGCATATGTTTATTTCTTAGTAGAACATTTTCCTCTATAGTTTTTTTTGTCTTTCTGTTGAAGGACTATGTTTTCCTACATGGAAGCGAATCTACATTTATTCCTATTTTCATGAAGTTGACTACTCGAGACTTACCCTTTCTTAGGCAAGTTGGTTATTAGTAGAAAATAGTAACTAGATTTGTGTTTGGGTTATATTTAATTTATAGATAAATTTGGGATATAAATATAAAGTAGCTCCAAATTGGAGCTGTAGAATAGATCTGAAGGACCTTGTTAATTAAATTTAATTTCTCCTTTAGTTTCTTGGATTTATTAGGTTTGTTCTTACAAATAATTAATAGTTGTTATTATTAAAGCTTGTTTAGGTTCTTTTAAACAGTAGGGTCCCAATGAATTATTACATATTATTTAGGGAAAAATGAACACTTTTTTTAAACCATAGCCCTTCAGAAAATTTTAACTACTTGTAAAGTATGACTTAACCTGGTGACAATAGATGTTATTAAAAGCCTCTTTTTTAATAAAAAATTAAAATCTATTTCATGTCCTTGTGGTTGCCTAGTTTTCTGTTTCTTGTACAGAGAAAATTTTTGACATTTTACTTGACATTTTACCTTCTGAATATTTCTAATAGCTTCTAGAATTTAGATCTCTTCTCTCAAATCCTGGCATATTTGATTGATTTTTTACTTTCTTTGAAATACAGCCCATTTATATGTTTCAACTACTTGATCATTTTTTTGTAATTTTCTGATTAAAATGAACTGCTTTAATTTTTTTGTTTTAACCTTAAAAATTTCTTTTACAAATACTTTGTTCATTCTCAATTTCTACTCTCTCTCTTTCTCTCTCTCATTCAATATTGACATGAATTGCCTTATCACCATCTTTGAAAAAGATGAGGTTTTGAAGGCGCTTTCATGTTGCTTCAGTTACACAATGCACCAAAGAGCTGTCTATTCCTCTAGTCTCTGGCCATGAGCTGAGAGTGGCCACCTGTCTCACGCCCTGTGGGATCTTCCCTGAGGGATGGACCCTGAGGGACAGAGTCCAGCCCAGCGCCGGTCTCCCAGCCCATGTTACACAGGGAGTGGATGGCCAGGGTGTGGCTCCCGTGCTCATTTTCAGTGAGGATAGCTTCGTTCTTATTCTCATCAGACTCAGTTCTTAAATTCATTTAAGATGCAGCTGAATAGCATATTGCTTGCCAGAGATTCTTGTGGTGACAACAACAAAAAGAGAACACACAGGAAAACCTCCAACACCGGAAATACACAGCACTCAATAGGTAGTGCCAAGTGTCTGCTGAGTGCTACTGGCTCTTTGCTGATGCTTTCTTTTGAATTTGAAAATTATGGAGGCATAAATCAGATTAGAGATTAACAAATGAAGAGCTGCAAGGCAAGTTTTACACACTGATTTCTATTTCATCGTTTTCTTTTTTTCCCCTTTGGTTGGGAATACCATGGTTTGGATACAGAGTGCTCTGTTTGCTAGACAATGATTCTGTCACACGAGTGTACCACAAGGTATCATTTTTACTTTTAAAATACATATTTATTATATCTAGGTAGTGTATGAAGGAGTCGCTGTTCAACAGAACATTTTATGAATACAGTGCATCTTGCTCCAGGTCACCCCTTTAACATTCTCACCACCCCTCCCTGAACCCATTTCTCATTCTTAATTTTTAGATTATATACTGCATTTTTTGCCATTTAATAAAGCAATGTCTGTATGCAATGCATCTTGATCTGTGTCATACCTGCAACATCTTCACGCCCACCCTTTCCTTTATTTTTCTCCGTTCTGTGGCATATACAATGAGTTCCAGTGGCATTCAGTCCTTTTTTTCTTCTGTCAAAGAAGTCCCAGACCATTTTGTTTCTATCTCCACGTCTAGTATAGTTGATATTGCAGGTGTGAACTACCATGTCCAACCCTATTTGTGTGATGGGGCCTCACTGAGGTTGCTCAGGCTTGTCTTAGCCATGTTCCTCCTGTAGCCATTTCCTGTGTAGCGAGGGTTACAAGCATGTGCCCCAGTTCCAGACCCCTTCAAATCCACTTTGAGAAATAATATCAACTTGCTCAGTAATATTTACTATGTACCTTACACACTCCTACGCCGGCTACATCTTGACCTTCACTCTCCTCTACGAACGGTTGTGAAACACACGATTATGCAGAAAGACATTATTGCACTCCAATCTTACTCAACACATTCCCTGCTGTGATTTGTTATTTTCTCTGAAGTCATTTCTTCACATTAAAATTTGGGGCTATTATAATTTTATGTTCTCTTTGCTTTACTATTTGCTGCTCCTGCTGAGCTTTGTGCCTCTGTGCTTGTTGGTGTTCCTATTCTTTGTTGTTTGAATATTTTTCCCTCCCTGGGTGTATTTGTTATTTAATATTCCTTTACCTAATGCGGATGGTCTGGCTTTGGTTTCTGACAGCTGGGGCCCTGCCTCTAGCCTGTGTTCTCTGGGGTTGGACGCAGCTCCTCTGGATTACCCTGCCTCTGTCAGACTGCTGCCTTCTGCTGATTCTTCTCTGGTTCATTGGATTTTTCTCGTGAACGTGGTTTGGTTTTCTTTTCAAAGGGAATTCATACTTCTCTTCTTTTGTCTTGTGACCTGTAGGCACTCCTTTCTTAATTTCTGATGCCCCTGTAAAGAGGCTTCCAGATGATTCTCTACAGCTGAGTCCAAGCCTCTGTACAGTGGTCTTCTAAGTTGGATGCTCCTATTTTTATATTTGTCTCCCATGCAAAAAGTATTTTCCAGGCAAATATTACTGTGATTGACAGAAATCAACACAGGGAATGAAGGATGAAAACAAATATATGGAAATAATTACAAATTGTGAACGTTACTAAATATAATATTCTATCATTAGTTATAAACTTTCTTTCAGATTGATTTTATTTAATAATACACTCAACATCACCAATTTTATGCATAGTTAAAAATCAAACTATTTAACTTTATCATGAAAAAACTGCTTCTTTTCTCCATCCTCCAAATTATCAGAGTCCCTAATATAAAAGTATATGTTAGTATGAAATAGAAAATATGCATATGTCTCTAAATATCATGCTCATATCAGTATTTCTATATGCTTTCAAATTTAAAATGTCTATTAATCAAACACAGAATTTGGATCATTTGCACCAATTTCCAGTTTATATGCTCTTTGTTTAATCAAGTTTTATATCAAATGATACAAAAATAAATGAATAGTAATAAATTAATATTTCCTTTTAATAATACACATGTAGCCTTTACTCTGTCTATAATCATATTACTCATTGGCTGGATAATTGGAGGTAAGCTTTTCCTACCCAGGCTGTCTTCAAACCATGATCCTCAGATCTCAGCCTCCCAAGTAGCTAGGATGACATTTATGACCCATTGGCACCTGGATGGATTTCCTCTCTCTGAAACTCAGGATATTTTTCATCTCAGTCTACACTTCCTTGTGCACATTAACCTTCCTTTCAGAATAACTTTTGACAGGGTCCAGAATCTTAAGTTATCAACCATCTGTCTATAATGATTATAATTTATCTCCAAAGGCAACCTGATGTACACCTGCCTGACCCAACCCACATATAAATTGACAAGCACAGTGGAAAGTTCAGACTGACAGCTTGAAATGCCCCAGGAAAACTCCACCATGTCTATTCCGGATTATGAAAATCAATCATTCCCTGTTGTATTGCTGGTATGAAGACTCACAAATTACAGATCAAGCAGAGGCTTTCTAATAAATCATTCTGGGAATTTATATTATAGTATTGAAAAAAGACCAGCATCAATTTATATCTCCTCAGTCCTTTTTCTAATAAACTTTATATAAGGAAAGAGACTGATTGTAATAAAAGAGTTCCAGCTCTTAAAAATCTAAGCAGCTTCTAAGCTCTCTCCTTTTTAAAAATATTTTATGGAAAGGTCCCATTATGTTTCTGCTGTTCTCTCTAGAATGATACATCTGAGTTCGTTTCATTATCATTAACAATATTGTCACATTACAATGGGAAAAATACTTCATTAGGTTGTCTTTAAACAATGTTCCAGTTTCTCCTTGTCTCACAGCTAATCGTTGTGAAGCTCAGAGTTCATTTCCATCTGCAATTGGTGGCTTCATGATTTGTATTCAAGTAGATTTCTGATTGATTCTAGAATGCTGTCTGCACAAAGCCCCCTCATCCAATGCTGATTACACAGAAGAGAATCTAATCACTCCCATGGCATGCCCAGTTTATAGAAAAGTATCTCCTGCATATCTTGCTTTCCATCAGAGACTAAAGGTCCTATAGTTTTAAAATAACTGAGGTAATGCGGACTGAGTTATTCTGCAATGTAATCAAGAGCATGCATCAAAGGAGGAATCAACCAAGCACTGCTTGTAGAGGTGACCAGAAGTGCTAAGAAAATGGGAGCTTTGCTCTTAGACAATGTTCATAGGATGAGGAGTTCCTCTATTATTTCTGTGATCATAGATTCATGCTTACATACTGAATTAGCATTATATCTAACAAAACCTTAAATATGATCAAATTATAAGTTTTCTATATTCTTTTATTTGTGAGTTTTTTCTTCAATGATACAACTGTAACTGATTTCACTACATGTTTAGAAAACATTGTCTTCTGAAGCACTTCTCATACTATGATTTTTTGAAGTGATGAAATATGTACCAAACAGCAAAATAAATCAATAAACAAAAAGAAAAATCATGTAGTGATATTTTTGTATTTTTATTATCTTTAAGTAGTTTTACAAAGAAGTTCCCATTCTACAAAACAGTATATGAATACAAGATGTCTGACAACATTGTCCCTAATCCCTTCTCTCACTTTTTTTTTTTTAAGATTGAGATTAGGTGATTACATAAATTCACATATTTCACAGCATTGTGGAATAGTAATACTTAAAGTCACAAACACATTTTAACCTTCACAAAGCAAATTGTCAATATCATGGTCTATAAAGTTTGTGAATTCTATGAGCTTTGGCAATGCAATTATGTCTTCTGCATCAGGCGGTGGCTACATTTGTTTCCTTTTGCTTACTGTACATTCTTATTCTTCCCCCCTCCTTCCCTTACTCTTAAAGTCAGAGGATATACATTGGATTCTTGACTGAATTTCCCCCCTCTTTTCATTCTTCCACCCCTTTACCTTTGACTTCACCCTACCTCTTTCCAATCAGTACCCCCTTTCTGGTGCTTTATTTTTCTGAACTTTGCTTTGCCTTTATAAGGAATTACACTATTTGAGTTCTCCTTCGAATCTACCATATTCCCATTAATGCATTTGTATTCACTTGCATATTACCCAACGTATTTGCTATTAAGTCTATAAGCTAAATCTACCTTCCACATATAAGGGAAAGCATTCATTCATCCTTTGTCTCTCTGAGGCTGACTTACTTTGCTTAACATAGCTTTTCCTAGAAAGAATGATAGTGTCCCATTATTGTAATGAAATGGAAAGGCCCTGGGGAATAATATGAAGTTTTGAATCCACTCCAAATATTTACTGCTTGTTTTTTATTTTATTTTATTTTATTTGTGAACACACTGTACAGAGGGGTTACAATTACATGGGCAGGATAATGCATACATTTCTTACCAAGCATTGCAGCCTCCTCCTTTGTTT
>NW_012267237.1:8168551-8197710 GCF_000151885.1 Dipodomys ordii
ACTCTGAAAACATTACAAGATGGAATAGGAGAAACCCTAGGTCTCCTTGGCTCAGGCCGAAATTTTCTGAATAGAGACCCGGAAACACAACAAATCAAAGAAAGGTTGAAAAATGGTATTGCATAAAGTTGCAGAGCTTCTGCATGGCAAAAGTCATAGCTAGCAAGATCAATAGAAAGCCCACGGATTGGGAGAAGACCTTCACTAGCCATACAACAGACAAGGGTCTCAAAAAGATACTTGGAACTCAAAAAATTAAGTCCCCCAACAATAAATCCTCAAAGAAACAACTGCTTGTTTTAAGAAAAGAGGCACCTAAATCATTCAGTGATTAACCTAGAAATCTTTGATGTTTTCTTGATATTTCAAATCACAAGCTGTTTCATTCAGCAAATCCTGTCAGTTCTACTCCAAATTAACACGAAGCTTTTCTACTGCTCTAAATTTCCACTTTTGTTCCAAACTGCTGTTACTTTTGTTGTTAATATAAAACCTATAACTTTCCTTCTCCTTGTCCCATTCACATATGCCACGATATATGCTTGTATATATATATACGTGTTATATATTTATGACAAAAGATGCAATCTTATATGACACTAACTTTATTTTATTTATTTGTCTATTTTGGGCTTGAACTCTGGGCCTGGGCTCTTCAGCTCAAGGCAAGTGTTCTACCACTTCTGGTTTTCTGGTGGTTCATTGGAGAGAAGAGTCTCATGGACTTTCCTGCCCGGGCTAGCTTTGAACCACGATCCCCATATGTTTGCCTCCTGAGTAGCTAGGATTACAGGCTTGAGCCACTGGTGCCCAGCTAATGTTACATTTTATGGCTGGAATTTCAAGGTTGCACATTGAGATGGCACATAGTAATTTATCTTTCTTCAGTTAGTTTCAATCTCCTTTTTACCCCTGCTTCCCAAACATCTTGATCTCATTCTAGTTGTTTGCATGCATTCCTTCCAAATCTGAAGTTTTATGGACTTCATTATTTTTTTTCTTCTTGGGAAAACACAATTGATTTGTATTTTTTGGAAAGAATTACTTGTTTTCAAATTTCTGCTTAATTAAATTTGTTCAGGTAGTTCCTCAACTCATAAATGTATGGTAATTATTATCAAGTTTCTCAATAAACATATTTATCTTGCTGTGTATATGTTTAACAGTATGTTTGTTAAATATGTGTCTCTACTTAAAATATTTTGAAATATATGGAATGTATATTTTGCTTATCATTGCATATTGTTTGTCCAAAATCTGTACCTTAATAGTATTTGAGTAAGAAATTTAATAACATAAAATCTAAAATGGTATTTGCTTTTATAAGACCAACATTACATTAGAGAAATATGGTGTTTGTAAACTAAATCTATTCTTTACACAAGATAAATAATTCACTTGAGTATTTATTAAATAAACAACAGATTGTATTCAAATGCACAAGTCTTGCAATTGATTTTATTTCTCTTTTTAAGAATCTGATATCCACTTGTGTTTAGTTAATTAAATTGTAAGGAGGAATTTCTGTGAGTGGGAAAAATACTATATCACAGAACTAATGTGAGAGTCATCATTAGGCCGGTGGCAGCCAACCAGCACCTGCACTGCCCCTTCTCCCTGCTGAATAGAGGGGCAAACATGTTTCTGTGGTTTGTGGTAGCAACATCATTTCTCTTTGCTTAGAAGACCCCTTCCTCCCAACAGCACAGAAGTCTACTGAAACTTCCTGTTTATCACTGACAAGCCCAGTCATAAACACAGAGGTTACTGTAACAGCTTTAATTCACTGGAGCTAATTTCAGCTGCATGTGATGTGCTGTAATGACAATTAAGCTGATTAATCGTGCTGTCCTCATAATCTATGGCTGACTTTTGTTTGAGCCTGTTCCTGATTGAGTGCTGGGAAACAAACATCAAAGCACAATGATGCCTTTGACAGTGATACCTTTTACTTTGACATGTTTATATGTGTTTTTAGCTTTAGTGTAGTATAATTGAGAGATTAAAAATGTACAAATTTATTTAAGATGGGAAATGTATGTACACAGAAATGTGCATACACATGCCAAAGGTAACTGATGTTCTAACCCTACATTGTTTGCTTTTTGGCCTTAAGGATACTTTAAATTTGTTCTCAGCCAATTTTACTATGGGAAATGACATTATTAATTATTGTCACTCTACGAGATATATGAAGTTTATACAACTTAATTATTTTATAGCTGTAAATTGTCACACATTTTAAGCAATGTTATTCAATGAATACAAATACTATGCTATGATATTTTCATCTTGTCTGTATTTTGAAATAACCCACCTTCTTACAGGTTTCCTTAAAATCTACATTATCTGAAATGTACATACGCACATTTGTTTTCTTAAATTAGAGCTCCTGGGGCATACACAGTTTTATTTAATCATTTTGACTACAAGCCATTTTTCATCTTAAACCTATGAAATACATATATTACATGTGTTAAAATAGTATACATATCAAAATATTTTACATATTACAAATCTACATCTTATAAACAGTCTGACGATTTTTCTCTCTTAATGAAAATCAAAGATTTCAATGCTTTTCTACTGCTTGCTGAAAACTTACAAGTAAAAAAAAATCTATGAATTATTATTCTGTACTCTGATTCAAATATTCTCCCAAGTTTAAAGATTAAAATCTCTTTTTTTGTTCTGGGGTCCAGTCGTGGGGCCTGAACTCTGAGCCTGGGCGCTGTCCCTCAGCTCTTCAACTCAAGGCTAGCGCTCTACCACTTGAGCCACAGCGCCACTTCCGGCTTTTTTCTTTTTGCTTATGGGGTGCTGAGGAATCGAACCTATGGCCTCATGCATGCAAGTCAAGCACTCTACCACTGAGCCACCTTCCCAGCCCCAAGATTAAAATCCCTTTAGAAGTTGAGGAGATTATGTATTTGGGAAAATTTTGCCAAGTTCTGTTTACATAGGACCATGTCTTTTATATTCCTGGTTGTTCACATGCTAGTTCTGTGAAGGACAGAGCACCACAGAAAGATCACTGTTGAACAGCATTGGGCATTCTCTCATGGGATTCTTTCAGTAGGTAACCATTTACCCAACAAGCACACAAAGATAAATCCAACGAAAGGCTAAATGAAATTAATTACCAGCAGAACCTTCTAAATTGACCTAGATTTTCATTTAAGATGAAGATATTTTTGACTTGCTAGACTCTATAGAGTCACATAGAAGAATATCTTGTGAAATAAAATCAAGAGGAGCACATAAATCACCACATACTATCCCTGATCATGAAATATAGCTGTGAGGACCTCAATTGACAGGTGACCTCCTTGCCCAGTTGAAGTGCAGATAACTTATCCTGAATTACCACTGTACATTTACAGATGTGGTATGACTAAACACTTCTGCACATTTCCCTTTCTCAAGGTTTCTCCACATCCCATCATTTTTTCATACCCATAGGATGAAGTGCACTACTTACAGGCAACAACACATGCTTCTCACTAATAAGTTTTCCACACTCTGTACAGGTACAACTGTACTAGATAATCTGATATTGAAGTCCCTCCATATTCTCCACTGCAGTGTGAGTTCTCTGATGTTGACTTGAATAGGCAAACTGTAGGCTTTCCCTGATTTCTTCAATTCGTAATTTCACCGCACTGTTTTGTCTTATAATTTTAAGTAGTGGTAGAAACTGAAGGCTTTCCCAAATTGTTTACATACCTTAGGCTTCTCGAGAGTGTCAGATTTTTCATGCATTTAAATAGAACTCTGATGAATGAAGGCTTTCCTGTATTGCCTATTTCCTTACAGCTCCTGTCCATCATGTATCCTTCCACTGATATGAATGACACTGTGTCAGTACTTACATCACAATGTTTCTCTCCAGTGGGAGTGCTTTCATGTCTCTGAGTGCAGACAAGAGTGCAGCTTTCCTCACGATGCTTACAATGAAGATTTCTCTCCAGTGTGAATTCTTCTGTATTTTCAGGTAACTGGAAGAAGTGTTTAGGCTGTCCATTGTGAGTTCATCTACGTGTTGTAACATCATGGGAAGACCTGAAGTCTTTTCTATATTGATTGCATCCATAGAGTTTCCTCCAGTGTGAATTATTTTGTGAAAAATTAGATTATTAGTTCTAGTGAAGACCTTCCCACCTTGCGTACCTCCGTAGATTTTCTTTTCAGTATGAGTTATTTCACATTCCCAAAGGTAACTGCATTGAGTGATGGCATCCTCATCTTAATTATACTCAAGACGTTTCTCTGTATTATGAGTTCTTTCCTGTGCTTTATCATTCTTGGGAAGAATGACATGTGTTCCCACAAGGGTGAAGTTTCTTTCCAGCATGGGTTCTGTTATGCTTCAGAAGAAGACTAAATCTGCTGAATGCTTTTTTATTTCAGTTACAAACATATAGGTTCTCTCCAACAGGAGTGTTTTTTTCATGTGTTTTAAGATCACAAGATAAAATAAAGGCTTTCCTACAAGTCTTACATCCATATTGATCTTCAATGTGTTTTATTCATGTCTTTGAAGTTGTCTGATACAAGTAAAAGCTTTCCATAATGCCCCCATCCATACAGTATCTGTTCAATATGAGTTCTTACATCACTCGATGTCCCTGAAACAAATTTGTGCCCAGTCACATGGTTTACATCCATAGGCTTCTTCTCTAGTGTGAACATTTTTTAATGTATCTGAACATTACTAAGTTGATGAAGACTTTCTTACATTGTTTATACTTAAAAAGTTTCCCTCCACTAAGAACTTTCTCATATCTAGTCACTTACCTAAGTGAATACTTTTCCACAAAACTAGCATCTATAGATTTTTTTCTCCTTCTTTGTCAGTTCTTTCAAGATTCTAGAGGTGGTGAAGTCCTGCTCACATCGCTTACATCGATGCAGTTTCTCTACAGTGTGAGTTCTCTTGTGTCTTCAAACATTACTGGATTAAGGAGAGGATTTCCCACCATGTCCATATTCACCAAAGTGTTTAACTTCAAGGTTGATTTTTTTATTCTGTGAAAAAAAACAACCTGCCATCTGCATAGGATTCTCAATATTGATGAAAAAAGTGGTTTCTCTCTCTGTGCATTCTGTTGTGTGTGTTAACACGATGGAATTGCTGAAGGCTTTCCCACATGGCTTACTACATTCAGATTGTTTGATGTGAGTGCTCCCAAAGTTTGGTCTGGACGGAGACGCTTCTATGGGTTACCACATGCTTTACTCTTTCCACTTTCTTTTTGTTTCCCTTGGAACTTTGCAGTTATTTTCAACATTTTTCTTTCTACTTTTTTTCCTATCAAGTCCAGCTTTTTAAAGTTTATCAACATCACAGCTCTGTGGAGGTTTATTTGAGAAAGATAAAACAATGTCCACTCTGGCAGGGTAAATTTTATGGCAATACCCTCCAAGTCCACTGGCTTTATCTCCTCTGTCTTGTACATCGGTGCCCTATCTCTAGGACTCTTATACTCAGGGACCATCACAAAATGGTCAGTGTTGTCACAGTGGTCAATCTCAGCAGCAGACAGCAGACCAATGTGATGAATCAGGAAGAAGAGTACCTGGTGGTTAGCATCTTCGATGGTCTACTTGTTTTTTATACTTAAGTTTATTTTCATTGACAGGTAAGAACATAAAATTGTACTTACCTTTATTTCACTTGGGTTTGATTAGTTCTTTATATTTCAGATGTTTCTTTTACAAGATTTCATATATTCAAACAATTGTGAACTTGTTAAAATTATAGTACTACTTATTTTTCAATTATAGTCATTATGCTTGACAAAGAACAACTAAGTGTTAATCTGAAAGCTCTGTATCTTAGCAAATAAAGTTTTCCTGATCATGGATTGAAATGGCTGCAGAGATGATTGAGATATTTTTGGTTTGGCTTTATTTTTAATAATTGTTAGTGCTGTAGTGAAGTTTGACTGTGAGGCCTGGCACTTTCTTGGATTGCCTTCACAGGTGGTGGTCTACCACTTAAGCTATGCTTCCAAAACTGCTTTTGGCTAATTAATTGGAGATGGAGTCTAATGAACTTTTCTTCCAGGACAGGGCTTGAATCATTATTCTCTGGTTCTCATCGTTTTGGGTAGTTAGGATTACAGGCCACAAATGCCAGAAGATGTGGAAGTAGGCTGGGCCTGAGCTCAGGTCCTGGAACTGTCCTTCAGCTTTTGTACTCAAGGGTAACACTCTACCACTTGAGCCACAGCTCCAATTTTGCCTTTTTGGTGGTTAATTGGAGATAAGAGTCTGAAGGACTTTCCTGCCCTGGCTGGCTTTGAACTGTGATCCTCAGATCTCAGTCTCTTGAGAAGGTAGGATTATAGGCATGAACACCAGTGCCCAGGATTTTATTGTTGCTGTTTTTGTAAAACTATATAGAGACTCTTCTCATATGCATCATTTTATTGGGAATAACCATTGTTTTGGTTGTCTTACCTACCATTTCCTTTCTAGTCCCATTAGATTGCTAATAGTTCTTTCTCAAATCACAAAATCAGTAAAATTTTATACTCATTAGTCAATTTAAAATATTTCACAAAACTGTTTACAGCTAAACCTCAAAACATATGTAAATAGATGTGTATATGTATTCACAGTAAGAAACTGAAAATGGTGAAGATAATACTGAAGAATAATTTTTCACATTCAATATGTTATGTAAAACAGAAAATATTTGCTTCTTTTTAAGAACAGAAGAAACAAAATTCAACAGATTAAAAAAGTTTCATGTTAGAGAATGATAATTGTCAGTCTTCTGGTATTGCGACAAGTCTGATGTTAAAGTCTGCTTTTAGTTGTAAAAAATTCCTGGTCTGCATTAGTAAAAATTTTAACTGTATTTTTATTTGCCTATATGATATTGGCCTTTTCCTTTCATTGTGATAGATGCATCAATACTTATCAGTGAATTTTTGCTTTAATAATTTTGTGATGAGCTTGACTGGTATATTGATCTTAAAGAAATTATCAATAATTGTTGAGTCTGTGATTTCTTTTTAGGAGTATCATTGCATTAACAAGAAAAATTTGTTATGTAAAATTGTAAAGAAATAATGTAGGATAAAAATGTATAGTAAGGGAAAATATTTCTGGGGCCTTGTTGTATGTAGTATATGCAAATGCATGTTTATGAAGCCTAGGGGATTAGGAGATGTGCCAAATATTAGATAAAGATGATGTTTTATTCATCACTTAACAAGCATTAAGTAATCATTATATGGCATCTATCATAATGTGAGTTAAAATGATAATCAAGTAAATGAAAATATAATTCAAAAAATCTGCTAGTATAGAGATAAAAATATAAAACTAAGTGTAATTATTGTTATAACCTGTGTAAAAGAGACTAATATACTAATATTTCATTGCTAAGATTTCATCTGCGTAATGATATGCCTGGCCAAGAAAGATCGAACACAATCATTAAAAGTCAAAGGAAAGTATAGTAGCAATTAATCCCATGACTCAAACATGAAAGATGAAGAGGAGCTGCAAGAAATATAACGGATTCCAAGAGCAGTGATGAAAATCATTGGAAACGTTAAGAAAGTATAAATAATTGAGTATCTCTGGACTTCAGTATTAAAATAAGCTTTCATGAGAATTGATAATGTAGGATGTCATAAATGTAGTTCTAGAAAAGTGGGTCTGAAGCCCATCTAAAGTCCCACACAAGTGGAAGTGAGAGCTTGCGCCATCTTTGAGAGGTACTGCCAGCCTGCGGTTCACTGAGGTCCTTCCCTTGACACACATGTTGCCACTCCAGCAGTCCTTCTTGTTGCTTTAGGGCATTAAGCATGCATGTTTGCTCCTCTATGTACTTCTACCATGATACCTTGCTTTGGCACAGGCCAAACATAAGAAGTATATGGATCAAGTACTGAAATCTCTGAAAATATGAGGCAAAACGTCTTTTATTTCTATACATCAACAAACTCAAGTGTTTACTCTAGTAGTAGAGAACATACAACACCGAGTTCAGTAGCTTGGCTCTTGGAGGAGGACCACCGAGATGACCCGTAGGAGTGACAGATGAGATTTGCATCGTGGGGTGTTATCAATGAATGGCATTGGTGGAGTGTGGAAACATGGGACACAAAGTCCCAGAGAGGACATTGTGTTTCCAGTAGAGATAAAAGGAAGGAAGGGAATTCAGAATAGAACTGTTGAGAAAGCAGTAAAGAAGATTGATGTGCAAACGGAGTCGTATGAAACAAAAGAAAAAGAATAGAAAAAAGAATAGAACACATTGCATTTCTAATTCGAATATAAATTCACCTATGACCTCTATAGAAATAAAAAATATGTATTTCTAAAATTCATAAGAGAAAAATGTAAGAATGTAGAACTGATTTCTTTATAGTCAGTAATAGAAATTATAAATAAAATGGGAAGAAACTGGAGGCACAGTCTCCAAAAGGAAGACAAAGTGGACACAGTAGCCAAAGAGATGCAAGAACAGCATGAGGAAAGATTTTACAGAGATAAGAGACTATCTACATTGGCTTGCCTGTCTTGACTTTGCTAGTGGAAAAAGTAGACTGCCTTTGTGTAAGTGGACTACTGATTGAGTTATTTCTTGACACCAAAAGAAATACTGTATGCAATTATTTCATGTTAGCTAACTATAAACCCTGACTGATATTTCATCTCCAAGAGTCATAAAAATATGCTTCTTTCACACATCCTCAGGGAAAGGAGCTCTGGGAGCAGATGACCAACTTTAATATTCAACACTGTCTGAAATCTTTAAATTTTAATTTCCTCTTCTTTCACTGGTTATTACATTGTATGCACACCTTTAAATCAATGCCAACATTTCTTAAGCCTAAGATTTCATTGCAGCCTACATATATCATGAAAATGTGTATTACCTTGCAAAATCTTAATACTCTTATAATGTTCTTCCTCTCTGTTGCCTCAGTTTCTTCCTCCATTACATCTTTCTTTCTCCTTGTCCTTGTCTTCCTCATCTTCTAGAAGAAACAACTACAGTATTCACATATTTCATTCATGTCCCTGTGTTTTTTCCTGTGAATTACCTTGAAAGTCTTTCTTACTGAGTTATTTTTTTAAGAGCGGTGTTGTTTCAGTTTTTAAATACTTAATTTTTTACAGCATTTATAGAAATTTAGCATGGCATGGCTTGTATAAGACAAAAAATGCATATTCATTTTACAGCTTTCCCAAACAATGGAGCACCCAAATGGAATCGTTGATACTGATTAATTCTAGTGCATTCAAAGATACATTCATAACTATAATTTTATACTAAAATTTCCATGTAGTGGTATAAATTTTTTGATTATTCAATACAGAATCGCATCAATTGCAAATGCTGGCATTTTCAAATAATTCTGGAAAAGCCGACTTAATTATCTCACTGCCAGTGAATCACAGGGTGTTTCAATGGGTAATCAATCTTTTTCTCTATGGAGCTATCCTCAGTGTGTGGGCTATGAATATCATTATGTTGCTTCTTCATTCAATTCTGTGCCTCATGCCTAGATCCAAAGACAGTGTGAGTACTAAGGAAAAGATTCTTTAACTGGACATCTTTACTTGTAGAAGCCCACCAGAAGTAAAAGGAAATAGAACCAATAGGAATTCATTCTCAGGGCCATATTAGTTTTCAAACCAAGCTTAGAAATTAAATACCTGGATGGAATAGGCCATTCCACAAATGCCTCTTGAGGTTTTACTCATTTATTTGTTTTATTTATTTATTTGTTTGCTTGTTTTGTTTCATTTGTCTATTGAGTATCTAAGTATTACTGTCTGTCATGAAGAATTTAAAGACTCATCATTTTTTTTAATGTTGAGAATATCCGTGTATTTTCTGCAATGTTCACACTGAGTGCTGGTCTTTACACATTGTTTGCTTCGAAATTATGACTATATTATTATAATATTATTATATTATTTGTAAAGCTTGCTTTGGTGCATTTGAACTACTCAAATAAGTTTGATATAAGTCCAAGAATATTTTGTTGACTCCTCTATAACAATCTACTAATCTTCTAAAAATTTAGTGGTTTGATCTTTCAAGATGATCTGAACTGCTAATGAAATTTACAAGAAGATATTATTAATACTGAATAAAAATGTACACTCTGAAAACTGCATAAACAATATTGAAAATAAAATATTAATTGAAGCATGAGGATTGCATCTCATCAAAAAGAAAAGATTTTGTTTCTCTATTTTGTATATATATATGTTTATTCATATACAGATATATTTTCAGATTGACTGTACTTCCAATGAATGCATGCTATTTATATCTCTTGTCTTAGTGGTACATGCCAATGTTTCTATTTCAGCTTCTGTGTTGCATACAATGCAATGAAATTCTCATTTCTCCTTTGAATAGAGAATAATTTGACCAGAGTACATACACCTACACATTTAGAAAAGAAATATTTTTAAGTATTCTGGAGAATTTCAGCCAATGAATGAACAAAACCAGTAATTCTCGGTATTGTTCTACATTTTCATCCCATTTTAATAGAAGCAATTCTGACACAAATTGAAAATTATGCCATTTATTGTTTCTGATGGAATTCCCTTGGTGTAAGCTTTATGCATAATGAACCTGAGCTAAAGTTGAGATTTTATGTTTTGTAGAATTACAGTGCTTATTTAATTATATGGGTGGTCTTTTCATGAGATTGTATTTACTACCAGGCAAGAAAAACAAGCAATATTATAAATATTTTAATAATGGGAATCTTGGAGCTTAAAAATATTAATTGATTTGTTAATTTTTACATAATTCTTTCAAGGAATTATAGACATAAGTATTCATAATACCATATAAGTAATTTGTTTTACCTAAAATTTAAGAATTGTAAAGAAAATATTTAAGCTATATACAATCAGATCACACTAAAGTATGATCAAGACACTTGGTTGTGTTGTTATTTTAAAATAAATCCATATAAGTAATAGTTGGAGGATAGACTTGAGAACATAACACTATTAAATAATCTTATGGGTAAATTTACTTCCTAGGATTTTACTTATCACTGAGAATGAGTAGGATCATTATAAATGAAGAATGTATATATGCCCATACATATATGTATGCAGGAATTACCATGCTGTTTCTTTTGCTACTGCTCTTGGAAAAATCACACCTGCCAGGAAATATTTAAAAGGATTGTCCATTAAATAACTACTTGTTCTATCATTTTCAATAAACAGCTCACGGTACAGAGAAATTTTCCCATATGCTTACCAAAGCTTTAGGTGGATACACTAATCACTCTTAAATGTATGATATGGACTAGAAGTCTCCTTGCATTGAAACAGTACAGAATAGTAGATAAGCAGGGATCTTGTAAAATTTGACAGATATGTTAAATTACAAATCCCTCCCTCCCCCCAAAATACAATATTTCACTCCTGGATACCATGTATCTAAGAAAAGGAAAGCACTTCAAAAGGTTTAAGTAGACTAAAACCAATGTGGCATGCTAAACAGAGATATACAAATCAAAGCCAGTGGTGAGGATGCTATTAGCACATCTTAAAATAAATCCTGTGATCTTTAGAATAATCCATGTTGTTCCACAACCTTTCTCAAATAATACAGCATGCAGCCCCAGAAGAAGGCATTTATTTTGAACAGCTCAGAATTATCTTTTGATGTCGTTCTCAGATAAAGGGCATGTGAAAATGTAATGATGTAACTTCCAGGCAGGGGAGATTAAGTGGATAAATTATTTAATGAAATTAAAGGAGATTCTGCAGTGCTCTGACTGCTTATTAAGGGCGAATAATTTTTAAATTCAGTCAGCTATATTTCCACAGATTCTTCTATCTAAACTTTATCTTTCCAAGAACACAAAAAGTGAAAACCTGTTTACATTGTTTTACCATGTCTTCCTAAGAGAGACATTGGTATGACCAGCTCAATATTTTCTCTCATATATCACATTGAACTTGTAATTTTATTATAATGATGAATTATTAAGCAGCTAATATAATTAAATACCCATAATGATAAATTTCTTATGATTGTATAAAGGAAGATTATTAAAAATTTTATAAGGTACATGGTAACGAATCTTGTATAAGAGTAACATTGGTCCACTTTCTAGTATTAGAAGAAACACAGCCAGAGGCTGAAAATGAGTTCAGAATGTCCACACACAGCAAGGCCAGGCTGAGAAATCACACAGAGATTTTGGCTGCCCACAGAAATGCGTCTTTAAGTTAGGAACTATAAGCAAGGGAAGAGCTGGGAAGTATGTGACAAATGATTCTTTGAAGTAAAGCTTGCAGTCATGACTTTGCAAGGTCTGATTTGAACTTCTTTTCATTTCTGTTGGTCCAGTTCACCCACATTGATTTCAGGCTTCTACTATAACCTCTGAGCTGTTATGGAATTTAGACACCAGAGCTCACATCCATAGGAGAGAATGAGCCTTCCTCTGCCTGTATTCCAGGTGACTTGAAGTTGCAGTGTGCAAAAGTGGTGGAGTGTGATCTTCAAGGTTCCTCAGGTCAGTGTAGGAAATGTAACTGAATCTTCTACTCATGGAGGAGAAGCTCCCAAACAGAACAAGCTCATCCATTAATAGTAGATAACATCAATATTTTGCTCTTTGGTTTTCAATTCTTTGATAACTCTAAGGAATATTCTCTTTATGGTTGAGTAAAGCTCTCAGAAAAAAATAATTTCAGGGTCATTCTATGGGTATTTGCCTTGTAATCATACTTTGTTCTTGCTTTTCCTTTCCACTCGATTCTGAGACCTCTTTCCACTTAAACAGTTTGCATTCTGAATCTTCCCTGAATATCTAGATGAACAAGAAAAACAAACCCTCTTTTTTTTTTTTGTCATGGGGCTTGAGCTCCGGGCCTGGGCGCTGTCCCTCAGCTCTTCAGCTCAAGGCAAGCGCTCTACCACTTGAGCTACAGCGCCACTTCCAGTTTGCTAGTGGTTTATTGGAGATAAGAGTCTCACGGACTTTCCTGACTGGGCTGGCTTTGAACTGTGATCCTCATATCTCAGCCTCCTGAGTAGCTAGGATTACAGGCATGAGCCAATGACCAAAGCCTTTTTTCACAACCATTTTACATGTTGAATCATCTTAGTAGCCATAGGTCTAATCAAGTATGAACATGCATCATCTTAATCTACTAAGGTTATGTCTGTGTTATGATTGCATTGGAATTAAGTTCTTATATAGCTCAACAATAATGAACTAATAATTACAATTTGCATAGTTGACAAGATATTCTTTCTTTTGTCATTATAGGGTTTGAACTTGGCCTGGGCTCTGTCCCTAAAGTTTTTCATTCAAGGCTAGTGCTGTACCAGCTACTTTGAGCCGCAGCACCACTTCCAGTTTTCTGGTGGTTAATTGCAGATAAGAGTCTCATGGCCTTTGCCCCTTGTCGCGTGAGCCACTGGCTTCTAGAAAAAATATTCACTTTAAATACACATTTGAAATGTCCATTTCCTGGTTAGGCAATTTCTTTTCAAATGAGATTTTTTTATTAGTGTGTATGAGCTGTACAGGGGTATTTCATTATGGCACATCTACTTATACATGTAATGTATCTCAGTCAAAACCATCACTTCCGTCTCTCTAGCTCTCAGAAATTGTTCCAAGAACAATTTCTGCAGATTTCATTGTTCTGTTTTCACAGAGATACACAGCATGTCTTGGCCATCTTTTCCTCATTCATTCTCTCCACTGGGGCTTCCACCTCCTGTTGGTAACTGCCCTCAAGACAGCCTGTTTTACTTTCCTGTGATTAGTTTTCTATAATTTTTTAGTGTATCATTGTACAGGAGGGTGTCACTATGATCAATTAAATATATTAAGATTTTGTCTTTAAAGCTCTCTAGGTGTTCCCTCTATCATTTACTTTCAATAGCTTTCAGTGAGTTTACTTTGCCCTCTTCATACATAGACACCATGTATCTCAATATTGTTTGTGCTCCATTGTTCTCTTTTCCTTCACTATCCCATGTCTTGGTGGTCTTTCATTTCATTCTACTTCAACATTCATGTGCTGCAGTTTCTTTTATCTCTGTTATTAGAAATCCAATATGAAGTTGCTTTATTTATTTATCTATTTATTTATTTATTTATTTATTTATTTTTGCTGGTCATGGGCCTGAACTCTGGGCCTAGACGCTGTGCCTCAGCTCTTTTGCTCAAAGCTAGCACTCTATCACTTGAGCTACATCACCACTTCCAGCTTTTTCTGCTTATATGGAGCTGAGGAATTGAACCCAGGGCCTCATGCATGCAAGGCAAGCACTCTATCACTGAGCCACCTTCCCAGCCCCAGTGAAGTATTATTTAAATAGTTTAAAATATATAAAGCAAGGCATACAAAAATGTTTTGAAACATACATTTCACAACACACACTAATTAAAATTATAACAATACTGAAGAATCTAAGGAATTTACAAGCAATGCAAACTTTCTAACCAAAAGTTTTTTTTCAAAAATGTCAATTTCCATTGTTTTTTGAGGGTTAATATGCATTGTGTACTGGTTCAAGGTCACTGTATACTTATTTTCTTTTTTCTTTTTGGCCCATATAATGCTGTATTATAAGTAAGCTTATAATACATAGTGTAAATGGATGTATACTTATTTTCAATGGTTAAAAATTCTTCTTTAAAAGATTTCCCCATTATCATGAGAATTCAGTACTAAAAAAACAAAACCAAAAACATCTGAAATTTTAGAACAGACTCATGAAGACTATATAAAGGAAAAAAAACTATTCTATTATCAAAAATCTACTGTTCTATTCATTAATTTTACCGTTTGACATAAATATTACATTCAATGTCTATGTCATACCAGATTTTGAAATTACTAGTCTTGGCGTAATGACAAAAAGAGTTGAAACATTCTGTGTCCGTGACTTAAGGATATTTTTACTTTGGAATGTTCAGGAAACAAGCAAATAAGTAAAGTCAGTACCATATCCAATTACTTTATTTGTACAATGGAAAATGAAGTACTCAGAGGACTGAGGAGAATTAGAAATATAACTAATGTCATTAGAATTTCATATGAAGGGGCTGTGTTTCTAAAGGAGGAGGAGAATCTGGCCAACTGGAGGAAGACAAGTTGAAGAGCCATACATGGGCTGTTCCAGGGACAGGAGCCGTTCATCAGCTAGGAAGAGAATGTCAAGGAGGAGACTCAGGGGTTCAAGAAAAAGGAAATTTATTGGACTAGGTTTAGCATGTATTTATAACTGCAGAAAATGACTTCAACATACTGCATTGGAAAAGCTGGGGGGAATTGGACAAAGGTGTGAAATTACCTAGTTTACCTTTCAAATAAAAAAATTAATCTAGCTCATATATTGAAGTCCAAGAGGCATGACAATAATTGGGGTTGGAGAGATCTCAGACTAGGTTGAAGGATTGATATTGTAAAGGTAAAATGTAATTTAATATTTTATAGTAAACATTTACTCGTGGTATGATTAAGATTGTATCAATAAGCCAGGTCCTCGTGGCTAGCTACTCAGCAGGCTGAGATCTGAGAATCAGAGTTTAAAGCCACTCTGCCCAGAAAAATTCAAGAGAATCCTATCTCCAATTACTCAGCAAAACGTGGGAAGTGAATGAAGAAGTTTTCTAAGGGCCATCCTCTAAACAGGAGATGCTGGTCCGGGACAAAGTTCTTGCCTGATTCAAAGGCTTGAAAACTCTGGTTCATCCCCACCAGTACTGAAGGAAAAGACTCACCCAAGCGGGGGAAATGGACGGAATCAATAATCTATTTTTATATATTTAATGGAATTTGATTTCCTAGCATAGTGATATTTGTTTAATAGTTTGTAAATTATTTGCAAGATTATTAAAACTTAGAATGGATGACAATATGAATATATGTGTGTATGCATGTGCGTGTGTGTGAGTGTGGTGTGTGTGTATGTGTAAGTGTGGTGTGTGTGTGCACTAAAGATTGGTCTTAGGGCCTTGTACTTGCTGGACAACTGCTCCACTGCTTTTGCCATATTTCAGGCCTTTTGCTTTTAGTGTATTTTTCAGATATTCTCTTATGTTAAATTTGCCCATTCTGGCCTTATACCGCTATCCTCTGTCTCTACTTCTTAAGAAGAATTGGATGTTAATAAATGTCAATAAATAGAAACATTTGGTTGGAATTTATAATCAGAGGAGATACACTGGTTTTTATTTTCCCCAAATTTTAATTTCCAATTTAGCTACATAGCCTACCCCCACGATACTTGGTTTCCAGTTACATGCACTTAGCTGAAGTATGAAAATAATATGTGTAAAATTCCAGGTTTAAATATTTTGTAAGTTTCATAATGTGTGGTCTCCTGTTTTATAGTGTGTAGTGTTCTGTTCAGTGGTGAATTGTCTACTGACCACACCCATATACACCAGCCATCTCTTGGTCACTTACTGGGCCATTCCCTTAGTAAAGTGACACTCAAGACATCACAGTGCTTTGTTCACGTAACTATTACCTTACTTAGTAATGGTTTTGAAGGCAGACACTTTAAGTTCAGTAAGTTGTTATAATTGTTCTATTTATTTTAACAATGCCAAGTTTGTAAATTAAAATTTCTAATAGATGTTACAAAAATTAGCTATAGAAAACATAGCTATGTTACAGAAAACAGCATATATACATATATGTGTGTATACTTGTGTATCTATGTTACAGAAAACACAATATGATGACCTCTTGCTTCATCAAAAGTTACTCTGTGAGGTTATTTGTTAGCTAGCTATTTTACCACATTATACCACACACATGGATATTTTCATTTGTACCAAAGTTTTAAGTAAAGTATTGAGTAATATAGGAAGAAATGTGAAGAAAATTTAATATAAATAATCTTTCAGGAAATATTGTCTTAAAATATTCAAGTATTTTACATGTTCTGTCATAGTTGCCAATATTTAAAAAGGAAAAACAGAAAATACTTTTAACTTTAATTTTAAATCTATTAATGTATATTTTTTTGTCAGTCATGGGGGCTGAACTCTGGGCCTGGATGCTATTCCTCAGCAATTCAGATCAAGGCTAGCTCTACTACTTGAGCCACAGTGCCACTTCTGTTTTTTTCTGCTGATGTGGTGCTGAGGAATTGAACCCAGGGCCTCATGCATGCATTACCACTGAGCCACCTTCTAGCCCCTAATTTAAAATTTTAATTTTAAATTTCTTTTTAGAAAAACGCATACAATTTGGCATCAACTTCTCCATAATGACAACATATAATTAATCAATTTTGGTTAAAATCTTGATGACAGGAGTTTCAAAATAAATTACAATGTCACTATCTTGATACATTCATCCATCGATGGGCATCTGGGCTGATTCCTTACCTTGGCTATGGTGAAGAGTACAATCTATGAACATGGTTGAGCTTTACTGCATCCTGGTTGGTAATCTTTTCGGTAAATCCTCAGGAATCGAATTGGTGGAATTAAGTTTTTGAGGAACCAATGTACAGCTTCCCAGAGTAGTTGAACAAGTTCACATTTTCATCAACTGTGCAGTAGAATTGTTTTTGGTTGCATCTTCACTGGCATCTGTTATTGTTTGGTTTTCTTGGTAATGGTCACTCTAACGGGGTGGGAGATGGAATTTCAATACTGTTTTGATTTGCATTTCTTTTATGGCCAGAGATGTTGAGCATTTCTTCATGTGTTTGTTGTCATTTTACTTCTTCTGAGAAGACTCTCGTTGGCTGATTAGCCCATTTATTAATTGGGTTGTTGGTATTTTGAGGGTTTAATTTTTAAGTTCTTTGTTGTTATTAGGCCAGGATGTTACTTGTCAACTAGAAAGAATGGTATTGTAACATTTGTTACATTGAAGTAAGTCATGCCCAGGGAGATGCATGTTTTCCCTTATATGTGGAAGCTAGCTTTACATTATGAATGTATAAGTCAGTATTTTGGAAGCGTATACAAATGTATTAACTGAAATATGGTAAATTCAAGGGCAAATTCAAATAATGTAATTCCTTAGAAAGACATTAGCAAAGTTAAACAAAATAAGCTTCCAAAAGTGGGCACTTGAAAGGGGTGAGGTAAAGTCAAGGGGAAAGGGCTAGAAAAATGAAGAGGAGAAACTGAGAAAAATGCAATCAAGAATTCAATGCATATCCTACCAAATTAAGAAAAGAGGTGGGTTGGGGAGGTGTGAGTGAGAATGTTGAAATGATAGACATTGTTCAAGATGTATTGCATTCATAAACTGCTTTGTTCAATGACAACTTTTTTGTACAACTGCTTAAAGACATTAATAAACAAAAAAGAGAGTTGTGGAGAAAGGTTAAATCTCCCCATCGCTGTTCAGACTACACAGTGATCTCTATGTATTGGACAAGATTTGTTTCTATGTGACACTCTACATTCAGATCCAGCTTCTGTGTGGAGAACTTTGAAATAAAGACAGCAGCCTTTGATTAGTCCCTCCACAAAGCGTGAATCTATGCAACAGTGGTACTCTCTAGACACTACGCTGTAAATGAACTTTATAACTTGGGAGAGGGGAGTGGGGAGGGAGGCAAAGTGGGAGAAAATGAGGGAGGGGGTAACACTGTTAAAAATGTACTCATTATGTAATTGTAACCCCTCTGTTCATCACCTTTATAATGAAATAAAATAAAATAAATGAGTCTTACAAACTCCTATCACCCTTCACTCCTCTGTTTGTTCTCTTGCCAATATTGTGTCACCTGTTTTAACTTGGAACTTTTAGGATGATTTATGAGTTTGATTGATTTATTCAGCCATAACCACACTGTGTGATATCAGTGAGGATTATAATGCAGTAAAACATGCCAGTATTCAAAAAATGTATTCCCAGCTAAGGTAAAATAATAAACTGAATTTCTATATTTAAATGGAAGAGAGAACATTATGGGCGGAGGCGATAGCATATTGATAAAATAGAAAACTTGAAGCAGTATTTACCAGGACCTCTGAATCTCATTAGAATGTGTGATTCTATAGGTACAATTGTCTGTAAATCTGATCTCTGACATTTTTTTGAACAGTGTGATTTAAGCACTTTTCTGTGCTTAAGTTGTTTCATCTACAAAACTGGAGAGAATATTAAAGGTAATTTTTATATACCATAGAATTTATGAGATTCTTAAAAGTGCTAATATATACTAAGTGTGTAGAAGAGACTTGATTCACAGGAATTCAATAAAGCTTGTCTCTATACACTGTCAAAACATAGACCATGTACCAAAGTGGAACCAAACCCAATTCTGTAAATTTAGATATGATCCAGCTTGTGAATTACTAAACACTAAATGGGAATAGTTGTAATTTATAAGATAGTTCTGATTATTTAAAGGTATCATCTAAATCTTATATGAGAATAACTTTTGGTAGTAGTAAAATAATAGTAGGAGAATGAGGCAAAGAACAGAAATACAAAGGATTATATCTCATTAATTAGAAAATACAAATGTATTTATGAGAGTTAAGGATGGAAAAATTAAAAATATTTCATAAATGGACACAATGTAATAGTAAAATAGAGTTCTGAAAGTTGGGAAATCAAGTTGAAATGATCTCTGTACCATGTTTAATTTTCTATGTTATGTAGCATAAGGTATTTCTACCTATTTATTCATTTGTTTATTTTTGCATATGCAGGGACTTGAGCTTGTGTCTGGCGCTCACTCTGCTTTCTTGTTCTGCTGGTGCTCTACCCTCTGGTTATGCTTCCAGCCCAGCTTTTGAATATGGAGTCTACAAACTTTTCTGCCCAGTCTGGCTTAGAACTGCCATGCTTCAAATCTCAGCTCCTGAGTAAGTAGGATCACCGGAATAAGTCACTAACACCTGTTAAGAGAGTTCTTTTAAATGTATTTCTTAAGAATGTGGTTTCTACCCATACTATAACTATTTATCTACTCTCATAGAGTGATAAAATATATAGCTTTATAATAAAAAAGTGTAGTGATAGCTCAGATATTTGTCCAGTAATAGCTTGCCTGCCTAGCATAAATAACATCCAAGGATTAATCCTTGAATCATTCATTACTCAATTAATTATTAAACAAGCACATAAAAAGTAATGTATGCAAGATTTTTCTTTTTGGAATGGCCAGAGAATATGTTAACCAATGCCACTGAAAACGAAAAAATTAAGATAACTGGAATATTTCATTGTAGGCTGGGTAGGCCAAAGAATGAGATACTTTAAGTATTTGAACTCCAGATTCCAGCCCAATCTTCTTATGTTTACCTTCCCACATTCCTGTGCATAATTGTGTGGTGCAATGTACTATTTTTCTCCTTTAAATAGTCAAGCTTTTGTGTATTAGACTCTCTCATTTCTCAGAAAGTCAAAGAAATCGCTCATGGAAAGAAATCATTTCCTTGTGGAGCTTCTGTTCACCTGTGCTTGTCAGGTGAGCTAGGGTAAACACAGCTCAGAGTATGATCTGGAGACTTATTTATTATAGATTACCCGCATGGCTCGGTGAGATGCCCTAGCTGTGGGTTGCCCTAGGCTTCATTTACATGGCTCTCACGCTTCCAGGTGCTCCTCAGCCTCAGATCCAGGACAAGGTGAGCCTACTTTGTGGAAGCAGTCTTTTTGTGTGGTGGAGAAGGAACCAAATGGAATCCTAAGGCCTGGACATGTCAGGGTGCCTGATCTCTGTGATACTCCCTCCAAAACAGGCTGGGCTGTTTTAACTCCCTCAGCCTTTGATTGCTTAGGAGAAACCAACATTATTCTTTACCACTGTTGGAAGTTAGGGCTTCACAGTTGCTAGATTTTAATGCTACTGATGAAGTCATGTTTCTCACCTGTGGTGCATCATTTTTTGGTTTGGTTTGTTTTTGAGATAGGGTTCTCAGTATTTTCTCTGGACAGCCTAGACTTTGATCCCCCCTATTTAAACCTCCCAAGTAGCTAGAATGACATGCATGTGCACACACACATACACACGCCTCACCCTGAACTATTGTTTGAAATGGAATCTTGGATACTTTTTGTCTGGGCTGGTTTCTGTTATGGTCTTATCGATATCTGCCTCCTGCATAGCTAGTGTTACAGACATAACCATCATAGCTCTGCTCAAATGTATTCATTATCTACTTCATACAATTCATCCTTAAATGGCTTGCTGGATTCATTGTAATTGTTATCAAAATCAAAACTTAAGAAATAATATTAGTGGCTACAACTTCTAATCATAGGAAGATGTACATAGAGACTAGCCCATGATTTTATGTTGCAGGCATCTTCTATTTTCCCACATTGTATTTGTTTCAGTCATTTACCATCATAGTTACCATTCTGGTTGGACATCACCACACTCTGAAAATTAGTTATATATTCTCATTGAAATCTGCTTCACTCCTCATGATGAGACCTAAGAATCAGAATCTACCACAACACCGATCAGCTAAACCCTCAAGGCCAAAATAAGAGCATCCAAGACACAAGTCAGAGCTGTGGGAGATTCAGAAAAGATGGACTGTGTTGCCACGTGATGAGATACAGTAGCTAGACCAGATTTCTTCTTCCCTCAAACATCTGAGCAGACCAATTTCCAATTTATATACCTCTATGGGATGGCATAATGTGCCAGGACCCTTTACCATCCAGGGGACTTTACTGCTCATGTGTTCAGAGTTCTTCATAAAACAAAGCCCAGTGGCTATGAGTTTCCTTGGGTTCGCCAGGTACAATCCACAGATTCAATTTTATCTCAGAAGTTGACTTGAAATGACGTTTTGGTAGACTCCAGAAAACAGACTTATCTTTCTATTAATGTAAATTTTACAGGTTTTCAACATAGCCTTAAAATCCGATTACCTTCCATTTTGTGCCCTAGTAGACCGGATAGCTGACAGCCCTGGGTTCCCATAAAAATAAGTGCTTACAGCCTCCAAAAAGCTAGAGCTCCCACTGTGTCCGTGAGAAGTGTGGGCCTCGGAGAGCACTCTGCTTAATGTCTCACGGAGATAAATTAACAAATGTTCATAGCGTAATTCTGACATTTGACTGATGTTGTGTAATGATTTTTCTCTTTGTCTCCACAGACTGGATGTGAAATTCACATATACACACCAATAAAGAAACAAATGAGCTGTAAGTAATGGAGTACATCTTTCTCTGATTTAAGTACTTATTTACTTGTTCATGGAGGACTTTTACTCAGTCTTAGCTGCCGCATCTTAGGGTGTACTCCTGCTTCAGGATGCAATGTGCAGAAAACCTACCTGAGCGATATTTAAAGGTCAATCATTGTTTCCATGACCTGTTGTAGAGATTTCTGATGTGTCATTATAAGCTACTTGGTAATATAATGCACTTGATATCTTCTTTCATCTGGATTTCAGCTTTGTAGAGGTGAGACCATGGAAAGCCGATGATTTGACATCATTAGCGGGGGCTAGGCATTTTATTTGGGGCTCTAGTTTCTTTTGTAGGAAAGGAGTAATATAGAAAAGACAGGAAACAGACAATTGAACTTTATTTTTAAATAAGTTTTTTTATTGTGAAAATACTGTACAGAGGGGTTACGCTTACATGAGCAAGGTAACGAGTACATTTCTTATCAAGTATTGTTGCCTGCTCCTTTGTCCCCTACCATCCCTCCTACCTCCTCAACTACATTCCCCCCATACCCTCCACCTCCCCACCCCCGCCTAAATTGTAAAGTTCGTTTTTCAGCATAGCGTTTTGTACATCTCACTGTTGCAATGGGTCCACTTGTATCTCTATTTAAACATTTTGTTTTTTCCTTTCCCCTACCCAAATTATACCAACATCAAATATAATGAAAACAGTGGTTATGATGTGGGGGAGGGACATACAAAGCAACAAAAAAATCACATGGTACTTTATAAATATGTTAGAAACAATAGCAAGAAAGAAAAAAAAACACTTGTGTATATATTGTTGGCACATAGATGTGGAGATGTATGAACAAAGGGCTAACACTGACATATTCTTCTTTTCCTAGAAAATACAAAATAAAAGGAAAAATATCATTAGAAATTCCTTTGAAGGTTTTGATAGCACTAGGTGTGGTGATGGGTAATTTCAATGTGGAGGAAAAATTGAAGTCTGATTAGTTTGCATTTTTACACATAAGGCTAAACCATTGGAGTGACTTCAAGTCTCATAAAGGCATAGGTAGAGGGAATAATCTTAGAAACAGATAATAAGATTATTCTCTTAAAATCTTAGTTAAAATCATTTCAGGTTGCCTAAAGAGCATTAGTTCTCTAAGAATGAATGCAAGAAACATGTACCATAAGACATTAATGTACTCTAAAATATGAATCAAAGAGTTAAAACTTTTTTGTACATACTTTAAAAGTCATATGATCATTGGTCTTGACTTAATGTAAGAACAAGTAAAGATAAACATTCACAGTCAGTAAATTTACTACCTTTGTCTTGTGCTATGCCCAGTTATGTATATGGTAAGATAACTGTAAACTGTAAATGATTCACTCTAATTAAAAATTTAAATAATGTGAAATTTATATTAATAGATTATTGACAAAGTTTCTATGTAGTGATTGTACTGGACACAGATGTTACAAGCACCATTCTGTACCTGTACCTTAATGTGTGCATATTCTGGAAAAATATATTAGTCTGAAATCTGTCTTCATTGTGAGTGAACCCAGGCCTTATAGACAGCCTAAATTACAATACCTACATACCAGTAAGGCACTCTCAAATGCATTTTTTTGGTTAGTCATGAGACTTGAACTCTTGGCATTGGTGCTGTTGCTCAACTCTTCAGCTCAAGGCTAGCAATCTATCACTTGAGTCACAGTGCCACTTCCTCAAATGCATTTTTTAAAAATCAAACCAGTGGTTCATGTCTGTAATACTAGCTACTCAGGAGGCTGAGATCTGAGGATCACAGTTCAATGCCAGCCCAAGCAGAAAACTCTATAAGACTCTTATCTCTAATAAACCACTAGAAAACCAGAAGTGGTACTGTGGTTCAACTGGTAAAATGCTAGCCTTGAGCTGAAGAGCACAGGGACAGCACCCAAGCCCAGAGTTCAGGCCCCATGACAGACCCCCCCCAAAAAAAATCAAACCAGTGCCTCCTGTCAAAATTTGAAAAAGCCCACTAATTTGTATTTCTTCTCAGATATCAAAAAAATCATCTGATCATAGCTGCTGTATCTTCTTTTTGGATGGCTGTTCTCTTTACCTCCTCAAAGTACTCTGAAGTTCTCCATCTTAGACTCTTGCTCAAACTTGATTTCCTTTGACCATGTTACGTAATTTCCTCTGTTCACCTCTTTGAGCACATACTATACTTGATCCCAGAGACACATGCAGAAGAACTGTCATTCAGAATCTTTAACTGGAAAATCAAGCAATGCTTACATCTGCTAAATGCCAGGAAAATCCCTCTCCCACCATTTTCCAATCTCAGATACTTGTTCTATGCCTTGATTCTCAACCACAGGAGTCCTTTCTAATTTCATAATGACCACAATATATTCGAGATTCTTCCTTATCACATATGTCTCCCAAACTTACTTTGCAATGCTCTATATTTATTTTGCTTGGCTTCCTTTCCGTCCTGCAACTATCCAGTCTCTTCAAAATACTGAGTTCATTTTGCTCTGGCTTCCAGAAATGTCCATTGCAACTTTCCCCAATTCTCTGATCCATCAGAAAGGCCCATTCACTCATCACACACAATTCCCTCTCCACCTCCCCACATTCTTTCTGTCAGCACCCAGGCTTTATTTGCCCTTTGTGATCTTACCATCCCTGCAAGGGCTCTGGGCCAGATGAATGCAGTTTTATTCCCTCGGGGCCTTCTGGCTGAAATTCTGCCACACAGTGCCTGCTGCCCAATGTATCTGGATAAGTATTGCTAAATAAATGAGTTCTTATTTCTGTAGAAGAGGGCTATTTATCAAGTAGCCAAAAAGCAATTCTGACTCAGTGCATAGTAGCTAACCATGAAGGCTGTTTTGAAGAAGATTGAATTACAAAAACATTCTCTTTTATCAATAAGTTCAAATAAAAAATCTTTTTAAAAATAACATCTCAGCCAGGTACCAGTGGCTCACACCTATAATCCTAAATACTCAGGAGGCTGAGATCTGAGGATTGCTGTTCAATGCCAGCCCGGACAAGAAAGTCCATGAAACTCTTACCTCCAATTAATCACAGAAAATGTGGAAGTGGCACTGTGGCTCAAGTGGTAGAGCACTAGCCTTGAGCAAAAAGGTGCCTAGAGACAGCACCCAGGAACAGAGTTCAAGCTCCACGACTGGCAAAAATATTGTTATTATTATTATCAATAATATCTCCAAAACATAGAAGCAGAGATTGCTAGCAATAGTAGAGGGACAGGAATACTGGATGTGGAAAGATTCATTTGGTTGTAGGGACAGAGCTGAAAGATTCCTTTTTCATAAGATTTTGACACAAGTTTAACAGTATGCATTTTCCTTGTTTTCTTTTCTTTCCTTCAACTTCCTATTAGTGAAACATTAAAGATTTCTCTATGTAAGAAGTTCAGGATGTTTGAATGTTTGGTTGTAATCTCCTAGTTTGGAATTCATGTGGAATAGCTTTCATACATAATTCAGGTTTCAGTACAGACGCTGATAGAAATAGAAGTGGACACAGAATCATAGATATTTTAAGCTCTATTTGAAAACTTATTTATAAAAACCACTTCCCGATTTATTTATTCTTGGAATTTAAGGAAGTCCAAAAGACATATAGAGAGAAATAAAAAGAAATGCACTAAGTACCTGACATATGTAACTGTAACCCCTCTGTATATCACCTTTACTGTCACAAGAAAAAATATTCAGAAAAGAAAAAAATAGAACACAAGGAGCAAACTGTTTCTCTAATAAATGTCTGTAAACTACACTATTGAAAACCCTTATGTGTTTGTTCTCAGGTAATTGAGTCTATAAATGATTTTACTTCTATAAAACAAATCAATGTCATTATACTCTTCAGAAAAATGAAGCTTAACTACATTGTCTGGCACAAATATTCTAGTGGAAAGTTAAAATTGATTGTGAATTTCTTTTGTTTTTCTGACTCTAGAAGACATGAATATGTTAAAGTTTACCAATGTAATCATAGTTCAAAAACTGCTATTATGGAATAACCAAAAGTGGGTAGAATTTTTAAGAATATGTCCAATATTTATTAGTTAATAGTTATTTTACATTTTAGTTGTAATACACTTCTTAAATTATTCCAATATTATTTAACTTGTCATTTCATTTTGACTAAAAACATCAGTAAACTGTAGTCAAACATGCTCATATATACTTATTACATAACACTGTGTGTTCTCCATCACTACATACTTGTAGTTGTATTCTACCCCATAAATATATTCAGTCATGATTACTTAATTAAAATAAGAGTTCAATTTCAAGTAGTTTTTTTTATAAATCTATTGAAAAGTTAAACCAAACAGTGCAAATGCAGACATACAAGAAAGCTACAGGAACAATACCCAAATGTATTTTCATTGTATCTTGCCTCCACTGCTCAGTATCAAATATTCAATGTGTTACATCTTCCCATATTGATTCTCTGTTTTCTTTCCACTCTTGTTTAGTCCTTCCCTCCTTCACGTTCTTTCCCTCCCACTGTCTACATCCTCTCTCTCTCTGCATGTCTCCATGTCTGTCTTTCCTTCTCCCTGACACTTTCTTCTCTGACCTCTCCCTGTTGCTAGTTTCTACTGAATTTGTTTTGGAGCAAAATGCAGAATGACCAGCAGAATGCCATTATCCAACAGAATGTACCTGAGACTAGGTTGTTCTGGACATTGCTTGCAATGTTGTTTAGGTTGCAGACTTGCAGAAAGCACGATCATTCTGCATCACACTCATCGTCATGCAGGATTTATTAACTTTATCGATTGCTTAAAGAAACCTCTGATGGTTTTCTGGGCTTTAAATGATTGTCTTTTCCTTTGTAGGGAGTGAATTGTTTGGTGGGACTTACTTTAACCTGATTTACAGGATTCTTGTTTATCATGAATTGTCAGTGAATTGAAATGGGTTAATTTTGTTGTTGTTGTTTGTATAGCAGTAGCACAGGAGAATGGTTGTGTGTTCTTTAATTTTCTGTTTTCTGGCAAGAAAATAAATTCCCTATGTTCCTTCTATTTTCTTTTACTGTTTGCCAAACATACATTTCTTTCTTTACTTGTTTTCCCCAAAGCATAATCTTTGCTGATTTAGAAACTATAGACATTTTTTATTTCTATGATGCCTATAAAAAGTTTTACCCTTTAGTATACTTCCTGGAAGTTTTTAAGGCTCAAATGTCCATTCTTTCTTTGTTGTGTCTGTCTTTGTTTATGTGCTGTAACAATAGACCGCCCCAGGCCCCCATTGTGAGTCACTTTTCTCTTAGAATCTTCCATGAGCTGTTCTTTTTAAAACTAACGGAAATATTGTTCACATGTTTTCCAAAGTACTGATGTATTGCTTTATTGTGTGATGATAGATTGATCTCTCTATTCTACTTACTTTGGTATTTAGCTTCATGAAATGCCTTCTCTTAATGAGTGCAATGATTTAACTATTTAGTAAAAGTACTTAGTAAAAAAACAAAAACCATGAGTTCCATTATGACATTTTCACACATATCCAGTGGTTCTTTAAGGAGAGTATCTTAGTGGAGGTGCATACTACCTTGCTCTATGTATTTTAAAAGTTTTTTTTTCTTCCTGGAGGAAATGCAATTTCTAATTCTTATATTCTTTCCTATAATCCTGATTTGTAGCTTTATCTCAGGCGCATACCAAGATAATAGGTCTTTGTAGCTTTCCTTTTGTCATTCTTCCCCAACTTTCGTCTGATACTTTGAGAACTGAACTCACCAGGACGCCCAAACCCTTGGAACAAAATTGTACCTTTGAGTGACCATACAGAATGTGAAATCCAGTTATTCAGGGCTTGTGTGACTCCATTCCTGGTATGAAAGCTACACCCTCATTTCCATGTTCCTGAGGCATCAGACTTCCCCTAGCTCTGTCCACAGGCAACAGATGGACGCAGCATTATCAGCTGCTTTCCACCACCAGCCTTCTGCTCTTTCCCGCGTATCTTTGGCTGAAGCTGGTGTTTCCTGTGGAGCACTGTTACTCTCTAAGCTTGCAGAAGTAATAAGAAATGAGCTTGCAGAAGTAATAAGAAATGAGTCTGCTTCCCTCACTTACATAGGAAACCAGAAACCAGAGCCCCAAGGCTCAGCCTTTTCTTACATTTTTGCACATCTCACCGTTTTCTTGTCCTAAAATAAGCATGTTCTGCTTGGTGCTGAAGAGAAGTTTCTACAGGCTAACAAAAACAAGACAAGACTTGGCCCTACTGCCAAACATTAGCCTTGCCAGAGTGGTCGTAAAAGATACTCAAAAGATTTTGTTGCAACATTATTTCTTCCATTGTTTATTTCTGTATTTGTGTTCTCACAATTGAAACATTTTCTCCTCCACTTTAAAACTATTGATAAATATAAGAATAAGAGGAAAATTTTATCCAAATTTAAGACCTAGAATTGCGTTCTTCATCTACTTTTATGACCACATTATGTATCAGATATTTACCTCTCTGAACTAATAGCTAAATATTCATCTAATTATCGGAAATAATCGCATTTTGTATGTATTGAAAAAAAACAGGTGGCAAGTTTAGAGATAGATGCTCATCTCTTATATAAAGTGGAAATGATATTTGCACATAACACATGCCCTTCTTCCTTCACTTTGCAGATTATTTACATAGCATTACTTCATCTAATTCAATTACTATGTACATAGTTATCATACTGCATGGCTTAGGACATGACAACAAGAATACATCTATAGGGGAAACCATGGGACCTATGTTTCTTTGGGCCTGGCTTAATTCACTTAATATATTTTTTTCCAAGTTTTTCCATTTCCTAACAAATGGGGCAATGTCATTCTTTTTGACGGAGGCATAGAATTCCATTGTGTATATATACCACATTTTCTTGATCCATTCATCTACTCAGGGGCATCTGGGTTGGTTCCATATCTTAGCTATGGTAAATAATGCTGCAATAAACATAGTTGTGCTGGTAGCTTTAGTGTGGTCTTGTTT
>NW_012267237.1:8198772-8220387 GCF_000151885.1 Dipodomys ordii
TCTTTGTTACTTTGTATGTCCCTCCCCCACAGTATAACCCCTGCTTTCACTATATTTGATGTCAGTATAAATTGTGGAGGAGATGGGAAAAACAAGTCGTTTGAGGATACAGGTGGACCTGTTGCAACACTGAGAAGTACAAGTTGCCATGTCGAAAATGAGCTTTACAACGCAGGTTGGGGGGGAAGGATTGGGTGGGGGGGAGGGGGGAGGCTGGGAAGGGTAAACAAAGGAGGAGGCTGCAATGCTTGGTAAGAAATGTAAGCATTATCCTGTCCATGTAGTTGTAACCCCTCTGTACAGTATGTTCACAAATAAAATTAGAACAAATTAAAAAAAGAATACATCTATAAATATTATCTTAGAAACAATTTCTTATTCTAATGAAAATATTTTTTAGCAACTTTTCATGTGCTATCTGGAAAAATGTTTGATAGATTTATATATGTGTGTGTGTGTGTGTCTCTCTATATATATAAAAGTACAGATATTGACATAGATATAGATGTTGATATAGATAGATAGGTAGACACAGAAACAAATATAAAATGTATCTATTTAAATATTTTGCCTGTTCTAACTAGATATTTTGTGTTTGTTTTCTGTTGATTTCACAGAGTTCTTTCTTTCTTTCTATACATATCTCTTAACAGCCATCTGTTTTACAGAATTTTTCAACGTAGTGTCTAGGGAGGATAACTGCTGCATTTGTTTGCGCTTTGGTCCACCATTTCTGTGCTCTCCTTACCCTCCCCCAGAAAGATAATCTTACATACAAGACAAAAGATACAGAAATCAAAGAGGGTGAGGAGTGTGACTCTGTGATTGAGGTAGAACATCGGCCTAGAAAGCATGAAGAACTCCAAGAAAAAATGATCACCTTCATTTTATCTACTCTTGCGCACAGTGATATGACATGTATGCACATTCATGGGTGTGATATAAATCCAACAAAGTAGTAAAAATTGATACACTTATTTTATACTATCTCATATTTTCTCGATAATTAGATAAAAGAAGATAATATATTTATACAGTTTGTTATATTTTTCTTACATCCAATTTCTGGATTTCTTTACTATATTTTTGGTTAAATTTTAACCTCTGGTGTTAACTTCTTAATGCAAAGAAATAAGTCATTTACATGGATTCAAATAATTCTTTAGTAGTTATTTTACTAACATCCTTCTTGTAGTGTGTATTTATATTTTCATCTAGGATTATCTGGTTGAAATGATGTAGTTTAGAATTTGATTTAGTTTTTATTTCTATGATTGTGTATCTTTGTTTTCAAAAGATAGCTTTACTATAGATAATGTTTCTCACTGATGCTTTATTCTTTTATATTGTCAAGGAGATGTAAAAAGGGGCAACAGTTACACACATAAGGTAGTTAGTATATTTCTTGTTGAATTTGTTACACCCTCCCTCCTTTGTCTCCGGCTTTATTCTTCTAGCAATTTAAATATTTCATTTCATTTCCTTATGGTTTCTGTTGTGCTTGGTAAGAATGTGGCCATAATTCTAATGACTTTCCAAGTGATACATTTTATTTCTTTTGCTTCGTTCAAGAATTCCTCCATCTTTCAGTATTTTCTTTGTAATGAGTTTAGGTTTAGATCTATTTGAGTTTATCTTAAGGGTTTACTGATATTTCAGATGTGCAGAATAAACCTTTTCACAGTAAATTTGATAAGGATTCAATCATTGCTCCTTAAATCTTTTCTCTGCATTTTTTCTTTCTCCTCTCCTGGTATAATCCTGTTACTAATATGTGGATACACTTAAACATGTACCCCGTTTCTCTAAGTATCTTTTCAAAAAGGATTTTTGCTTGCCATTTTATGTTGTATACTGCTTAATTTTTTTTTTTTTGTCTTGGGGCCTGAACTCTGGGCCTGGACACTGTCCCTCAGCTTTTCAGCTCAGGGCTAGCACTCTACCACTTGAGTCACAGAGCCACTTCTGGCTGATTTTGCTTATGTGGTGCTGAGGAATCGAACCCAGGGCCTCATGCATGCAAGGCAAGCGCTCTGCCACTGAGTCACTTTCCAGCCCCAGTGCTTAAATTTTTAATTATATGTCTTTTAGCTTTAAGTATTTGTACATGGGGAATACAAATCCATGTATCATTTTATCAGTATAATGCATCATGGGAGATAACACCTCTTCCATTATTCTCCTCATCCCTCCCTTCCCCTCAATCTTCCCAGTTTCATTTTCATATATAGACATTGGATAATATGCCCACATTCTCCCTCTTCCTCTCCCTCTCCCCACCACCTTTTGATCTCTTCTTCTCCACTGCTTAGGCATTAGCTTCTTAGTATTCATTTTGTTGCACAGGGAGCTAGTTTTTCTGAGGAATTAAAGCATTTGATTTCTCCCATGCACATACCATGCTTTGGCCAATATGTGTGGTTGTGGCTCGCTTTATGTTTACTTGTATATTTATAAAGCAGATTTTGTGTATTCATACCACATTTTTCTTGATCTGTTCATCTATTGAAATGAAACAGAGTTGTTTCCATAACTACAGTATGGTGAGTAAGGAAGCAATGACTATAGATTTTCAAGTGGCCTTACTGTATCCTAGTTTGTAATCTTTTGGATAAATGCCCAGAAGTGCTATTGCTGGATCGTAGGGTAGTTCTATGTGTAGTTTTTGAAGAATCTCCAAACTGCTTTCCACAGTGGTTGTATCAGTTTACACCTCTTCATTTTATTTTATTTTTCTTGTCTCTCCATCAGATCACAATCTCTATCAAGCTCTCTTCAGGTTTTCTGGACTGTCCTTCTGCCAGCTCAAATTTACTAATGATCTTTGCAGTAAGCCTTTCATGTCCATTTTCTGATTTTTGAAATAATTTCTATAACTTTATTGATAGTTTGTACACAACTAGACATTGTCTTATTTATGCTTGGTGTGTGTGTTCCATTCAGTTTCTCCTAGCTATTTTTATTCTGCATGTAGAGCTCTAGGTTTGATTCCTCCTTTTGAACCCTGGAATATTTTACTTACTACTCTAAAGTTTAGATAACACACTCTAGGAACTTTCCTCTTTTTGTATGAGGACTTTTTTTTTTTTTTTGGTCGGTCATGGGGCTTGAACTCTGGGCCTGGGCACTGTCCCTCAGCTCTTCAGCTCAAGGCGAGTGCTCTACCACGTGAGCTACAGCGCCACTTCCGGTTTTCTGGTGGTTTATAGGAGATAGGAGTCTCACAGTCTCTCCTGCCCGGGCTGGCTTTGAACTGCGATCCTCAGCCTCCTGAGTAGCTAGGATTACAGGCGTGAGCCACCAGCACCTGGCTGTATGGCGACTTTTAATCAGTCATTTGTTCATGTGTCTGGTTACTTGTGAGGTGGATACAATGTTCCTCACAGAAATGATTTGTGTCTCTTTCCTGCAGGACAGGCACGGTGTTGGCGGCTTGTGTTCTGTCCCTAAGATGGCCATGGTGTGTTTATTCTCTATTCTTGCTCCTGCTAACATGTTTTCTGATCCATTGAAGCTATGATGGCTTGAATGACTACTAGAAAAGTTCTTCATTTGGAAGACATTTCTGGATTCACTTACCCTTCCTTGTCAAAGAGGTCCTCCAGAAGCCGTTAACCCTCAGCTGGAAAAGAAAGAAAGATACTAGCCCTGTCTTCCCACAGGAGCGTGGTACTTCCCTGGTAACTTTTGTAATTTAATTCCAAATGGCTCTATGAGTTTCTATTCTACAAGATATACCACTGGTTTATCACACTGATGACTTTATACTGATAGAACTGAGTAAGCCTTGATGGCTATAAATTCAGGTGTTGATTCTATACATTAGTTTTGTCCCTGCTATTGTGATACCTTGTACATGAATACTTGGGACAATGTGACAATATATAGGATGTCTCAGGAAAGATTCTGGTTGATAACCACACGACTACTACCACTATAATCCTCTCCTGCTGAGGTCTCACTTTAATCAACATTCAAATGACATATACAAGAATTCTTCTTCTTATTCCTCAGCTGCTTCTTTCTCCTTCCTCTCTTTCTCCTCCTACTTCAATTGCTTCTCTTCTCCTCATCCTCTTCTTCCTCCTCAGTTGCTTCATTCTCTTGCTTTGTTTCCTCCTCCTCTTACTCTTCCTCCTCCTCCTCATCTTCTTTCTCCCCTTTTTCCTCCCCTTCTACCTTACCTGGCTCATTGATCTGCATTTTATCTATTTTATCTATTTTTATCTACAAACTCTTTCCACAATTTCTTTGCTATGAATCAGTAATATTGTCATTTCATTTCTCCTTCCCTACAAAACATAACCAGACCACAATTTAAAATTCAACTCCTAAGAATATTTTTCTCCCAAAGTGTCCTGTAGCCTTGTCCCAGACAGAGGTGATATGACTTCAGCTATCCAGTTTCTAATTTTGCCATCATAAGCTGCCCCATCACTTATAGACCAATCCAAGTCTTCTCTTCTTCTAATAATAGAGGTTGCATGTTTATACTTCCTCAAAGACCTGTGTTAAAGACTTAGTCCCAAGTTTGGCATTACCGATCAATTGGCCAGAGGAAGACTGACAATCCCAGCCTTCATTCTGACACTGTTCCTTGAAGTGGTTGGGCATCTCGAAGAAGGAAGATTGTTTTGGTCCACTTTCATCAATGAAAAGCTTTGTTATATTCCTATTGGAATACACATTTACTCTGTGAGCAGAGTTTGACTCCCAAGACACACATTGCTGCTGCCGGAATTGTCATCCATGGACTTACCAAACTCTCATTGGCTGCCATGGTGTCCCACCCAGCATTGCTCCTGATTCAGGAGTTCACTTCAGGACAGTAAAAAGCAGATCAATGAGCTCATCCTCAGGGATTTCAGGCTTCTTACCACAGTGCACTAAATTCTGACGCAGTTGTCTTGATGGAATGGGGGAATGGCCTTTTGAACACTGAGTTACATTACTGGTTAAGTTTTTCTGCCTGGCAGATTTCTGAATTTTCGTTCAATACATTGCTGTATAGGTAAATAGCATTCCTATGAATCCATGGTGAAGCAGGACTGGACCCACTCATAGCACCCCGAATAACCACCCAGCAAATATTTTCATACCCATGCTGGCAACTTCATGCTCCGCTGCATGAGAGGTCTTAGTTTCCAGAAGGAGAAATTGTTCCATCAGAACGAAAACATAATAGTGCTTCCATTGCAGTGGAACTTAACCCATCCACCGAGAAACCTGCTGAAAGTGTTGATTGTAGTTATCAGTCTTGATTATCAAAAGCACATTTATATTAACATTCCACAAGAGTTGAAGTCAATGGAAACTACAGCAATGCAATTCAGATTGCACTACTTAGTAATGGCCAGAGCCTTAGGACTGCAGATTTGGGTCATCCTGCCAAGACTAGAACCAAGTCTCGATAAAAAGCATGATAAAGGCAAAGGGAATAAAGAAAAGGTAGCAAAAGAAGACATTGGTAAGTGGCAGTGATAACCATATAACCAGTTATAGAAGCAAAGACTATAAATTGCATGACAATTTTCTTACTATTGTGTTAAGAATGAATTTGTGCATACAATCATGTACTGTTTAAAGAAGGAAATATGTTTTGAGAAATGCATTCTTTTGTGGTTTCTACATGGTGCCAACATCAGAGAATGAGCTTAAATAAGCCAAGACACTGTACCTTAGTCTGACCTCAGTTATTGGTGTGCTCCATGGGTCCTGGGTTATCAAAATATACAACACATATGCGTCGAATACTCTAGGTAAAGATAACACATTGATATTCATGTATGTAAGCAGAAAATATGCGTAAAATGCAATATAAAAGATAAAATCATAAATGCAATATAAAAGATAAGTACTCTAAACAGAGTACTTATATAAAGTGGAGCTACATGATAGTTGTTCTGGGAGTGTGAATGGGCTGTGTGTAAAAATGTGGGCCTGCGGGCTGGGAAGGTGGCTCAGTGGCTGGCCTTGCACATCTGAGGCCCTGGGTTCAATTCCTCAGCACCACATAAGCAAAAAGAAAAAAGCCGGAAGTGGTGCTGTGGTTCAAGTGGTAGAGTGCTAGCCTTGAGCTGAAGAGCTGAGGGACAGCGCCCAGGCCCAGAGTTCAGGACCCATGACCAGAAGCCCCCCCAAAAAAAATGTGTGGGTCCGCCCACTGCTATAGACATCACAGTCAGTGCACTGAAGCCACAAGGAACATACAATAACACCTAGCTACTCCATCATAAATGTACCGTAGCTTACCATGTTGGTTTTATTTCATTAAAAATTGGATTTTTGAAAACCTCTTTACTGCTTCTGATAGCTTAAAACAAAATCACATTGTATTAATGTACAGAAATACTCTCCTTTACTTCCCTACTCAATAAGGTTTTTTTTTTGCCACCTATGTTCAAACATACTCTTGTTACCGACAGTGATGTCAAGGTATCCATTAGCCTCAGCCTGCACTCGTTGAGGATCGCCGCCCTGCAGCTCATCCACTCCAGGATCCTCAGGGGAAATAACACGCCCAGAGGTGTTGCCTCCCGAGGGAACAAGGCGCTCTTCTGTAGTCCCTTCTCCACCACCTTGCTGAGACTCTTTAAGAGGAAAGAGCACTCGCTAACTTAGTGATAAAAACGTAGCATACAGGAGACCCCTGCTATCCAAAGCTGTGTGTTTCCAAGGAGACAGCCCGGAAATCAAACTGCGAATTCTCCGTTCTCAGAGTTCATCCCGAGCTGTGAATGCTTGTTGATTCACTTTTCCCACAATGCCACGCCAATCTGCTAGACTTGTCATTTTTTCAAAAATAATTTCTTAAATAAATTTTATTTTGTTTCTCTAGTACCATTTGCTGCCTGAGAGGCAGAATTCCACACAATGAAGTGCAGGGAAAAAAACCCTCAGACTGTCACAGGATAATGTAAACACAATTGATGATTTGGGACAGAGTGAAAGCTTCACAGTAACTGAGATGTGCAATGTAGGCGTGGGAATTTCAAGTTGTCATTTTAGACATTGCTACTGAATTTATTTATTTATGTTGTTTCATTATAGTATGTTTATTTATTGATGGCAACTTGTCCATAACACCTGTAACAAATTTACAAATAAGGTATGCTTACTGTAAACACATAATCCAGTAACACAGAGTGTATTACGATTATGAGGATTTGTTATTGTACATCATCTTCTATACTTCTATACAACAGGCTCTACTGTATATTTTTCATTCTAGCATAATCCTAAGGGTAATTTTTGATGTCCTGACCTGATGATGTTATTAAGCATGAGGAAGTTTTCCATGCCATTAGAATCTGATGGGACAATTATACATAGGCACTCTAACTCTCATCAAATTTTTTATATGATGAATGACTGTATGTGTGCAGGCAGATACATATTTCAAGACAATCATTTCTTGTTTCCTTATCATATAGTATATGATAGAATTTGGTTATTATTTCTTTCACAAAAGTTTTAAGTGGTGGGATGTCACAAGAATAAACACCACTCAAGGGGTTTACCTTCTGCTATAGGATATGCAAATATAAAAAAGCTCAAGAGACAGGAACGTGATTACATATGTTTTCTCTCAATTCTTTGGCCCCACAACCACCACATCTAGCTCCTTTTAAGGAAAATATTTGTATATAAAATATACATTTCCAAATTGGCCCTCATACTTATATCTAATGTCAATCACAGTATGCTCAGGGAAGACAAATGATGGTTCTGGTAACTTAGCTGTCAGCTAAACTCCATTAAAATCCAGTGTCAAAATTCAAGGTTTAGTGCTCTGCTGTTATTACTTATAACAAATTACCAATAATTTACTATCTTATAGAAGGTGTTTGCACTTTACCGTTGCCACAGGCAACACACTTTTATCTAACTAAGACAGATAAGATATGATAAGGAAGCATCATACATAGATACCTGGTATCTGTAGTAACTGAATTGATATTTCAAACTCTCTTCCCAGATCCTTAGGACAATGTGAACATACACCATTTCCCAAAGGGGTAAAAACAGAGAATTCAAGTTAATGGTCACCATCATCACATGCCATGCACTGCTGAGTTTGGTTTGGGTTTTATTCAGAAGAATAGGTTAAAATTTCCAGTGTATAATATAATCTTTGGTTTCTCCAGAGAACTTAATTAGTATGTCCCACATTATTTTCTCAAATGATTTATTGCTTGTCTATTGTCTAAGTATGTGTGTGTGTGTTTGCAAATGTGTATCTAAATATACAGCTAACTCCAGGGAGAGGTGTGTCTATTGCATTTAGTTTTAAACATCTGTTTTTTGAGGATACTTTAATTAATATGAAACTTTACACACACACACACACACACACATATAGCTAAAATACATATAGTTGCAAACAACTAGATTCTAGTTGGGGAATGGATTATTCTGTAAATATTTGTCATGTTAGTAAAAGCACAAGCATTGTATTTATTCATGTATGTAATCATAGAATGTACTTATTTTAATTGTGAAATAGATCATATGATACATTTATCAGATTTTTATAGCTAATTATATTTGTCAGTTATAATCAGAGAATTAAGCTATTAAAAGCATATTTAATCAAGTTTCTGCCTTTTTATATTTCATATTTTTATTATAAAATCAATTTTTTTTTACCCAAGAAAGGTTTGAATGCATGTGAGAAAAATATTCCTATCTTGACACCCTATTTCTATTTCAGATTATGGACCACAAGTGATGAATATCTGCTTGATTATTCCTGTATTTACTCAGGTTTTAATATCAGCACTTCTTCTCCTTCCAATTTCATCATCATAGTGTTACTTTTTATTCATGATCTATTTACATTTTCCTCTATTAAGAAGGATTTTCTTATACTTCCTCTGCTTTTCTTCTTCCTTTTTTTTTTTGGATTTTTTTGATGCCAGTCCAGGGGCTTAAACCTAGGTCTTGGACTCTGTTACTAGGCCATTTTGCTCAAGTCTCTATCACTTTAGCCACAGCTCCACTTGTGGCTTCTGGAAGTTAATAGGGGATGGGTCTCCAAGACTTCGCTGCCCCCAGGGGCTTTGAACCAAAATCCTCAGATCTCAGCCTCCTAAGTATCTAGGATTACAGGTGTGAGCCTGTTAACAAGAGAGCTCTTTGTTTATCATAAACACTAAGGTTACCTTCTGTTCCTAAGCATATTTCAAAGTAAAGCCATATGTTAAATTTTAATTATGCATATATATGTATAAGCTCACAGAAAATAAATATGATTCCTGATCAATGTGATTTTGCTATCCCACAGATGTACAAAGCTTGAATTATTCAGTGTTCAAATACAACCCGCATCTGACTGTTAATTATTATAACATAAAATCTTTCTTGTGAAAATTAAATAAAAAGATATCACATTTACATACTTTTTTTGGTTTTCTGTCTCTTAGTGACATTGCAATAAACTAATTATCTGGATGATACTGCTTTCTGTTTTATAAATTAAAGACTGACATTTTACACAGTCATATGACAGAAATGAATTGCAATTAACAAATGAAGTTTTTATTACCCTTCCCAATTTTAATACTTACAAAGTTAAGCTGGAGCCAACATTTCCATTAAATTTCTTCTTTTCAAGAACTTCAAATCAATACATGAAATATCACTCAGTCTAGCACTTGGCAAACAATGTCTCAGAAAAAGAGTTTGCTTAGAATGTTTTTGCCAAGAAATTGAGGAAGTAGCATTAGAAACTTAAAGAATGAGATAAAAATTTTTAAGGTAAAATATTGTATTCACATTTAAAAGAAAATATGTGTTGTACAAAACCTTCACTAATCATGGGTACCATGTCTTAAGGCTATTTTTAAAAATTAAAAAATGTATCATGTATGATAGGCAAAAATATTAAAGTATCAGTCAGGCACCGGTGGCTCACACCTGTAATCCTAGCTACTCAGGAGGCTGAGATCTGAGGATCATGGTTCAAAGCCAGCTGGGCAGGAAAGTCCATGAGACTCTTATCTCCAATAAACCACTAGAAAACCAGAACTGGTGCAGTGGCTCAAGCGGTAGAGTGCTCGCCTTGAGCTGAAGAGTATGTGTGTGTGTGTGTGTGTGTGTGTGTATACATATATATTCATATTAAAGTGTCTTCCTTTATTATACCAACAACCAATATGGAAGTTTATACCCAAAGCAAATACACAATGTTTCCAGTGTTATTAATATGCAGATATTTGCATGCAATTTTTGCACATACAATTTATAAAAATGAATATATAGGCACACAGTATAAAATGATAATATGCCAAGTCTATTGTAAACATTGAACACAATATTATAAAGAAATATATAACGTATTATTTCAATATTATTCAAATGAAAAGAATCTGAATTTTTGTTGAACAAATAAAAGCAGATAGATTATAAGCATTTGGAGACACTTGCAAGACCCTAAAGCAAAGGAGAGATTTCACTTCACACACAGAAGCTAAAACTGACAGAAAAGAAGCAGAAGCAAAGAAGGCCAATCATGGAATCTGCAAAGTGTGTGTGGTTTGGAGAACGGGGTTTCCCCAGCAAAGAATAGCTCTGACTCCAGCTTCTGGAGACAGCATTATAGCACTGTTAGAGTTAGTTCCTTTTGAGTCTATAAGTAGATGTTTGTTCCCTTCCACTTTTCTAGTGTTTTAATCTGCTAGGAGAAATTATCCAAGATCTGATAGTGTAAACAGTAAATCTTTATTTCAGTTGTCAAGGCTGAGATGTCCAAGATCCAGTGTACTGGCAGATTATATGTGCAAAGATGGAGAATGGAGAAATCAATCAAGCTTATGTATGCTATACACACACACACACACACACACACACACACACACACACACACACACACATATATATTCATTTGTCGTTTTTATGAAGGCACTAATCTTCATAGTGGTTCCAGTCTTATGACCTCATTATCTCCCAAAGCCCTAGCAACCAAATACCTTCACAGGGAGGACAAATCTTCACTCTGGGGACCTGAGGGAATATGAATGTTAGCTAGCTTAGTACTGAGCTGCTGGCAATCTCTGCTATTCTTTTCCTTACCTTGGATGTGTTTCTCCAGTCCTTGTTTCCCCTTCATGTAATACTGTCCCCTACAGCATGCCTGGGCCCCAAACTTTCCTTTGGTAATGTCACTGTTATTTTGAATGAGGACTTATTATCATGACCTCATTTGAACTTGACTAATTACGTCTACAATGATCGGTTCCAGTAAAAACTGATGTGCTCCTTTGCAAGAAATTAATTCATCAACATATGAATTAGGGGGGAAATACCACTTATAATGTGCGTGAATGAAGAAGCCAATAACAGAAAGACAGCAAACTGAGATCTCATCTACATCACAGGCAAAATAATGAAACATGAAGCATAAAGTAGTAGCTACTGAGGGAACTGTGGACAGCATCCAATGATCTCCCCAAAATGTAGTCATTACAATGACTTAAGCAAAAGAGCTCCAAAAGGGGATATAATAATAATATCTTGGAAACAGAGAAACAAAGATAACATGCAAGTCAGCTGCATTTATGTCCTGGCTTGAAACCACAGAGAAAAACACCAAATGCTGCACTGGCTTTTCAGAATTCAGAATAATATCCCAGTATACAAATAACATTGCTGTTGCTGTACCATGATCACAACCTATCTAAAAAAGAAATTAGGAAAACAACCCAATTTATAATAGCTCCAAAAATTATCTGGAACAATATTTAACTAAATAGATAAAACATCTCTGCAGTGAATATTATAAAACAATGAAGAAAGAAACTGAGGTGGCTACAATATAATTTAAAAATTCAAATATTCAAGGATTGAAAAAACTCACCAGTGTTAAATGCTCATAGTATATGATATCAGTAGAGTCAATGCAATTCTGAAAAATTGCATTCTGCAAAGTAAAAAAAAATCCTAAAATTTGTGGGGACACGTGATACACACATAAAACCAAGCCATCATGAGCAAAAATTCCCAAGACAGATATAACTATACTGCATGACTTTAAAATATACTACTTCTGAGGTATATAAGTATATACTTAGCCTTCCTTCCTTCCTTCCTTCCTTCCTTCCTTCCTTCCTTCCTTCCTTCCTTCCTTCCTTCCTTTTTCTTTCTTCCTTCCTTCCTTCCTTCCATCTTTCCTTCCTTCCTTCCTTCCTTTCTTCCTTTCTTCCTTCCTCCCTTATTCTCTCTCCCTTCCTTGCTCTCTTTTTTCCTTCCTTTCTCTCTCTTCTCTCTCTCTTCTCTCTCTCTTTGTCTCTCTCTCTCTTTCTTTCTTTCTTCCTTTCTCTTTTCTTGCTCCTTTATTTCTTCTCATGACATTACATATTTCTGTTCAAATGGAACCTTGACTTTTGTACCAAATGTAGAATTTTTTACCTTATATCATACAAATAGGTTTTTTTTAAAGATGATAGGCTTTCTTTTATAATTAATTTTAGCCAGAAATAAATTTTCTGATAGATATGCATGTAATGCAGCTCTCTTGTTCTTTATATTTTGTTAATTTTTATACAAATCACCTAATGGTTAAGAAACTTTCCTAAATGTCAAGTTTAGGGAAATATCCTTATTATTTTTGAAGTTATCATTATAAAGGAAGACATGCATAAATATTAAGGGCCCAATTAACTTAATTTTATACTCTTTATAAAAAACTGTACATATGCATAATTTGTATATTTTTAATGTATGTCTAGAGATTTTTTTCATGGTGTTACATAATTCATTTTTTATCTCCTAGAGTTAAGCATATGGTGCTTTCTTTACTTATTTGATATTCCTATGCCTGAAGATGCTACATTTACTTTCTATTTCAGATACATATGTATATATTCATATATATGCATGTATGCATATAGTAATTTATTATGAATAAAGTTGCTGTGATCATTTTTTCTGTATATATTCACTCTTTTTTTAAGGATGTAACTAGGAGATTTTTGTGATGTTATATTTAAGTGAAGTATTTAATTTGGATCAAAACTACTCTCTATATGTCTTAAAATATTTGCACTCACAGAACCAATGTGGAGATTTTACACAATTTTATGCAAAATCAGTACTTATTTGGTCCATGCTCTTGGACAATGTTTAAGTATATAGATCTTTGAATTTCATATTTTACTAATAATATGCAAAAATTAGAATGACTTTGAATGTCAAATAATAATGACAATGTACATTACAAAAATAAATGAACTAATATGACATAGTGGGTTGTAACATTACTACAGCAAATTTACATGAATTGCATGTCATTTCACAAAAATCTAAGTATTTACTTCATCAATTAATACAAGAAATTAGAATGTTCATGTACTGCATACTTCAAACACACATGAGAAAGTAATGTAATAATTACAATGAAATAATAAATGTCTAAGCATGTAGACTTAATCTGATTTCAACTTCATATGTCAGCCAATAAATTAAGTGTACTTTTCAATTTAAAAAAGAAAATAAGATGAAGAAATGATGAATATCAAAGCACCTTCCAAACTAAAGATGAAAAATAAGAATAATTGATCTGAATCTCTGAATGACTGCTGGAGAGAGAAAATAGACCTAGACAGTTTATATGTAAGATGAGGGTAGGTAACTTTTATCTAATGTATCAGAGAACCCATATACTTAAGGACAAAATTATTTATCTTTTAATATAGTAAAAGCTTTGGAATTTTGATTAAGTGGAACTAATCTTCCAGTTATTTCTTTTTTATAGGCAACTATACTTTCAAATTCATTTTTGAAAGATACTTCAATACTTTTATAAATGATCAAATTGTAATTATGTAAAGTACTTTCTACCTAATTGAGTGTAAAATTTGGTGAGAGTGGCGTGTGTATACACCTGTGAAAACATAACAGAAATTCCTAAATAAAATAAAAAAAATTACTCTGCGTACCCCCTGTAATTTCCTTGTTCTTTGCCTGTCTTTTAATTCTCAGGCTAATACTGATCTGTCCTCTATTAACATGGATTATAATGAATTTCATCATTGGAGTTATTTAGTATGTCCTCTGGTTGTAGGTCTTCTTTCAGTTATCGTTACGTAGTTGGGTATTCACTTGCAATCTGTTTTGTTGTACATCTGGATAGCGTATCTCTCCTGACAAGGACTATAGTACTATGTCACAGTATTGTGTAATGTTCTACTATGTCAACATACTGTACGTTTCTTATCTAGGCTCCTGTCCAGAAATGCTTTCTAAGTAATACTGTTTCTTGTGGTTAGCTTTTACAACAGAGTTGCCATGCATATTCCGGGTCAAGCTTAATGAGGAATGTGTTTGAACATCTCATGGAAAAATACTTTGAGATGGCTGAATAGAATGGTTGGCCTGTGTGCTATGGACTCGATTCTCTAGTAAGAGCTGACAGTATTTTCCATGATGACTCATCACCCAATTTGCACCTCACAGCTCCAGAAATTCCCTGTTAGCAGATTTGGTAGTGTTCATCATAGTTCTCCTTTGTCATCCTTGTTCTCCTTGTCCATCCGTGTGTTGACAGCTGGGTGGCTCATTTCCACTTTTCCCTGTATTTCCTCACCAGAGCATTTCACCATAGGCTCAATTGTCTTCCATAATCTTTATGTTGAAATGTCAATTCCTCTCTTCTGCAGGCTTCTATGAAGGTGTTTCCCCTAATTAGTAAATAGCAGAGCTATTTGTAATATTACAGGAGGAATTTGTGTGGGAGGCATGAATATGTTCCAATTTTCTATCTCAGTCTATAGTTTGCTTTATCAGCTTCTTAAAGATATCATAAAATAATTTGGCATTGATACTGGTTAAGTTTAATCTTGGTTTGTTTGAGAGTTAATGAATTGGGGCCTATGTTTTAGATACTATCAAATGTGATATTATTGTGTTAGTTTGTAGAGGTTTTAATAGTTTTAATTTTATATTTATTATGTTTCTGTCAGTGACTACCTTGAGTTACTTTTTTGTGTATGGTTTAATAAGATATGACACTGAGACTTTTCCCATTTCACTGTCACCTAATTGATTATACTCTAATAATCAATTATTTCCTCATTGTTTTGGCAATGTGATTTCTGGAACATTTAGAATTATTTTATATACTTGGTTGATACCTTGGCTGTTTAAGGTTGGGAGGTAAATTTTAACTGTTACTTTATTCTACATGGAAGTGATTGACTATTATTATTATTTGACTATTTTATTTTTATTCTTATTATGTCAGCCCTGGGGCTTGAACTCAGTGCCTAGCACTATCCCTGATTTTTTTGCTCTACCAGTTGTTAGTGCTCTACCACTTGACTCACAGCTGTACTTCCAGCTTTTTGGTGGTTACTTGGAGATAAAAGTCCCACAGACTTTCCTGACCAGGTTGCCTTTGAACCTGTTGTATTTGAAATATAGACTATTTCACCATTATCATCCCACATTCAACAGTTATCTCTCCCTTTGCCGTTAGGTGCTTAATAATGTTGAATGGATGAATGCATGAAGGATTTATGAATTGGTGGGTGTGTAGGTTGATAGATGCAATGTTGTTAGTTGTAATGCAAGAACAGAACAGGATGAAATCCTGGTGTGATTATGCCAGAGCCATAATTTTGAAATGAACTGAAGAAAAGGAGAGAAGAAACGTGCATAGGTTTAGTCTTAGAAATTCACCGTCTGCTTCAGAAGATGCTTGAATGCACATCAAGTCCCATTCTAGCCACAGATGCCAATATCCATTTACAAAACCCCATTTAAAATTGAAGCAAGTAGAATTTCTAGAAAATCTCTAGAAAAGAAAAATACCTTTCTAGAGCAGAACAAATATTGCATACTAATTTACCTGGTAATTTTCTATTTTCTAATTTTTCATGAACTAATTCATAACATTTCAGCAAAAACAGCTTTGTGACTAGAGAATTTTAAAAATGATTTCACTGAATACGGCGTATGTGACCAACTTGTTACTATTATTAAAGGAACTTGCGTGCTGTACAAAATTCTGGGCTCCGATCTTTGTGGAACTCAGACTAGGTGAAGCACATGACGGGAACACTAAAGTCCACTAGCTTAGTCTTTGTTACAGACTCCGCAGATATAGTGTTATACATAGAAACCTCTGACTCAACCTAAGTCCAGAAACAATTTGTTCCATGGTGTGTTCTAATATAAGAGAATCCGTTCTCATTCTGGAGCAAATGGAATACGACTACACCTGAGGTGACATTGGGGTTGCCACCTCAGCCCCAGGAGGCAGCGCAAGCCACAGATGTTCCTAGCTTTCTAATTTCTGAATTTGATTACTATCGTTTCCTGAGTCCACCCACCTGAAGTCAGTCATTCAATGACTTCTGCTTGTACACAGAATGGATTGAACTGACTATTCAAAATGATCCAAGGTAACACTTCAGTTATAATTTCAAATGCCCTGTCTCTACCACCAGGACACACGATGCTCTTTTCAAGAAGATGAGTAGATAGAGTTGTGCTACTATGCTCAAAATAACCTGATGAAATAGAATAAATGAGCTTTTTATTGTACATGAATTGCACATTAGACAATGATACATGGCTCTTGAAAGGTAAGTCCATGTCTGGATGTGAGTATAATGAAATTGTTATTTGGTATTTATCATTCTCATGTTTAGAATAGAATTTCAAAACTTAATAAAACATGTCAGTGAATCTAGTGGGGAAATATGATTGAGTTGAAGTTGATGGACTCTAAATTTCTACTTAAAAATCTGCTCAAAATCATGGGAATGTGTAAACTTATTACCTATGAATTTAATCACGTATTTCATCTTAAAATTTTTATTGCATTACATTTCTTTTGTGGCCAGAGATGTTGAACATCTCTTCATGTGTCTACTGGCCATTCTTACTTCTTCTTCTAAAAAGTCTCTCTTTAAGTCTTTACTCCATTTACTAATTGGGTTGTTACTTCTTTCAGGATTTGTTTGGGAGAGTGTGTTAAGGTTTTGAGCTATAAGTATATTTGAGCTATGAGGCCGTTGTCTAAGGCATGCCTGGTAAAATCTTCTCCCAGTCTGTGGGCTTTCTATTTGTCTTGCCAGCTATGTCCTTTGCCATGCAAAAGCTCTTCAGTTTGATGCAATCTTATGTATTGATCATTTTTACTTCTAGTGATTCTGGATCACCCCAGTTAGAATGGCTATTTTCCAGAAAACTTACAATAACAAATGCTGGGGGTGGGGATCTGGCCAAAAAGGGAATGCTACTGAACTATTGATGGGAATATAAATTTGTTCAACTACTTTGGAAAGCAATATGGAGGTTCCTCACATGACTGAATATAGAGTTTCCCTATGACCCAGCAAACCCACTTTTAGGGATTATTCAATTGACCACAAACCAGACCACAAACCAGGCCACACGAAAGCTGCCAGCAAAACCATGTTCATTTCAGTATTGTTTACCATAGCAAAGATAAGGAGAATCAACCAGATGCTATCAGTGGATGAATGGATCAAGAAAATATGGTACATATGCACAATGGAATTCTTTGCTTCCATTAGGAAAAAATGATATTGTTCCATTGGTAATGAGTAATTGGAAAAATACATGAAGCAAGATAAGCCAGACCAAAGAAACAGAGGTTGCAAGGTTTCCCTCCTATGTAATCATTAGAATATGCTATAAATCTACAAATAAACCACTGGATAGTAAAAGACAAAAAAGTACACTTGGACATGATAAACTGGACTCTAAACATTCATCCAGTGACACCATAGGAGGATGTTTTTAGGAGAGCATCACAATGACTCAATAGCTATGTGCATATGATCATATAATATGGTGCTTATCAAAATGAACTCCAAGAAATGGAAACAAGAGGGTTTTTTTATTTTACTTTTGTGTTTTCCCCCTTTTGTTGCAGTCTGTGATTTCTGTAGCTTTAGTCTTGTATGCAAGTTTATCTGATTTAGGGAGGGGAAGAGGAAGAGCAGAAATGGAGGGACAAAGGATGAATTAATTCAACAGTGATATCCACTAGACACTATGGTGGAGATGAACTATACTCTGGGAACCAGGAGGAAAAATCTGGAAGAAAACAAGGGAAGCAGTGACAGTGTTCAAAAGCAATGTCCTCATTATCTGACTTATATAGTTGTAACCACTCTGTACATCACTGTTACAATAAAAAAATAAAAAATTGAAGTTAACATCATAGAAATACAGCCTTAATGTATCTCTCATATATTTCAAGTAACAGCAAGTGTCATATTATAAAGTATTTATTAAGATATATGTGATACATATCTTCATAAAAACAGGAAAAGTTTACATACAAATGAGAAATTCAAAGTATTTCCCTTTTCCTCAAAGATATAAATTAAATGTTGACTAGAAGCAATGTTTAAATAATTACATTTTTTGCAAGGAAATGTTTATGCTTATAAGTAAAACTCTACTGTTTCTATGAAGACGGAATTTAAAAAGAGTAGCTTCAGAGTATAGAAAGGAAGAATTTTCTAGAACACTTTAGCTCTCTCTCCTCTATAGACTTATTTTATTTTTTATGCAAGTAGGTTGTGATGTCAGCACTTTAGTAACTGGGACAAGTCAGGATGGGCAATTATGGGGTTGAGGATGGACCTTGGCAAAAACACATGCTTCCATGGTTTAGATATTTCTTTTCCAAGCTGTATGCGAAAATTTGATCATTAATATTTAAGTTGAATAAGACCTGAATGGAAAGCTTAGAGAAATGGCTTGAACAGATTTATTATTAGGTCTGATGAATTTAGAGTGGTTTATGGGAAAGCAATTCCCCTTTTACTCCTTCTGACTTGTAGCTTTGAATTTGATGTTCATTAATACAATTATAATTGACTCTGGTATCTAGGGGAATTACTTCCTGTGGGGTGAATTGTATTTCCACTTGGCTCTGATAAAATCGAGGCACATTGAAATTAAGTGCATGACTGCCTCATGTTTACAGGCAATGAAATATTCACTAGAGGAACTGAGGTCTGTTTAGTGAGCTCTGGCTGAGGAGAAAATTCATGAACTTCACATGATTAACACTTGGGATGCGCCATTTCTCTTTTCGGCATATAGGTCTACACGTGACTGACTTTTAAAAGTTGACGTGAGGTGCATCAAGCATGTGAAAGTACATTCTGATTTCCTCCAGAATTAGGCAGTGGTTCAAGCATGTTGGAGAGCCAGACTACTGAGGCTGAGAGAGATGCAGTGGCTTACTCAAATGTCCCAGCCGGGAAACAGGCCCACTCAGGGCCCCATGGGCTGAGAAGGAGAAGGAGAGACGCTCTGGCAAGTTCTGTCACCTTCATCTCCTTGAAGGGGAATTGGAAATGCATGATCACCGTAGCCCTCATCCATTCGTACACTTGCCAAGTGCACACAGAGAGAGTGTGACTGGACACAGATAGCGCTGCAAAGGAAAAGCAGCGTTTTGATGAAATCTTGGGAGGACATTCCTCATATTCATCATTACTATTATTGTTTGGGGATAGTAAAGTTTGATCTCAGGGCACAACAGCTGCAGGTGTTCTACCATGCGAACCATGCCCCAAGATGGGTTTAGCTTTCATTGTGTTGAAGGTAAGGTATGTTCCCCCCAAGCCAGCTTTACTCTACAATCCTTCTACCTATGGCATGCACCTGCCACACTAGGATTTGCCGATGGAGGTGGTGGGTCTCACTAGTGTTTGGTCTGGGCCATCCTTGAACTGCTCTTCCGAGGATCTGGGTTACAGGCATGCACCTCCATGCCTGGCAAATCACAACACCTCAGTCAAGACAGTGATAATTATCCTGAATTGCATGAGTGATTTGATTTGGTGTCTGCTACTCACATATTGAGGGATTTTGAAAACTTGCACCCTCTCTTGAGAAATTTAACTTCTTATTGTAAGACACTTTCTGTTTCTAGAAAATCTAATGCTTGTTTTTATTTTGAGAAAAAAAGTTCAATTCCTGGGAGCTCAGACTGACTGCATTGGCTTTGTCCTGGCAGAAACCAGCAGATCACAAGTTCAGCAGAGTGGGAGACACAACACCCTGCTCACTTCCCCCTCAGCTCCAGGGTGGGCCCAGTGCCGCTGACCTGCCCCTGCACAGTGGAAACTCCTCTTGGTGCAGCTCTTTGTAATAACTAATAGGATTTCTTTATGACAAGTGCATTGAGGTTCATACTCTGGGATTATGCTTGGTAATATATGCAACCCAAATATGAGTTGCACGTATTTTCTAGTTCTGAATATTTTGTTATGTTTAAAGTTGATTGGCAGATTTCCTACTTAAATTCTATTGCCAGTTTACTTTCAGACTACATTAATTGCATCTATCTTGGCCTGTCTCATATGTTGAGTATCATTCATTATGCCTATTTGAAAAGCCTGAGACTATGGTTTTTAACAAAGGCTTTCTTAAGTTGTTCACAAAGTTTATTTCCAAAGAACATTATAAGTTCTATAACTTGTATAACTGAAGTTTCACATCTTTTAAAATTTCTATTCTTCCTTTTTTGTGGTACTAGGATTAGAGAGCAGAGCTTCACATTGGTTAGACTGTGACTTAGCACTTGAGCTATCTCCGCTACTATCTATCCTTCTCAGATGGCTGGGATTATAGTGTGTGCCATCACATCCACCTCTGGGATAGGTCTCACTATTATTTTTTCCAGGATGACCATAAATTGCAATTTGATCCTTCCATTTGCACCTTCCTAATTACATTTCTTGATTGGAAATTTCTGCTACATAGTATAGCTATATATTTCTTCTTTACCTGTTTAAACAAATAATGTTTCCTGAAATTAAGGTATACTCGTAGCTCTCTTATAAAGTTTTAAAGGTAAGTAATCATTACCCACTACAACGTTCATTTTCCAACATATATATTCAAACTCAACATGTGAATACATAGACTTTGAAAGGCAGCCACAAGTATGCTTATTTGTAAGTAAAATTATGGTTCTATATAGAACTTTGTTATGGGTAACAAGTTTCACATTTGTAATTATGTTTAATAAATATCATTTTGTTTAATTTCTCTGAGTTTTGTTATTGTTAGTCTTATCAAGTGTCAGTCATCATAATTGGTGAGAATATTACATTTTCATTTTGGACTTCAGCATGGTGAAACATTAAAATCTTTCTTAGTAATGAAGCTTTACAGGTCTCATAAATTGTAGAGGATTTATTCTCATCACATTGTTTTATGCAATGATGGACCCTTTATAGGAATATTCTGCTTACTTTTGAGTCAGAGAATGTGATGTATTTTATTTGCTAGTTTAGTCAAGTTCATGTACTTTATCTAATGTGACTGACAGAATTCTGTTCCTCGAAAGTGTAGAATCACACCCTGAAGCCCTGGATACTCTGAGGTAACTGACTAGATGTGTTCGTGTAATAATCTAATGACTTCCTTCATACTCAGGAAATTTGTGATAGGTTACCTGCCTTCTTTGTGCTTGTGTGTGTTGAATTTTACTTTCCTTATAGCCATATTATTTCAAAATTAAGTTGTGTGTGTTTAATTTTCCTTTACTTATAGCCATATTATTTAAAAATTGTGTGTGTGGGGTGCGGGGGTTGGGAGTAGGGGGTGCGGGGG
>NW_012267237.1:8223328-8251135 GCF_000151885.1 Dipodomys ordii
TAAATAAGTGGGCTAAAGACTTAAAGAGAAACTTCTCTGAAGAGGAAAGAAGGATGGCCAATAGACACATGAAGAAATGCTCACCCTCCCTAGCCATAAAAGAAATGCAAATCAAAACAACACTGAGATTCTACCTCACCCCAGTTAGAATGGCTATAATCAAGAACTCTAATAACAACAGATGCTGGAGGAGATGTGGACAGGAGGGAACCTTACTGCATTCTTGGTGGGAGTGTAAACTTGTTCAACCACTCTGGAAAGTAGTATGGAGGCTCCTCAGAAGGCTCCACATAGAGCTTTAGGGTTATTCTGTTTGGGGTTTAGTTGATCTCTTGAGTCTGTGGTTATAGACACTGTAGATTTCTGTTTGGGGTTTAGTTGATCTCTTAAGTCTGTGGTTATAGACACTGTAGATGTGGGGCCCTCGTGACTTGAAAGAGCCATGTCATCCAGCCTCATTCTTTTCCTCTTGTAGCTTGTGATACAGAGACGAATTTGTTATATTGGCTTTTTTTTAATGTTTTTTTAATTGTGAAAATACCATACAGAGGGGTTAAAATTACATGAGCAAGGTAATGAGTACATTTCTTATCAAGCATTGTTGCCTCCTCCTTTGTTTTTCCCTACCATCCCTCCCCTCCCATCTCCACAACTACATCCCCCCCCACAAAGTTGTAAAGTTCATTTTTCGACATAACTACTTGTACATCTCATTGTTGCAATGGGTCCACCTGTATGCCTATTTAAACAATTTGTTTTTCCATTCCCCTCCCCAAATTATACCAACATCAAATACAGTGAAAACAGGGGTTATACCATGGGGGAGGGACATACAGATAATTTGATGTTAGGTGTAATGAACCACAAGATAAGGACACAAGTGATTTTATCTCTCTTGCTATTGTTTCTAACAGATTTATAAGGTGATTTTTTGTTGCTTTGAATGTCCCTCCCTCACAGTTAACCCCTGTTTTCACTGTATTGAATTTGTTGTTTTGATTGATTGCTTTACTCTCGGAGAAGCTATTATTGTTTTCCTTTTCCTGTTTGTTCCCTATCTATAGTTCTGATAACCTTCAAGCTCACAAAATCTATTACTTATGCCATGTCTAGTGTGTGATTGAGCCCATTTTCTAGATTTTTTTTAAAACAGCTTGTTTTTTCCCTTCCCCTCCACAAATTATATCAACATCTAATACAGTGAAAGCAAGGGCTTATACCCTGGGGGAGGGACATATAAAGCAACAAAGAAATCATCTTATAAATGTGTTGGAAATAATTACAAGACAGAAAAAAACATCGAAAAACTTTACAACTTTGGCAAGGTGGGGAGTACGGGGTATGGGGGAGTGTAGGGGGTGAGAGGGGGGAGTGGAGAGGGGAAGGGATGGGAAGGGGAAACAAAGGAGGCGGCAGCAATGCTTGATAAGAAATGTACTCATTATCTTGCCCATGTAATTGCAACCCCTCTGTATGGTATTTTCACAATAAAAAAAATTGTTTCTAAGGGAAAAAATCCACAGCCAATTAAAGTAGGTAGGAATGCATTGTTACTTATAATATTATATTTGTTTCAGAAATATTTTATTAAAATTATACATGTATTCATATAAAAATTGTCTGTCATATTATTCAATCCTTTTAAACTTGTATTTTTTCTTTCTTCACGTGTTTTAATTTTTTGTGTTATCTCTCACTTCTAAGATATAATTTTCTACATTTGCTTCTGTGTTAGATATGTAAAACGCTTGCTATACTCTTATTATGTTAATAGTTCATTCAAGGCATTTTTCCATTCATTTTTGGATCCCCATGGGTTTTTATGATTAGTATTTTGGATAGTATGTAAAACTGAATCTTATATATAATAATATTGTGTTTTTAAGCAATATTTGTGATCAGGCTTAAAGATATAATGGTATTTTGTTTCCTATTTTAATGTATAGTGTATTTTGATATTCGGAGTTATAGATGAGCAAAGTGACGGATGCCTCCAGTCTCAGTTATTTAGGAAACTGAAGAAGGAGGATCACTTGAGCTTATAAGTTTGCAACCATCTCAGCAACACAGATACTCTGCTCCCCCTCCATCCCCTTGTATTCAAGAGAAAAGACAGATAAATGTACAGTTATCCTTACTCATCTCTCATATTCAATGGACAGTATATTCGACTGAATGAAAACGTGGGGTTTAGAAGTATTTTATTACTTTACACATTGCTCTATATTCATTTTTGATCCATAATTTATATACTGCTTGTTTTGAAACATTGAATGAAAAACTTATCTATTGTGATATTAACTGATGTTTATGAGTAACTTTTATGAACATGATCCACAAACAAAAACTCTCTCCCCTGAATTTCGAAGTTGCAATTCAGTAGGAGAAATGATTTACTTTTACTAATTGAATTTACCTAGCCATTTACTGTAACCATCTCTTCTTTGTGGGCTTCTGTAAAAGGCAGAAGTCATCTTTCATTTTGGTACAACTTTGGTTTAAATGTGGCTGGTGTCTCCAGCAAAAGCTTAGCCTACGGAGTGGTATGGAAACCTCATGGGGTAAAGTCTAGGAGGAAGGCCCTAGAGCCAGGGTATGTATACCCTTAAGAGAGGGTCTGGGGGCCTAGTTTCTCTCTCATTTCCTTTGGTGATAGAAACTATTCCACACATGTGCTCTAGTGGGTAAAATTGGGAAAGTATTTGCAGATGGCATAATTGTGTCCACAGAAATGACAAAACAAACTTAAAAATGTATCAGTCTATCAAAACAGCAAGTGGTTAGAGAAGCACATAGAGCAAGTTTTATTTCTATGTATTTTCAATAGTCACAAGGGCATGGAAAATAAAATACTACACCATTTATAGCATCCAATTCCTAATTGTAACTAGAATGTATTTGAGACTTGTGCATTAGAATTTAAAAATCACCAATCAAGAGTCAGAGCTCTCTCTAAATGTAGCAAGCCCTACGTTCAAGATTGATGGCTAGAGATTTACATTACTTATACTGAGGTTTGTTTCTTCCATTCCAAGATTCTTCAGAGCTTTCACTATAAAAGGGTGTTGAGTTTTATCAGTGCTTTTTCAGCATCTGTTGAAATGGTCACGTGTTTTTCTCCTTGATTTTATTGTAATTGTTGGACTCTGGGTGAGCCAAGATGGGGCAGTTGAGGCAGAGTGAAGAAACAGGAATAAAAAAATGGCTTGTGCTTCTTTATGATGATGTCATGAAGAAACTCACTGAAAGTTTTTAATAGTAGAGGGATGTGGAGAAGGAGACAGAAAGCAATGGAAGAAGTTAATCTGATAAAATAAAATATAAGCATGTGAGGAGCACCCTTTGTACAATGAATACACACCAAAAAGTAATGACAAAAATGTTAAACAGGCTCGGTACAGGGGTGGGTATTGTTGTGATGAAGAAGGGCAAACGGTGGAAGAAGGTGAATATGGCCAAAGTAATTATACACATTCATGCAAATAGAACAGCGAACCTCTTGAATTTGTTTTAGTAATAAAGGGTAGGTATGAGGAGAGGGATACAGGAGATGAACTTGATCAGTGCACAATGTATGCATATATGCAAACACCACAATGAAACCCTGATATACTAATAAAATATAAATAGATTCAATATTTTAAAAAAATCTAGTATTTGCTGTCATTTGTTCTTGTTTTCCTTCTTCCTTTTTCCTTTCTTTTTTCCCTCTGTCTCTCCCTCCTCTCTCCTCTCTTTCTTTCTTTCTTTCTTTCTTCCTTCCTTTCTTTCTTCTTTTCTTTCTTTCTTTCCTTCTTCCTTTCTTATGGTACTCAAGGTTTAACTCAGCAAGTATCATAGACAGTAGGTAAGTTCTCTAAGCTCTATAACTTGAGCCATGCACTTAGTCCATATCATTCTTTTTATAAAACACTATGATGTGGAATTATCTTAAATACTTTGACATTTCTTGATAGCCTACCTTAGCATATGGAGATTTGGTCTGTTGTAAAGTAACAATGAACACTCACACATAGTTTCCTTATAGTATTTCAAGCCTCAGATTTACTAAATTTTTAATTAAATACTTGTTCTCCTATTCATTCTTTATTATGATAATTTTTGTGGTCAAGCCATATTATGATCATCATTTACTTGCAGTAAACTGTTTACCAAATGTTTGATTGTGGGACATTCAGATCTCTGCACTTAAGAAGTCTAAGAATTGGCTTATTTGGTCTCATCAGAGATAAAAAAACATGTGGAAATGTCGTCTGCTAGAATTTGGAAGGAAGATAGTTAAGAAAAGTCTAGCAAGTGTGGAACTGAATGATGACCTCAGGCTCAGTGAAGGTAAGAAGTGGAAAGCGGGGTGTGATGTGAGATACTCATGTGTTAGGAAATGGTCACCGAGTGACTGTCCATCAGCTTCTTGCCAACCCTCTCAGTAAGATGTTGAAAGTGAATATGGAGAAAAGTACTTACTGAATGGAAAGCAATCAGTAGAAAGGCTTCTTGTTGCCAATAATAGGCTCAAACTCATTTTGTTAAATCACCTTGGTAATATTGGAAGCTAGCAATACTGCAATAATGACACATAGTTCTTCTAAGCTGACATTCATGGAGTAATACACAACATTTACCTTGGTAGTTATTCTTGTTTTAGGGTGGGAGGTAAGGTTTTGTGACAGACAACCTTTTAAGTTAGAGATGATGAACTCTATCAATAAATTACATTGAAGCAAAATCACCAGAACCAGATGGCAGTCATTAAAACCTTCTGTAGAAACTTTGAAATTAACTCTCGGAGCTACAGACTATAATGATAATCTATCATTGACAATAGCTCTCCTGTCCAAACACTAAACATTAGCCAATGGTTGGAAGAACATCGGTGCCACCAGAAGCAAAGGAACAAACCAAAAGAGTTGTCCTTGCAACAATCTATGGTTTTCATGTTGTTCAGTTGAGGATTTATACCTGTCAAGCCCTTCAGAAAGGAAAGTGTATTTCCATTATGTAAGATGTAATTTTACCTTATTTTCTACCCTTCAGTTTATTCTGTGGGAAAAAACTTGTCAACGGGGGTATAGGTTATGTTTGGAAATCACATAAAATCCAACTATGTTAGTTACCATAAGTTTTCTAGAATTCAATATTATTTCTAATTATTTTAAATGCTTATTTAACTTTACAAAATAAACAAATGCAGGAGGGCGATGTTGGATTAGAATGTTATCTTTCAAACACAGAGGAAATGGTGGTGAAAAATATCTTTTAACAAAATTTGATTTTACTATGAAACAGTGCATAGTCAAATAGTAGGTGAAAGTTTGTTGAGAACAAGGTCAAAAGTTTTCCCCACCAATGAGTTATTCAAATCTAAGGGAAGAAAGGATTCTTTGTAGGAGCTCATCCAGATGAGCTCCATTCCATCAATGCAACCAGCATCCATGATGGCTTTTCTGACACCAGGTACAGTCTGATGAAACACATTGCAAAGTGTCACAACTTCAAATACATTACATCTGTGCCAAAAATTCATTACCTACATCAGGACAAAATATAAAAAAGCAGCCCAATGCAACTGTGACCCAATCAACAGAATGGTTGGCTTTTTACCCTTGGAAAATATCAGTGTTGAGTGAGGCTGAATTGAATAAGATCTATTGCTATTTATTCTTTTTCATTATTGCACATGGTTTCACAAGAGAAAGCTCTTATAATTTTTGGATATGCATATGCAGATATTATACACAGAAGATCACATTACCAATCATTTTTCAGATCTTTCAATCAATTACTGTGATACTCTCTATTTTTGTTCTTTTTCTTCAATTTAGACAATGCAGCAACATGTTGAGTCTCAGTAAGTCTCTCTTTTTAAAAATAAAATGTAGGCATGCACACTTATTCTGCATGTGTATGCATATGTCTTCCATGCACATATTCACATATAGGTTGTCCCATTTCCATACTGAGCCATAGGTCTCTAGTTATCTAAATGAAGCTATTATACTTAACATTCAGAGTAGGTATGGCTTTGGACAACAACCAAAACATTCTGAAATATATAATTAGTTTTACTACATTGCAAAAAGTTCCATGTACCTTGCACAGGCTGGTAACGCTTTCAGTGGAATAGCATCTCCATGACAGTCTTCCAAAGAGTAACCTCGACCAGCATGTAGGACAGTCACCAGCTAAGATCACCAGTGAGTCACTGAGCACAATGAGCCAGCTCAGCAGCACAACCACCTTCCCATCCTGAAAATCTGCTGCCCTGTGCCTTCGTTTACCTCCTCTAAACACACTTACAAAGGTCAATGAAAACATAATTACAGAAATGAATGACTGGTCTAGAATAGAATAGGGAATTGAGGGCAACAGAAGAGCATACAGTGAATGCTGTGTCATTAATATTTGTGAATAACTGCAACCTAATCACACTAAATAATTCTGAATTTAGATGTAGAAGCAGGTGCCTACAAGTAATCCCCCTGGAGACAGGAATATTCCAGGGCCTCCTGCCAGTCATTCTTTGAGGGCAGAATCCGGGCATGTTTTGTTTCAGCATATGAGGAACAGTAAGGTAGCCAGAGGAAAGAGCCTCCCCAGGAAGTGAATCCAGGGAGACTTCTCAGCCTCCAGCATGGTGAGAGAACATGTGCTTTTGTTTTCAGTCCCTTGGCATTGGATAAGACATAGCCTTGAGGAGGCATGAGGCAACGCACACACGGATGGACAGAGTTGGTCCTCATGCAAGGTTTAAGATGAGAAGAGTAGCAAGAATGTCAGGGAATGAGTGCGAATGACCAAGGATCTGTGTGTGGTGTTGACAGCCCAGGGTACAACGGATTCATTATTGACAAGTTATATAAAATTAGGTTCATTTTACTTCAAACTTCAATGTTCTAAAGAACATTGAGTTCTTCCAAGAAATGATAAATACACTACAAACAAATGCTCATTCTTCAGAGATCTCAAAACATACACAGAAGTCAGATTAGGGTGAGCTGAATCTCATCTGTAAGACAGCAAACAATTTAGCTATTGGAGCACTGAATTTATTTAAATTTACAGTAAGATAATTAAGATGAAGATTTGTTTTATTGCAATTAGTCACTGTTTGAAATTACCAAGCCAATTAGGGTTTTTTTAATGTGAAAAGATACTCTATTTTTCAATTTAGCCATATGATTTATAACAGGTAGGAATCAAAACATTGATTAGGGTTTTAAGTTATTACAGGCAATTTAGAAGTGAGACATCCTAATAGGTTCATATCTCATTGTTTCATTGTTTCAATCTGGAGGCCATTTTATTATTATAATTCCATTTTCAGCTTTTTAGTTATAATTTTAATAATTCACACTAATCCTGAATGTAGAGTTTCTGTAAGTTTATTACTATTTTCTTGCCCAAAACCTATGATATCCTTTGCTAAGAATGCATATATATTTTATATATAGATTAAAAATTCTATTGATTTTTTATTTTTATTTTTTATTTAATTTTAATTTTTTGTGAACATACTGTACAGAGGGGTTACAATTACATGGGCAAGATAATGAGTACATTTCTAATCAAGCATTGTAGCCTCCTCCTTTGTTTCCCCTTCACATCCCTTCCCAGCCTCCCCCCCGCTCTGCCCCCAATACACCCCCACCAAAGTTGTAAAGTTTGTTTTTTACATGACAACTTGTACATCTCCTAGTTGCATCAGGTCCACCTGTCTCCTTAAACGACTTGTTTTTCCCCATCTCCTCCACAAATTATACCGACATCAAATATAGTGAATGCAGGGGTTATACTGTGGGGGGGGGGACATACAAAGCTACAAAGAAATAATCTTATAAATGAGTCAGAAACACATGCATGAAAGAAAAAAAACATTTAAATACTTATCTAAGGGTTCATTTTCCTAACATCACATTATCTGACCTTTCCTGCTTGACTCATACATATACTAGATTTGCAAATAAGGGAAACCATGGGACCTATGTTTCTTTGGGCTTGGCTTACTTCACTTAATATAATTTTTCCAAGCCTTTCCATTTCCTAACAAATGGGGCAATGTCATTCTTTCTGATGGAGGCATAGAATTCCATTATGTATATATACCACATTTTCTTGATCCATTCATCTACGGAGGGGCATCTGGGTTGGTTCCATATCTTAGCTGCAATAAACATAGTTGTGCTGGTAGCTTTAGTGTGGTCTTGTTTGTAAACATTTGGGTAAATGCCCAAAAGTGGGATTTCTGGGTCATAAGGGAGCTCTATGTGAAGTCTTTTCAGGAACCTCCATACTGCTTTCCAAAGTGGTTGAACAAGTTTACACTCCCACCAACAATGAAGTAAGGTTCCCTTCTGTCCACATCCCCTCCAGCATCTGTTGTTGTTAGAGTTCTTGATTTTTGCCATTCTAACTGGAATGAGGTGGGATCTCAATGTTGTTTTGATTTGCATTTCTTTTAAGGCTAGGGAGGTTGAGCATTTCTTCATGTGTCTATTGGCCATCCTTCTTTCTTCTTCAGAGAAGTTTCTCTTCAAGTCTTTAGCCCACTTATTTATTGGGCAGTTGTTTCTTTGAGGATTTGTAATTGGGGGATTTAATTTTTTGAGTTCCAAGTATATCTTAGATATGAGACCCTTGTCTGTTGTATGGCTAGTGAAGATCTTCTCCCAATCTGTGGGCTTTCTATTGATCTTGCTAGCTATGTCCTTTGCCATGCAGAAGCTCTGCAACTTTATGCAGTCCCATTTGTCCAACCTTTCTTTGATTTGTTGTGTTTCCGGGTCTCTATTTAGACAATTTCAGCCTGAGCCAAGGAGGCCCAGGGTCTCTCCCACTCCATCCCCAATGTCTTCAGAGTGTCTGCTTTGACTTCGAGGTCTTTGATCCATTTGGAGTTGATTCTGGTGCAGGGTGATATATAAGGATCTAGTTTTAGTTTTCTACAAGTAGTTAACCAATTTTGCCAGCACCATTTACTGAAGAGGCTGTCTTTCTTCCATTCTATTATTTTAGCTCCCTTATCAAAGATTAGTTGGCTATAGGTCTGTAGGTTCATTTCTGGGTTTTCAATTCTATTCCATTGGTTATAATTATAATAACTAATACATTATTACAGGAGATTTCAAATGAGCATAGTATTATGAAATATTGTCAAATTCTATTGAATGCACAAATATAATTCCTGGGTTGTTAAGACCACCATAGCTGTGTCATATGGATTTTTTTCTGCTGAAATATTAGCTGTCCACATTTTGTTGTTAAAGCCCTCAATACAAAAAGGTCCAAGTATATTACAAACAGTAATTTGTAGTGTTTTTTCTTTTGGATTACAGTGCCCACACTGATTCTATGGTTTCTATAACTAAGACCACTAGTAGCAAGGAAAAGCCACAGTGGGATTCACTACTGTTTCTGAGTTTGCCTCCAAAATAAGTTTTTATCAGCCTTTCAGGAGTCAAATAGAAGAGAAAATATGACTCAAAATTTTTCACATATAAAAATACCAAAGTACTGTAAAAAGCAAAACTAAGATTTTTCTTGCCGTATTTTTATTATATCATGGGTAATAGTTAAAGTTAATTTCAAATAATGTTTATGGGAATACATATTTATTTAATATATTTGATTTCCTTTTTATCTAGGGCAATGCATATATATGCATATATGTGAGTGTGTATGTATGTATTTACAATTTACATGGATGGGTCATAATAGCAATAGTCAGAACAGGAACAGGTAGAATGTGAACTTTCAATCTTTGATTTCGGCAGTCCTCTTGAAGAAATTTTGTTTTTATTTTGTGATTCTACTTTCCTTGTAGTCTTCTGATTAACTCATGTTGCACAACATTGGCAAACCTCTTCTCCTCCCTTGAATTTCTTGCTTACTTTACTACTAATCTGTCTAAACAATTTACTATACTTTCCTAATTCAATCATCTTTCCTCCATCAGTTACATTTTCACATTTTTATGGCCTATATAATTTCTATCTCAAAGGTTTTGTTTTTCCTCTTCTCTCCCACAGATTACACTTCTTTAATTTTTAAATATTCATCTACATTTAGGTTCAAGAAGTGGAACTAAAGGTAAAAAATATCACTGGTGTTTGCAAGATGTGGGAAGGCCTCACACTAGAGTGTCCTGAGAACCATACCTGTGGTAAGTGGTCCCCTAGGGTACAAGTGGGACCCAGTATTTGCTTTTAGCCAACAGAATAACACAAAGCATGTGACAGAGGCACTCCCATAATTGCTCACATTCTGTAGGAGTCCATCTTAGAATCTCTTTTCTTTCTGAATCTTATGAAGTGAGAGTGCCTGCGTGGGGAAGGCTTTGAGGGAATTCATAGGTGTTCCTGGCAGGCAAACACAACCCATACCTAGGGTCTAAGAACAGACATTGGGAAAGCCAGGCTTTCTTTCTACAACCATACAACTTGAATTGTAGGGCTGAGCGTGGTGGCACTTGCTTATAATCCAGCTACTTGCCAGACAGAGCTAGGAGGATCACAGTTCAAGGACAGACATAGCAAAACATTAAGGAGACCCTACCACAAAAAGACAAGCTGAATGTGGCAGGCGCTGTCTGTGACTTTACCTACATTGAAGGGACAGGTAGGAGAACCATGGTCTGAAGTCACTCCAGGTAAAATTACACAATTATCATCCTGAAAATTCAAGCAAAACCAAGTATGAAAGTTGTTACTCTAGCAGTTGAGTTCTTGTTTAGTATGTGTGAGGTTCTGCATTCAAACATACATCTATTTTTTTAAGAGAGGTATAAATTATGTCAACAGCATTAGAAGATGCTACGGTACCCAGGAGAGCCATTAACTGTTTTTTAATATTAAATAATTAGGCAAACATGTAGATAGATTGTTTTGTCATTTGGAGGAAGTCTGTCAATCAGTTTAAGGTACTTAATTTCCTTATAGTAAATTAAAAATCTATTCAACCTAGAATCTGTTACTTACCTTTCCTTCCTACAAGGAATAATTTAGATAATGTAATAGAACCTGAGAGAAGAAAAAAGAATAAGGATTTACCTTATCTCTTTTGGACTAAATAATAGTCACTAAATTTTGCAGTAGCTAATTTTCAAAAATATGTACTAGTAGAAGAGAGTGAGTCTAAATGACATGTGAGGGTTACAATTAATCTCTCCTTATAGCAAGGGGAGACTTGGAAGAACATCATTTGTGAACACTTGTGAGTCTGTGTGTACTCTCCTGAGCTTTTATGAGATAATATATATTAATAAATGATCAATGTATAAATTTATAATTCATAGACTACTCCACATATGATTTTGATTATATTCTTTTAGGATTTGTTCATTAGACTGAGACATTTTTTAGATCTGGAGTCTAGCATGTTTTTATTTTAAAGAACTCCATGCATTATTTTGGTATATTTTCCTTAAACTTTTATTTATTCACTTAATTTTTGATTTTTATTTTTCTATTGTAAAGGTGATGAACAGAGGGGTTATAGTTACAAAAGTAAGGTAATGAGTACATTTCTGTTCAAACACTGTCCTTAATCTTTTTCAGAGTACCCTTCAAACTGACTGGCTTTTGTATTTGTAGATTTAATGTTTGCAGAGTTTTATTATTCACCTAAGTGATAGTACCACCTACCTGTTCACAAAGAGCAATGCCAGATGTGCCAGAATACGATTCTGGATATAAATTTTAAAAATGCAATCAAAAGGAAGAAAGCGATATTCCCCTGAAAGGCCCCAACGGTAACATAACAGCTGAAAGTAGCAGCAATTCTGGCTGGATTAATCTTTCTCTGGAAGTCTCATTGCCTACGCAAGAGTGTTTTGTGAACATATCCTCTCGACGACGGTGCTGGGTGAAAATATTGTTCAATGGACAGCTGTTATGGCAAGATGACCTTTCAGAAAATGAGTTTGACTAGTCTACTCTCCGCAAGTCATAAGGTTTTATTTCTTTATAATGTGCAAAAACCCTTCCATCATGCTATGCAAAGACTTGCAATGGAAAATGGTGTGGTACGTTAAAGAAATATTAATTTCTCAAGTAATGTGGGACTGTCTTCTGCTGAACAATGATTCATCTTAACCTCTAATTCCTCCTTAAGCGCTGTGGAACAACACGCCACTTTGAGCAATAGTGCATAGAGCCCATAAATTATAAACCCACATAGGGAAATATTTTCTAATAAGACACAGTCCTACAAGCGCCATTTTCAGTGTGCGGCATGTAATGAGCATGCAGTGGTCCAATATATCAACTTAATCTTCCCTGAACTTTTGGTCCATGTGTCCAGTTTCCTCTAGGAGGTGCAATTCTGGTGTGGATGGCACTCCATGGGAGGCCGACATCCTCTAATACCCCTGCCTGCTCAACGCAGGCACTGATGGCATAGACGGATTGGGACATTTCTCCTGAAGGGTTTGTCCTCTATTTTGCAGAACCACTTATTTCCTATATCTTGTTTAACTTCATTCTTTGCAAATGAGAACACATTGCCATTCAACTGAAAGCAGAAGACTGTTGCTCTGGTTGAACGTGAACTCCATGTTGGGTACTCATATCCAGTGTAAAGGTGTTGAGAAACAGAGTCTATGAGACAAGGTTCGACAATGAAGGGGAAGAAATGGATCTGTGCTGTTGTTCTAGAAAGGCTTTCATTACAAAGGGAAGAGCTCAGTCCCTGTACATGTGCTTCCTTTCTTGCTCTGTCTCTCTTCCTTGGTCTGTTGTCTTCTTTGGTCAACTTGGCTCCCACCATGGGACACAAACAAGAAGTTCCTGACCAGATGTTGACTCCTAGATCTCTGCCTTCCAGGCTCCAGGGTGTAGAAAATGATTTTCTGTTGTTGATGAATTTCTGTCTCAGGCTCTTGTTACAGCAGCACACATTGGACAATAACAAGAATTCTACATACAAAGATCGTGCATATATTGTGAGTATATGTCCTGGAAACAGGAACTTGGGAAGAATTAAAATACTTCATTGTAAGACTTTCTGATATTCCCTCAAGGAGCAGCCTTTGTTTCAGTCTACAAAATCCAGTTTCACAGCATTATGTGATTTATATTGTGTGGACTAAACTGTGCCTCATGGTACTAATACCCCACCCCCACCCCCCAGCGTCATGTTCCTATGTGAGATGGGAACTGGAGTTTTAATGAGCTCACCTGGTTGAGCTTGCTTCCTGTCATCCTCCAGACAAGGGAAAACCCAAGCATCCAGTAGCCTGGTCTTCTACAATAGGAATAACAATGGGTCTTTCCAAACATCTCTAATGGAGGCTTCTGATCAAGTAAATATGACATTGTATATGACAAAAAAGACTTTGCAGAAGTGGACTGCTGTTGATTATTTAAGTAGTTCTGAAATAATTGCAATGGTATTTACAAAAAGTAATTGAGAGAAAGAGAAGAAATAGTGATGACATAGTAACAGGTATGGGGTCAAAAAGGGAGTTACTAGCTAAAGAAGATAGGTAGAACTTGGAAACCTGAAAAAAAAAACAAGAAAATGTATCTTCATTAGTGACTCAATTACTTTTTTTATTTGATTTTATTTGTGAACATACTGTACAGAGGGGTTACAATTACATGGGCAGGATAATGCGTACATTTCTTACCAAGCATTGCACCTCCTCCTTTGTTTATCCTTCACATCCCTTCCCAGCCTCCCCCCTCCCCCCCCCCCCCCCCCCCCCCCGCACCAACATTGTAAAGCTTGTTTTCGACATGACAACTTGTACTTCTCATTGTTGCAACAGGTCCACCTGTATCCTTAAATGACTTGTTTCCCCCATCTCCTCCACAAGTTATACTGACATCAAATATAGTGAAAGCAGAGGTTATACTGTGGGGGAGGGAAGAACCACAAGCAGACCAGAGACACAATTAATTTTTGATCTTAAGTTTTGAGCTTCCAATCTCCAGAGCTTTTGCTCTGGACAATCTGCATTGTTTTAAATTAACAAATTTCAGTTGCTTTGTTAGCATAGCAATAGGAAACTCAGACAAGTTTCCTTACCCAGACAATATAGACCTGACGCCACCCCTGGTTTGGGCAAGGTTAGCCAGATTTATGTCTTACATATAATCATAATACCTTAACCAAAGATCTTTATTTGTTGTTGTCCCCTCTTCCTTACTCAAAATATATACACATTTTTAAATCTTCTGTTCTAACTAAAATAGACTTATCAATAAATGTTGCAAAGATTATGATACAAACATTAGTACTTAACACTACAAATTGTATATCATTTCAAGGCCACTTAAATAGTTGAAATTTTCCTTTTGAGTAACTCACCATTATTCATCACCAGCTGATTAGTCAAGGACCAGATGAAGAATTAAATTCAACCTAAATGTTTCTTCCTTCTTCTTCTTTTTTGGTGGGTCGTGGGGCTTCAACGCTGTGTCTGGATGCTGTCCATCAGCTCTTCATCTCAAGGCAAGAGCTCTACCACTTGAGCCACAGAACCACTTCTGGTTTTCTGGTGGATTATTGGAGATAAGAATCTCACAGACTTTCCTGCCAGGGCTGGCTTTGAACTGCAACCCTCAGATCTCAGCCTTTCAAATAGCTAGGGTTAAAGGCATCAGCCACCAGCGCCCAGCAGCCTAATTTTTTATAATAAACTTAGAAAAGTAGCATAACTGAAAAATGTCATAGAGGAAAAATTTAAATCACAAATAATTGTTCAGAATTTGTTAACTCCAAGTAATGCAAATTCAAGCTGAATTATCTCTCTCACATCTGGACTGAGTGGCAGTGATTGAAATTGAGATGACATACCCCACTGAGTGGTGAATTACCTGCAGATTTTTCTTGTTGTTTGGATTAATCTTGAACATTTTCCTGTACTTACAGAAATAGGTAAATAGCCCTTCAATATATGGACCTCGTTTTCCTTTTTAAAGAAAAATTGTATTACCTTTACTTGTACAAAGGGGTAGTTATTTTAACAGAGCAGTTTCAAATACAACGCAGCTTATATATCATTTCTTTCAACATTCTCACCCATTCCCCCGCCTCCAACCCACCCTTTCCCTGGCTGTTTTGGATTTTGCAGGATTCGCATTGATTTCTTGACTGCATGTGCTCTCCTCCCATTTCTTGATTACATCATTCTACACTAACATGAAAGACTAATGAAAGGGTGATGTCAGCAAGGCGGCTGAGTACTGACTAGAGTTGCCTGGCATAGTTCCTTCCATGACACAGGAGTAGAAGAAAGGACAGCCAGGGGCTGTGTCCCCGGAGTTTTTAAAGCTGAGATCTGAGGGGCCGTGAGAAAGGAGAAGCCCTAATGCACAGCAAGGAGATACAATGACCTGATAAAGAAGGTAACTGAGCATCTGACCACCCTGAAACCAAGGGAGACTTTGCTAAGCAGGAAAATGGTAAGCAGAAAGCTCTGACTGCCCCTGTCACAGCACTGACACTCGGAAGAATATGCTGCTCAGAGTTCGGGGTCACTGACCTCCCTGAGCCTCATTTTGAAAACTGATTTACAAAATGCCCAGCTTGTGTTGTGCCATCTACTCTGACCACTTATATACTGTATCTTAGATTAGGAAATAATTTATTTCTCTTTTGGTCAGCACTAGCACTTGAACTCAGGATCCCTTTTTCTGGCTCCATTTTCTTACACATAATTCACTGACACATTTTTTTTTCTCCCTGGGCTTGCCAGCACCAAATGTGATCTTCAAATTATAGCCTCCTGAACCACTAGGATTGCAGACATGAATCCTGGTGCTGGACTTAGCTGATTTTCTTAACAGCACATATAGTTTTCTAAACATACTACAAATAAATAACCTACATGAAAAGGAATTTTGATGCTTGCATTCTTTCTGTTTTCCATTTACACTTCATTGTATCTCTCTTCACTAGTATGAGTCTCTTAAATCTATTTTCCTTTCAGAAGTGATTTTATTTTTTCCCTTCATGCATTTTCATTGTTTTTATAAAGGTGATGTACAGAGAGGTCACAGTTACAATTTTAGATTTTATTACATTGACAACTAAAAAATTAGGTTTTACTGTCCATTACATGAGGGCTTTTTTGTTTGTTTTGTTTTATTTTGTTATTGGCTGCAGGGCATAAACTCAGAGCCTTGGCACAGTCCCTGAGCTCTGAGTCAAGGCTGGTCTCCATGGCTTTGAGCCACAGCGCCACTTCCTGTCTGTTTGTTTTGTTTTGTTTTGTTTTTGAGTGGTTAATTGCAGCAAAGGATCTGGTTGGTGGGGACTTTTCTGCCTGGGATGGCTTTGAATCATGATCCTCAGATCTCAGCCTTCTGAGTAGCTACGATTATAGGTGTGAATCCCGTGAAGTTTTTGTATATGTATTTGCTGTGGAATGTGGAATGCAACTGAACTAGAAAATTCATTGTCTTGCATACTTACAATTCTTTGGTGTAGAGTACACTTAATATTTTCTACCTTGTTCGTCATTATCAAATAGTCACAACTTTGAGTACTCCCTTTTTTTTTGTCAACTTACAGTCATTATGCAATAACGGAACTCTTATTCTACCATATTTTGGGGACTGTGGAGAGTAAAATCCAGAGCCTATATGTGGTGGGCACATTAAGTTTTGCCCACAAGCCTCTAGGATTATAGGCATGAGCCAACACACCCAGGGGCTCTTGATATTGGGAGGGATATCTCATATATGTTGGAAATAGTGTTACCTGGCTGGATGCTTATTATGGCTGGAAACCACTCTGTGACAGGATCCTCTCCTGTTTCACTCACCTCAGGAGATGGGTTTCAAGAATTAAGAGACTTTTCATCAAAGCCTGCTGTAGTGATATGGGTCTCTGCTTGCTTTTCCTACTTGCAATTATATTTTTTTAAGAAACATAAATAATACGAAAAATGGTAGCATCTGTTAGTCTCGCTCATGGTCTTCATTGCTTTCCAGAGAATTAGATTTGTTTTCCTTCATTTCTTAAGCTTCCTTGAAATACATCCCTGCCTCTTTCTGTGTCTGAATACATATCTATCTACCTATGTATCTAAAATATGTTTTCACTGGCTATAGCACATTTATTTTTCTTTCAAGATTTAAAGTATGGTGATACATAGTCTTCTACTTTACATTTTCCCTCCAAAGAGAAGTCATCTGCTGTTTACTGTTTCTCTATATAATATGTCTCATTCTCTTACTCTTTTTAAGATTTTTTTTCCTAAGGGATCTAATTATAACTTACTGTACTTTTTCTGACTATAAAATAACATTGAATTAATAATAACAATTCTAATATTATTAATGATAATAATGTTTTATTGAGTTTTTCAGATTTATGTGTTTCTAATTTTAATCTAATGGAGCAAAATATAGTGTGTTTTTTTCTTCCAGGGATTCTTTAATGTTTTTATATAGATTTATTTTGTCTGACCTGTTTTCTATAGTATTGTCATTTTGAATATTTCCTATTGCTACCATTCTTACTTATCTTTTCTTCCTTGATTTTTAAAGTATGATTGTGCCTGAAAAATGAGTTTTGCATATCGAATATGCTGGCATAAATTTGAATCAGTTGCCATATTTTAAGAAATTTGGATATCTAGCGAACTTTGCTTTTTTATTTTACACATGAAATGCAATTATATTAATAGGAGACTATAAGGCATAATTTATGCCTGTTTAGAAAAGCTTTTTAAAATTTTTTATGGGTACTATACTCCAGTTTCCTTATTGTGCATTTTATCTCATGTAAATGATGATTATATATATACAGATATTATTGATCATTTTAGTTCATTCTTATGTTACTTGGAGATAAACTATTTATTTCATATCTCGTTTTCAAACTGATTATGTGAGAAAAGATAAATGTTTAGTTTCAAACATTGTTCTTATATATTATGCATGATGTCCAAAATTTTGATAAATTATCAAAGAAAAACATTTGCTTGGAAATTACTTAAAGGATGGAAAATGTCCAGGATAATAAAGTAAATCATCTTTCATATTAGTTCAGAACAGTGAATTTTATTTTTATGCCTTAGTTTTGCAGTTTAATTTCAAAATTTATTTCCCAATATCATTTTTTTCCATAAAAACAAAACTGAAGTGCTTGTTTCAAGGTGAATAAACCAGCTATCATTTTTCCACGAATATCATATCCTGTTCACTATCAAACTCTTAACTATTATTGAATCTGGTTGCAAAATTTTAAGTTTGTCTGAAAAAGATGAGTATGTTTCATGAATTACTTTGCTGCAATAAATCACATTCACTCATCATGCACTTATGTTCTTACATTTGTAATAATCAAAAAAGACATGAATCCAGAACACCTGTTATTTGAATTGATAAAAATATAACACTTTTGTCTAATGCACCCTAAGATTTCGCTAATGTCTTGATTTGTTCACACTTAGTCATATTGATCTTCTAATTTGTTTAAAAATCACTGCTTTCGACATTTCCCAATGCTTTACCCAAAGGTGAAATAAAGACTCCAACATTCCATTCTAGAAAGGAAAACATAGATAATTAATAATTCAAGTTCCTTTCAACCATACATATTAATGTGAAAATCTGGAATAAATTTGTAACTTCATCTAAGTACTATGTACAATTTGAGAAAACAATAGCAGGTGAAATTTCTTCTTTGTGATTCAAATCTAGATTAACTGGACTGGAAGTCTCCACTTTTCTGCAAATGATGAAATTTCATTCCTTTCTAGATCTTAATAATACACAATTGTGCATATATGCCATATTTTGTTTATTTACTCATCAGTTGTATGACATCTAGTCTCCTTCTACAGATTGTCCATTGTGAATAGTGAGCAAAAATCCAATTAATAAATAAGCAAATGAATTGAACAGGAAATTCTCCAATGTAAAAAGGCAAAATAATACATGAAGAAATTCCCAACATACTTGATCATAACGGAAATCAAATCAAAACCACACCGAATTTCTATATCACTTCTGACATAATGGCTGATATTAAAGATAAAGCTAACAACAAATGGTGGTTAGGATATGAAGCCAAAGAATATCATTGATGGTAATATATACTAGTGCAGTCACTATGGAAATCCATATGGAGGTTCCTTAAAGTTAAACACAGAGCTACCCTATGATCCAATGATTCCCCACTTGTGTATATGTTTAAAACTCATAATTCAGGATAGAACAGAGACTTGCAAGCCATGAATTTGCTTTGTCAATTCAACACATTGCTGTAAGTTCTTATCTTACATTTATTGGTGCATCTTGATAAATTTATTACAACATAACTTTTATATCATAAAATAAGTGTGAGTGTGTTTCACTTGATGACTCAACAAATGCATATGATGTGCAACTGGCTCCAATATTTTATGATTTTGTTGTTTTGGAAATAAAAGTTATGGTGAAGTCATTTTATGATAATAGATCATAAAAGCTGAGTTGGACTATCACAATGAAACAGACTCATTTGTACACCTAACATATATTAAATAAATGTAAAGATAAGTTAAATAAAATCATTATTATTCAAAAAAGTTAAAGTAACTGTAAATAATAGTAACTGAAGTATCAATACAAAGTAAATCTTATATGAATATAAATATTGAGATTAGTAAAAGAAAAAAAATCACTAAGACCACTGAGTTTGATTCTTAAATCATCCAGTATTGGCCAAGCAGAAAAATATACTTTTCTATATAATATACATTATTAGGTATTTTTAGACTGTATTATCTATTACATCTGTCTAAGATATGTTACTTTTTATATATGCATGATAAACATAAAGGGAAATTATCAGTCCAAACATGAAACAAAAAGTAAATGATAAAATATATCAAAATAAATAATATGGGCTGGGAAGGTGGCTCTGTGGTAGAGCACTTGCCTTGCATGCATGAGGCCTTGGGTTCGATTCCTCAGCACCACATAAGCAAAAAGAAAAAAAAGCCGGAAATGGCGCTGTGGCTCAAGTGGTAGAGTGCTAGCCTTGAGCTGAAGAGCTGAGGGACAGCACTCAGGCCCAGAGTTCAGGCCCCATGACCGGACCCCCCCCAAAAAAAATAAATAAATAATATAGCAAATAGATTGCATTTATCAGGAGAATGTTTTAAAGTATACTACAATAAATACAAATCAATAATAATTTGAAATAAAATGTAATTCAAAGAAACAGGTTTTATCTTGTTGAAGTAAAAACATCAAGTATTAAATTTACATATTAACTAATGCCTCATTAAATATTTGAATTGATTTGTAATATATATATATATGTATATACATAGATACAAACAAGAATAGAATACACTAAAATATCATTCATATCTCTCACCAGACTTTTCAGGAAAATCAAAATGAAAACTGGTTAAAAATATAATTCTTATGTTTAATATAATGACTACGTAGGAAATTTTAGTGATTTTAAGTATTACTCAAACACCATCAAATTAGACATTGCCTGAATAAGTGTTCACAAATACATACAACCTCAAAAGAGTCCCAAGAAACAGACTGAAACAGATGATATGGATCTGAGAATGGAAAATTGTGTTCACTCATTGGGATCAAAAGTACTGCTCAGATGGAAATGTACAAACTTAAATGCACACAGCTTTGTATCCAGTCAATGATTTTCAAAAATACACCTGAAAAGGTTCACTTCTTAAGATACACACTAGCTTTGTCTACATATGCTTTTGGGAGCATGCAATGGGCTGTTTTTTATAAATAAATGTGCATACATATAGCAGATAAAGGGCTGGTTTTGGCTTATATGACCTGAGAGATGAATTCTTTCTAGACACAAATATAAATAATCCTTGCCAGTAATTCCAGCACCAAAGCATGTCAGATATATTATCTACCCTTTCCCCTTAAACCAGTCTGCTTCGGACATAGCTCTTTTATTCTGTTATTCTAGAACATCTATTAATGTTGATTATTATTTTTGTGTTCAAGTAACTAGTATGATGAAAAAGGGAAAATTAATGAACTAAACATATAAATGAAAATGATTTATTTAAAACTATAAACTATTAGAAATAGATATATGATCACTATAAGAAATGGCAATCAAGTGATATCACAGTAGCTATTTAATGAGCTATAAAATAATAGATACAGTTGATTTATAATTTACATAAAATTGAAATTAAGCTGATAGAAAAGCTCAGCTTTCACATGTTGAGATGAGGTCTCAAGAATTTTTTTATCCAGGCTAGCGTCAACCATGGTTCTACCCATCTCTGATTCCAGGGTAGCTAGGATTAGAGGCATGATAAACCACACTTAGACTATTTCATTTTTATTAAATATTTCAAACACTTATAATGGAACATACTATGGTGAATATCATAAAATTAATTCTTTGCATTCATTGCTAGTCTGAAAAATGAAGTAAATTTATAGTTTTATTCAATATTGAATAACTCCCAGAGACTGGAAATGCTTGGCTCTATATTCTTTTTTTCTTTACCTGCTATATGTGCTCACATATGCCATTGCTCTAAGCTACTGTCCTGTGCAATGAAGCAGAAAAATCTATGTTTTATATACTGCATTCATGTAGCAGCCCTCAATGACAATCAGAAATTTCACATTTGTTCACTGTTCTTTGGGTGGAAGGCAAAATTTTCCCCAGTTGAACATCATTAGATTTGCACAAATGGCAGATATAAAGATAGACTTACCTAAAATATGTTTATGTACAAAACTTGTTCATTTAAAATTGTCTTTATAGAGAGCTGGGAAGGTGGCTTAGTGGTAGAGTGCTTGCCTTGCATGCATGAGGCCCTGGGTTCGATTCCTCAGCAGAAAAAGCTGGAAGTGGTGCTGTGGCTCAAGTGATAGAGCACTAGCCTTGAGCTGAAGAGCTGACGGTCAGCTCTCAGGCCCAGAGTTCAGACCCATGACCGGACCCCCCAAAAAATTGTCTATAGAATCTAGGTCCACTAATATTCAAATGAAATACATATATGTACATTTTGTGCATATATTAGGGACATATGTATTTTATTGTATATAAATGGTATTAACTATGTATTATTCACATTGTATATCTATGTATGGATATTTACTTTTAACAAAAATACGTATTTGGCTTATTTCCAGTTAAATTGATTTTCTTTTATTGTTATAATTGTATTGCTTCAGATTGTTTGTGTCAATACCACTTAGACTTATACAGAGAGGTATAATTTATAGGCACCTGCCTATAATCTTAGCTACTCTGGAGTATATCAAAAGTTAGCAAGACTCTATATCAAAAGGAAGCCAGGCATGCTGGCACATGCACATAGACCCAGCTACCAGCCTGAGGAGCAGAGGTAAAAGAGTCACAGTCTTCGACTAGACAAAAAACACAGAAAGACTATATGTAAGTGCTCTTAGAATCAAAAGGAGAGACTGGTGAGACCAGGGTTTGATGGTAGAGTCCTGGCCTGGCAAGTGTGCAGCCTTGAACTTGATCCCTAATGCCATACAAAGTATGTGCATAATTATTTGTAGAAGGAAAAATCTTGGAATCCTAAATTAATCAGACTCAGAAAGTCAAATTCTGCATGCCTCATCTAGAATCTAAATTAAGAAGACAAGAAAGGAGAGGCAGAATATTTGTAGTATGGAAGCATGGGGACCCACGGGACAAGTGACAGCAATAAGGGTTTGCACGTAATGGACATACCTTGTATATGTCTATAAAAATGTCACTCCGCGCTCATTATTTTCTAAAGTCAATTAGAAAGCTGAATTTCTTACCTACCTGTATAGTATTGTTCTATTTGATTCTGTTTATAGCATCCAACTATTTATATTATACTACTTCTAAATCAGCTGCATGATTTTGCAACCACTTGTAATGAATTCTATTGGACAGTAGGCTACTGCATGAATGTTTCATTGTTAATGAGTGAAACTGACCATTATCTCCTCATGGCTTCTTTGTATTTTGCCAGATTCTTGATAACAGGCCTATGTCACTGATACCTGTCAATTCTTAGCTAATAAAATTATTCATCGTTCTACCTTCCTAATGTCAAAGCTTTCACACTCACAAATATAATTAGTCTTTTGCTTTCAACAACAACCTTTTAATTGACCCACTCAGGGCAATTCTGAGGAAGAATAATTGTCTTCAGTTAAAAAATAAGACAGTATATGTTGTTCTATAATAGCTTTCCACTTATACTTTCTTTTCTATTATAATCAAAATTTTGTAAAAGAAAGCCTTGATGTATTATGAATTTCTGTCTAAAATTTGGTTATTGTAACCCTATGAAAAAAATACTATTCAGTATTATAATCATACTTCAGTAATATAAATCACCAAGTTTAGAACTGTGCCATTCCTGGGTAATTACCATGAGAAATTACAGTAAGTGTCCAATTAGGAAAAAAATCAGTGGTGAACACTGAAACCATTTTCTATACATGAAATAATGTTTCTATCCTAAGGAATCCACTGGAGAGATAGTACTTGTTAAAATGATTACATTAACCTCTGTTTATATGAAATGTTGTACTGCCATTTTCCAGTCAAAATAAGTAATCGCTCTTAATTTGCTGTCACGTAATTAACTTATAAATATATTTATTGTAATATGAATGTGTAATAATGCAATTTTCTCTCTTATAATGGATAATTTTAATATAATACATCTAATATAATACATCTAGATAGTCATTGTAAAACTTTTGTTTTTGGTTTTTGGGTTTTTTTTGTTTTGTTTTGTTTTAGTCTTTGGGCCTGAAGTCTGGGCCTGGTCAACGTCCCTCAGTTCTTCAACTCAAGGCTAGTGCTCTACCACTTCAGCCATAGCACCACTTCCAGCATTTTTCTGCTTATGTAGTGCTGAGGAATCGAAACCAGGGCCTCATCCATGCAAGGCAAGCACTCTACCACTGAGTCACCTTCCCAGCCTATAAAACTGGTTTTAAAACCAACTGTGCTCTCTCAGGTGGTAGATTCAGAATGTATAGATTCAGAATGTATAGTCATAAAGTAAGATAAGAACAAGTTGTTAGGGATGAAAATAACAAATGTTGGCTTCCAGGACAGCAGAAAAATAGATATATTTCTACTTTCAAATATCACAATAAACAGCGAAGTTGCAGATTGCAAAACGCAGAAATGAAACCAATACTCACTGCCTTTCATCCATTAGAACTCACTGCATGCTGACACCCAGAAGTTTAGAATTTGACATAGAAATCATAAAATCCAAAGAAGCAGTTGAGTAATGTATGCTTAATAGTTACTAAACATTTATAATGTACCAATGAAAAATTTTAAAGTCCAACCTTGAAAATGTAAAAAAAAAAAAAGACACTGAGAGTAAGTATAAATCTCTGGAAAACATAATATAAAGGAGGGTTAAAGATAAAAAAGACTAATAAAATTTCCTTAAGTATACATGAAACAAAATAAATTGGCAAATAATAGATAACTCAGGCAAAAAGAACAAAGTAAAAGGGATTACAATGCAAAATGTACTTCAAAGTTGTAGTAATCAAAAATGTATGGTATTGGTATACACAAAGCCAAAAATCTACAGACATCTAATTTAGAATAAGTGTTAGGAACTCATATAGAGAAAGAACAGTGTTACCCATAAACCTTGAAGGATCTTTGATTATATATTTATGGAAGAATAAAAGCTTCTAACATCCACATGTTAAGAGAGTAAACTCAAAATCTGTTGATTAATGTTACTAAGGCTGAGACTACTGGGTGAAAACAGGGAAAACATTCTAAGATGCTGAAATTGAAAAGGAATTTTGGGATGAGTCTACAAAAGTACCAAAACCAAAAGTGAGTATGACATTAGAGGTTACGTTAAGTAAAAAGCTTTTACATAATAAAAGAGACAGTCAATTGAGGAAAGAGACAAGGTATGAGATGGGAGAAATAGTTACAAAAATATGTGACAATATAAATAATGACAGTTGGTATTCTGAATGTATAAAGAACCTTTAAGACTCAACAACAAGATAGCTCAACTATCTTATCAATAAATAGACATAATAGTCATTTTTTCAAAAGAAGCCATATGAATAGCCAAGTGTCAGGAATAATGTTGAACATCACTAACCATAAGAACAAAAATAATAATAATTATCTATAAAAATAATAAGAAAGGGGGGCTGGGAAGGTGGCTCAGTGGTAGAGTGCTTGACTTGCATGCATGAGGCCCTGGGTTGGATTCCTCAGCACCACATAAGCAAAAAGAAAAAAGCCGGAAGTGGCATTGTGGCTCAAGTGGTAGAGCGCTAGCCTTGAGCTGAAGAGCTGAGGGACATTACCCAGGCCCAGAGTTCAGGCCCCATGACCGGACCCCCCCAAAAAAAATAAGAAGAAGAAGAAAGAACACACCGGGGACTATTGAGGTAAGTTATTAATACTGTCATCATGGAAAAACTGCACAAGGTATCTCAAAATTTCTAAGAATTTATAGATAGATACATAGAGAGAAAAAGAGAGAAGGGACTACTAAAGTCCCTACTGATTCCATTACTATGAACATAAAAAAAAATAAAATCAGTTGGTGACTTAGCTACAATCCCACATTCATAAATGCACTATACACAATAGCCAAGAAATAGAATCAGCGTCCACCAACTAGTGTTGGATAAATAAAAGCACAGTTTATTTGCACAACGGAATGCTATAAAAACCACAGCATTAAAAAATCTTGCATTTATAATATTGTCCAAAAAGAAATGTCCTGTTTGCCTGTCTAACGTAACTGCAATCTCTCTGTACAATAGCTTCATAATAACAACAAAAAATTAAAACAAATACCATGTTTGTAGTCTTTATGAGACTATGTTTAACAAAATGAGTCTGGTTTCAGTGCATGTAGAGTATAAACAAATAGGTCTCCTAGATTAGGTGTGGGGATCCCAATGGTGGTAGAAAAGGTTGAGCAAAGACTAAGCTATATGACATGACAAAGAATATAAATGTGTGGAATGTGACTTAAACATTACGTAGTAAATACATGCATCTAAGCATTACATCTCACCCTTTTAACATGTCTACTTCTTGCATGCTAGGTAGCAATTTAGAATAAAGTTAATTAAATTGAAATAATTGACTAACTATAATTATGTGTATGTATGGTCCCTGTGTCAGGCTTTTAAAACTTTACGGTAATGTTGATGAACAGAGGGGTTACAGTTATATAAGTCAGGTAATGAAAACATTTCCTTTTGAACAGTATCATACTCTCCTTCAGTCTCTTCCAGGTTTTTCTCTCCATCTCCCCTCCACCCAATGTTGTATAGTTCACTTCCCACATAGTGTCTAGTGGGCTTCACTACTGAATTGGATCACTATTTGTCCCATTGTTTCTGTGGTTCCCCTTTCCCTCCCTAAAATAGATAAACTTGTATACAAGACAAAGGGTACAGAAATCAAAAGAATAACAGAAAGGAATAAACTGAAGAAAAAAGGAAAGACAAAAAGAAAAAAAAGAACTGAAAGAGTGTAATAAAATACCTCTTACTTCCATTTCTTAGAATTCATTTCAATAAGCATCATTTTATATAATCTTATGCACACAGCTATTGAGCCTTTGCGATCCTCTCCTAAGAATATCTTCCTTTATTCTCATGGTGTCAATATTCAGATTGCTGTTTAATTAAACATGCCCACGTGTAATTATTTGTCTTTTACAGTCCATTGGGTTTACTTGTAGAGTTATAGGAACACGTTAATTATTACAAATGAGCGAAATCTTACCACCTTTGATACTTAGGGTCTGGCTTACTTTGCTTAGTATAATTTTTTCCAAGTCTTTCCTTTTTTTTTTTTGGTCCATCTTGGGGCTTGAACTCTAGGCCTGGGTGCTGTCCCTCAGCTCTTCAGCTCAAGGCTAGCACTCTACCACTTGAACCACAGCAGCACTTCCAGTTTTATGAGTGGTTTATTGGAGATAAGAGTCTCACAGAGTTTCCTGCCTGTGCTGGCTTTGAATCACGATTCTCAGATCTCAGCATCCTGAGTAGCTAGGATTACAGGCATGAGCCTCTGATGCCCATCTTCTGTTTTCTTTTGATTGGGGCAATGTCATTCTTTCTGATCATATTTTCTTGATCCATGCACTGAGGGGCATCTGGGGTGTTTCCATATCTTGACTATGGTGAATAACATTGCAATGATAATGATAATGTTGGTGGCTTTAGTGTAGCCTGGTGTGTGGTCCATTGGCTAGTTGCCTAGAAGTGGCAAATTTTCATATTCACATGGTATATTTAATAGATCTGATTAACATAGTCATTATCTAATACAAGTTTCTTGTGATGAGAACAATTAAACTACTCTTTTTCAGCAATGTTGAAGCATCACATCACATGGAGCGTAAGTGATCACTAATACTTGATTCCTGTGTGAATCACTCCTTAATTTATGTTTGCTCATACCCCATAAAACCTGGTGACCACCTTCCTACTCTATGTTGTCTGCAAGTAAAACTCAGATTTCACATACAAGAGAGGTAGAACAAGATTGGACTTTGTTTTGTAAAATTTAATGAAGGATTTTGCTAGTTTCCCTTAACTTTAATGAGTGTAATTTTTCAAAACATATATTATGCTTAATCTTAGCATTTTGCAAAATTCTACTAAATTAAACACTGATTAAATATTTTCAGCTAATGATTGGTTATACTTTTAATTTTCTTATTTTAAATTTTATTTATTTTTATTGTGAAAATACTGTACAAATACTGTACAGAGGGGTTACAATTACATGGGCAAGATAATGAGTACATTTCTTATCAAGCATTGTAGCCTCCTCCTTTGTTTCCCCTTCCCATCCCTT
>NW_012267237.1:8254470-8266216 GCF_000151885.1 Dipodomys ordii
GAAGGGTAAACAAAGGAGGAGGCTACAATGCTTGATAAGAAATGTACTCATTATCTTGCCCACGTAATTGCAACCCCTCTGTACAGTATTTTCACACTAAAAAAATTCTTAGGTAATAAGCAGGATGATATTTTATAGCATTTCTTTTTTTGTATCTGATAGATGAAGTGCTCTGAATTTATTTTCTATAGAAACTTAGACTGAATACTTTCCCTAAATGCAATAAAAATTAAGAAAGAAATAGTTAATTGGATAAATTGAATAAATCATAAACTGTTTAAATAAGCAATTCCTTGATTATTAAAATATTCTCACACAATATTAATGTTAATATTAAAATATCAGCACTCAAATAATACTGAGTGCACCACAATGCATCTGCTTGTTGTCTTGATATGGAATTATTTTCTGGAGAAAATGGGGACAAAATCTATATTTATTAAATCATTTTTCTCACTTAAACACAATAATTCTTACTCTATAACTAATAACAAGACATTTTATAATTCAGCTTAGTTTACCATTCTTAATTCTTATGTAAGAGACAAACTTTTGAATTTCTGGTAATAAGAATAACATTTTAAGTAGATTATATCTAAACATTTACATACTGATTTATTGTTTCTACTAGTAACGTGTGGAATAAATTAATTAATCTTAAATATTTATTTAAAAAGAGAATTATAGTTTTGGCAGTTTTCCACTGGTTAAGAAAAAAGGGAATTGTAAATATCCTTTCATATTCAGAAAAGCATAGACTTGTAAATGTTCAAAAGCTTATTTTTGTTGTGACTTCCAAATCATGCTTGAGAGTATATTTGAGCCTGGACTCTGATCACAAAGTTGTATGTATTTTCTGAGAGATGCATGGTTTGAATTTTATCAGCTCAGACTTCAATATGCACCACTGGACTGAAATATGATTCTTTCAAAATAATATTATGAATTGGATTTTGAGATCTAACAGCATAAATCATGAAATAAAAACATTAATATATATAAGAAGGGAATGCCGAGTTAAGGAAATCATATAAAAACAGAAAATTTCCTGGAATAAGCTGTTCAACATGTAAATGTAGCTGGAAATAATATCATTTGTGAAATGCAAATTTTGATTCAATATTAGCTATTTTTGACATTTATTTTTGGTTAAATATGCTTTTTTAATATGTTTTACTGTAAAAATACTGTACAGAGGGGTTACAGTTACATGAGCATGGTAATGAGTACATTTCCTATCAAGCATTGTTACCTCCTCCTTTGTTTTTCCCCTACCATCCCTTCCCTCCCACCTCCGCGAATACCCCCCTAATTTGTAAAGATCATTTTCAACATAGTATCTTGTGCATCTCATTGTTACAATGGGTCAACTTGTGTCCCTTTTTAAGCATTTTGTTTTTTCCTTCCCCTCCCCAAGCTAGAGAAGTGTATATACAAGATTCAGGGCAAGGACATCAAATACAGTGAAAACAAGGGTTATACCATGGGGGAAAAACATGCAAAAGAAACAAAAAAATCACATGGTATATTATAAATACATTAGAAACAATAGCAAGAAAGAAAAAACCACTTGTGTCCCTATCTTGGGATTCATTTTGCTTAACATCATCTTATCTGGTCATATGTACATAGCTTTTGACCTTTTCTGCTTGCCCCAGGCATATAATAGTTATTGCCAATAAGGGAAACCATGGGACCTATGTGTCTTTGGGTCTGGCTTACTTCACTTAATATAACTTTTTGCAAGTCTTTCCATTTCTTAGCAAATGGGACAATGTCATTCTTTCTGATGGAGGCATAGAATTCCATTGAATATATATGCCACATTTTCTTGATCCATTCATCTACTGAGGGGCATCTGGGTTGGTTTCATATCTTAGCTATGGCAAATAATGCTGCAGTAAACATAGTTGTGCTGGTAGCTTTAGTATGGTCTTGTTTGTGATCATTTGGGTAAATGCCCAAAAGTAGGATTGCTGGGTCATAGGCTGAAATTTTCTTAAGTAGAGACCTAGAGACACAACAAATCAAAGAAAGGTTGGACAAATGGAATTGCATAAAGCTGCAGAGCATTTGCATAGCAAAGGACATAGCTAGCAAGATCAATAGAAAGCCCACGGATTGGGAGAAGATCTTCACTAGCCATACAATGGACAAGGGTCTCATATCTAAAATATACTTGAAACTCAAAAAATTAAATCCCCCAAAAACAAATCCTCAAAGAAACAACTGCCCTATTAATAAGTGGGCTAAAGACTTAAATAGAAATTTCTCTGAAGAGGAAATAAGAATGGCCAATAGATACATGAAGAAATGCTCAACCTTTCTTGCCATAAAAGAAATGCAAATCAAAACAACATTGAGATTCCAACTCACCCCAGTTAGAATGGCTAGAATCAAGAATTCTAATAACAACAGATGCTGGAGGGGATGGACAGAAGGGAACCTTACTGCATTGTTGGTGGGAGTGTAAATTTTTCAACCACTTTGGAAAGTAGTATGAAGGTTCCTCAAAAGACTCCACACAAATACACTTTTAACTGATACATCAAATACAAAGCGTGCCTGTATTTGTGGGATACTACATGGTCTTTTGTTGCATGTATTATTGCATGAATCACTTTTGTAATGTTTGAAATAGATGCTATATATATATATATATATATATATATATATCTTCTAAAAAATTTGTCTTCTTCACAACTAATCTCTATTCATATACATCATATTTTGTGTACCTATAGGCACCAGCCTTCACTCTACTTTCCCTCATTTTCCTTTCTCCCTGTTTCATACTTTACTCCTTATTTTTAATATCCAATTTTAATCCATAAACACATAACTTTTAATCTTCTAGCCTCCTACTCTACTGAATAAAGACACTTCCATATGTACAGTTACTTGGGGTATAAATGATGTTTCATAGGATATTATTCATTTTGAAATATCTCCTAATGTCTGGGAATGTAACTCAGCACTAACAAATTCACTGATTTAATACTTAAGCAGCTCAGCTAAAAACCAATCCCTGTCAGAACAAAACAATTCAACAGAAAGACTTCAAACAACTTCAAATGAGAAATAGATTTCAAATAAATTTCCACATATAAAAATAGGACAAAATGGCAAAAAGTTAATAATCAGAAAACAAAGGCTCAAAAAGAGAGGAAATGGCAGAAATCCTAAATATGGTACACAAAACAATGACAATAATGTTCAGTGAGATGAAATGACATGTATAAACTGTCAATGAGATCAAAGAAAGCAGAAGCAAATACCTAAATGAGTTCAAAGAGAATTCAAATAAACTAAATAAAAATCAAAGTATGTTCAAATAAATAACTAAAGAAGTTCAAAGAAAACACATATGAATCAAATAAAGAAGTCAGGGCAAGACATGAATAAAGAAAACAAAGAAATAGAGAAAAAGGAAGGAGGGGGTAATAAGTTCGACAAGAAATGTACTTATTACCTTACATCACCTTGACAATAAAAATAAATAAATAAATAGTAAGTTTCTAAGTAAAAAAGAAATAGAAATCCTGAAAAAAGTCAATCTAAAGCCATACTGATGGAAAATGTACTTGAAACCTTTTGTAGCAGAGTAGAACACAGAATTACAGATCTTACTTTTAAAGTAAATATAGTAGAAACATCAGAAGATGATAGGGAAAAAAGATTGGAGAAAATGGAATGAGTTTTTAGGAGCTTTAGGACCTTATGAAAACACTACATTTGTAAATCATAGCAATAGAGGATGGAGAGGTACTAGGTAAAGGCACAGAAAACATCTTCAATAAAGAGGTAACAGAAAACTCACTAATTTTTGCAAAAAAAAATAGCTTTTAGGTATAGAAGTCTTTTCTACAATCTCAGCTCATAAATGAACCTCCTCACAGTATAGTTACAACAATAAGCACAGAGAACATAGAAAGATTACTGAGAGAACAGCAAAGTGAGCCACAATCGAATTCCTATAAGAATAGCTGCACCTCTCTCATCAAAAACCATAAAAAGGACCCTAAAAACTCAAAATTCTGATATTTTGATATTGTCAAAGTAGACACGAAGACCAAATAGAGTACTCAGAAATCATTCAATCACCTGCTTTTCCTTCCTTCCTTCTTCCTTCCTTCCTTCCTTCTTCCATCTTTCTTTTGTTCATTCATTCTTTCCTTATCTCTTCTCTTCTCTTCTCCTCTCCTCTCTTCCCTTCCCCTCCCCTTCCCTTCCCTCCCCTCCCCTTTCCTCCACTTCCCTTCCCTTCCCTTCCCTTCCCTTCCCTTCTCTTTTCTTCTCTATTTTAAAGGCCCCTGGAATTCTTTTCCAAAACTTCTTTTGCAATAAAGCAGCATGTAAAATCAACACATATCAACCAACAGCTTCCCTATACATTCACAATTATAAAACCTTGAAGGATATTGAAAGAGGATGGAAAGACTTCACATGATCATTAACATGATGAAAATAGCTGTAATACTGAAAGAAATCTACATGTTTCAATTCTCATCAAAATCCCAATGTCAATCATCATAGAAATATAAACTTAAATATTAAAATTAATGTAGAAGCAGAGATTACTTCAAATTATGCATAGCCAAAGTAAAAAGAGCAGTGCAGAAGGTAACATAATACCAGATTCAAAATTATACTACAGAGCCAAATTTTATTTTAAAAAGCCTGCTTGATACTTTGGTATTTTTGAAATAGACAAGGAGATAAAAATAGAGTACCCAGAAACCAACCAAATACAATTTTTTCTTCGTTTCTTCTACTTTAACTTTGTTTCCTTTTTCCTTTGTTCCTTCTTTTCTTATATATTTCTCTCCTCTTTTCTTTTCTTTATATTTTTCTTTCTTTATCTTTCTTTCCTTCTTTCTTCTTTTCTTTCTCTTTCTTCTTTTCATTCTCTTTTCTTCTTTCTTTCTTTCTTTCTTTCTTCCTTCCTTCCTTCCTTTCCTTCCCTCCTTTTTTTGTCTATCTGCCTGTCTCCCTTTTTATTTACTTTATTCTTTCCTTCCTTTCTCCCTTCTTTCTTTCCTTTCTTTTATTTCTTTTTCTTTCCTTCATTCTTCCCTTCTTTTTTTCTTTCTTTCTTTTTTCTCTTCTGTCTTTCTTTCTTTTTTCTTTCTTCTCTTTTTAATCAAAGGAAACGATTACATATATTGTATTTTGAAGAAAAGACAGCCCATTTAACTGATGGTTCTGGAAAATGTGAAATAATATCAAATAAGAATGGAGCAAGAATTTTTATATAATTCCTGAGATTTTAAAAATACTTCAGGAAAGAATAGAGAAAAACTAGAACATATTGCTATAGGCAGTACACTCCTGAGTAAAACTTTAATAGCTCAACAGATAAAAACAGAGATGGTGAGTGTAATTACACCAAACTTTAAGCTTCTGGACATCACAGGCAATAGTCACTAGCCTGAAGAGATAACCCACAAAATGGAAGAAAATCTTTCCCAGCTACACTTTTGAGAAAATCTACAAAAAACTAAACTCCCATAGAATCTACAACCCACTTAATAAATGAACAAATGAACTGACCAGATAATTCTTGAAAGAAATAAACATAGCCAATAAATCTATGAGGAAATACACATCCCAGGCTATAAAAGGAAATAACACATCCCAGGCTATAAAAGGAATGCGAATCAGAACTACACTGGAATTTCATCTCACTCTAGTCAGGATAGCCATTACTAAGACCAATTAGAACAGCAAATGCTGACACTGACTCAAGACACAAATCCCTCATACACTGTTGGTGGGAATGCAAGCTAGTGCAACCAGCATGGGAATGAATATTCATCAATAAACTCAAAATAGAACTATTGTTAAGATGTAGAGAAATAATGCAGTCATAGTTCCAAAGGAAGGTGAGGACAAAATAGAGACACTTGGACACTCATGTTCATTGCAGCAGCATTCCTAATAGCAAAGCTATGGAAAGAATCCAAATGTCCTTGCAACTGTGGTTTAAGGACATAGAAGAAATTATTTATGGCATTTTGGGGGCAATGGATGGATCTGGTGATTACTGTGCTAACCAATATAAGTCATGTTCAGAACCATATATGACGCCAGACCCAAAGGATAAATATCTACATCACTGACATATGATCATAAACACCAACACAGACACGTCATAAACACGCACACACAAAGAGAAAACATGTTTGCAATCATGCTAGAGGGCGTGAAGAGTCAGCAGCACAAGAGACTGCAAGAGGTGATCAATATCAAAATACATTGCATTCCCAAATGAAGATGGCATAATGCAACTCACTGAAACCGATTGAAAAATAGCAGTAGTGGTGATGGGGAAGTAAGAGACTAAGCAAGGGGGATACAATGTGGTTAAAATGCTACTAGTGTGTGCGTATGTGGGTGCATACATGCGTGCATGTATACTTCTACATATAGAGAACAATTAATGAACAATTAATACAAACCAAAAAAGAAGAATGTTAAGCATGCTCTATGTGGGATAGGTATATGGATGAAGGTAAATGGTGAGAGTGATAGTGTCTGAATAAGGCCTATGTAGATGTAAAAATAGTAAAATGAAGATTATTTTGATGTGAAAATTCATTTAATCTACCTATATTTCTTTTAAGCCTGAATAGAACACATAGGACTTAGAGACCAAGCTTGTATAAAGAATCATGATGATTTGTGATGAGGGTGACATTATCTCTAACGTGCATTAACAGCAGCAATTCTCTGATGGAGATAATAAGTACCTCAGTAACTAGTTGGTTTATTTATACTTCATTTGAGATACTAAACAATAAAGCTGCCAGCATAATTAAGGTCTATTTGGCATGTGGTGCTGTTATTCTCAGAGGGCATAATGGAAAAGTACCTGATGTTTAAAATACATATTTTATATCTTGCTCTATGCTATGAAAAATATAGAGAGGAAACTTAGAGGACAGATGCTTTTGAATTTAGGAATTGAAAATGCTTCCCCAGAGAGAAAAAATGGGTGGGAAAATAATTATAACATCTGTCCTGTGAGTCTTGTGAAGGGGTAGAGAAACTCTTCTTAGCCTACTCTTTTGGAAACCTTTTTCTCAAGGATTAGATTGAATTTCTGAAAAGGCTACAGAGTACTTTATTCCTGATATCTATATATTTTGTATGGTAACTATTCAGTTATTCATTTTAAACATGAACATCACCTAGAACTATGGGTAAATGTAAATGTCTTTATGTACGGAATAGTATGTACACTTTATTGAGAAAATGAAGTACAAAAGAAAAAAATGACTGTTATCTATATGTGTACCAAAGGCTAAATTACCACATAAAATATAGGAGGCAGAAAAAGAGTAACACACAAAAAAGGTAAGGTGTAGATGCTATAGGTCGAATATGTAGTGCTAGAATTTTGTGTGTGGCAGGGAAAGGGAAAGTCGGGAAAGGCAGAAGTAGAAACAGCCCAGTTATGCAGGAAGCCACAGGCCTGAGCAAAGTGATGGGAAAGAATTTGTGCTGCTTTGTATGTCTTAATTCTAGCAGATCTAAAATTCAATTTTATGCTGCTTGGGTAAATTGAATATAAATTCCTCCATCTTTGGGCCATTCAGTAAAGTTGATTTAGTGTATAAATTATTACAAAAGAATGATTCAGATAGCCTGTGTTTGTTTATGGGCTTGCATCTGCTGTGATCTGACAAGTATTTTCCATGCATGCTTGGAGAGGATCAAAAAGATTATACTCTACATATAGAGAGCATGCATGGGATACTAACACTTACGTTCACTGTATGAAACCAATGATTTTGACAACTTACAGCTCTTAAAAATGTGAAAGAATGCTGGAGATGTTAGAATATGAACCTAAATGTGACCAGAAAGAAACTCAGAACTATGCAAGTACTAATTCACTGCATAACATGGTCACAAATATTACGTTCTAAAGAATATGTGTTTTATATAAATCTTTGCTGGATATAACTGTTATTATGGACAGTAATCCAAAAATGAATGGTTGCTGAATATAGTATAAAATTTAGTTTAGAGTTTATTTCTCATTCTTTTCTTCCTTAAGTTCCTAGGCTCCACTATTGAGATTCTTATTAATTGGTCCAGCAGGTTTGTGAATTGTTTGTAAAAATGTTTTCCGAGCTTACTCATGTTCCAACAAATTCAGAAATCACTACATGAGACTAACTATAATTTGAACACTTCTGTCCTGATCTATGACATGTCAATAGAGAAGTTGTTTGTATTCCTATAGCAAGAACTCTGATGGACAGGTGTATGCAGTTACCAAAGAGATAATCCAACACTATTAGAAATAAAGAAAATAAAATTTCAGAGTCACTAATGAGAAAGTCAAAATTTTAGATCATACCAGAAAGTTTATTAGCATAATTGGATTGATAAATTGTTATTCCATTATATCTGCACACTGTGTAGCACAGATTATATCAAAAAGCTATCTGGAGGCTGTCATATTTCTTGTTGATTCAGAACAGGAAGTAAAGATAGAAATGGCATGGGGAATGAAGGAGGACAGAGAAAGTTTCTATGGTGACAGATGAGCAGAAATCTGATTGGACTGTGAGTTGTTCCCGGTGGCGGTCACTGGTCAGGTGAGCAAGTCCAGTACATAGGAATGTGCTTGGTGGGTCTGGAGTCAGAAAAGCTAAGAAGTGAGAAAACTACATAAATAGCACTATGAATTACATGAACACATGAAAGGTGAATAAATGAATGAAGAGTATGAAGTGATTTTAAAATATATGCACCATGGGAAGAACTGCCCAAAGCAGGAAATGTATTTAGTGGTATATACATGACCCGGGTTATTTAAAATAATTAAACAATTAAATGACTTGCATCTTTTACTGTGATTTGGTCATGTAGAGCTGCCAAAATTCTTTTAGCATAGAAGTAGCATTGAAAAGTGATTGTTTTACAGTGGCATGAAATACATCATTATGCATAAGATAAGAACAAAAATGTTATAGTTAATTAAGTATTTTATACTAAGGATAATAAGTGTGAAAAATTTTTAAATGTGATAGACATTATAATTGCATAGCTCATGTTATAGGTGATTCAAATTTTGAAAAGTAAGTCTAATGTAAATAAAGGTACAATGGTATTGGGAAAGACAAGTGAGTATCTTAGTTTTTTTTAAAGATCATGTTTAGAAGGTTGAAATAATGTCAATATGGTCAGATAGTTACAATTTCAGCAGTCAGGTCTGGAACTACTATACTTATGTGTTTGGGTATGTTCATTGAATTAGTGAAAGTAACTTCAAATTAAGAGACTGAATTCAGAATGTGAAAATACAAAGATACAAATTGGCTCATTCTAAACTTTAGGAAGTAAGTGAATATAGTTGTACATTCCAATCTTAAATACTAGACTAGTTAATGAAATATGTAGATGTTAGTTTTAAATACCTCAAAATGAATGCAAACATCTATACACCATTTTCTAAAGCTGATCTTTTAAAAATTTATTTTAACTGTCAATTGTGCTAACTTGAGGGATTCTTAAATTGCTAACAACTAGAAAATGTTTACAATATATTAATTAAGATATCTGTCTTTGCTTTTATATTTAAATATGCCTATATAAATACATGTTCAGACTATTTTCCACATATAAATAATAAAAATGTTGAAAATGTCAAAATGGCATTAAATAATGATGATAATGATAATTGTGATAATCAGAACACTACTTTTTTACTTTTGAAGATGATTTTATATTGTCATTACAATATCACAATGCACTATTATTTTTAACAGTTTAAGAATGAAGAGACAGAAGTAGGTTCACAATTTAATTCAGAACCCTCAGCCAGAAAGCTTGACTATGAGTCTGAATTTTCACCTTAATTAAGAGACAAGTTCTATTTTGGTTAGACAAATGGCAAAATTAATTTATTTACAGTTTTTAACAACACAGGAGAGATAATTCCAACACAGGAGAGATAATTCCTCGATATTCCCCTCACTTGACTATAGTAGGGTCAAGATTTATAGAAAAGATGTGTCAAGAGACAGGTAGTATATGCACAGAGACAGGCTTTCTTCTGACCTTTGTGGGTAGAGAGGATCAGGCTCACTTCCACCATGAAATTCTCAAAGCATTCCTAATTCATCAATCCCAGATCACATCACAACTTGGTACAGCCAAGTACAATGATCTTCCTTCTCTAAATATAATATATATATAATATATAAATATGAATTATGCTAATTCAATAATCCAATATACACTTACTATGGAAAATACATTTTATGATGAGGAAGGCTGATGCAATAGATACTCAGAAATATCTATTTATAGACTTCAGGACAATAGAGAAAGAATGTGAAATTGTAAAACATTGCATTCCTGGAATCAAGTGTGTTGTCCTCTCATGGAGGGAAGTCATGTTGGCATGATTTCTATATGATTTTGTTTAGTACACAACAAGGTTTTATTTTACTGGAGACACTTACATTATCATAGTAAAAACATATTATCATTATCATAGTAATACATTATCATAGTAAAAACATAAAACAGAAATAAAATTACCCCCAATCTATGCCATAAGCAACAGTAAGTCCCCACATATATCTAAGGTGCTTAGATGTCTACATAACATTACTATATACAGCCCAGCTATAATACTTTCCACCAGTATTGTTTTTAAGACTATTGGATATTCTACTTGGAGTGCACACAGATAGAGCAGTAGTATGCAAAACGTACTTTATCTGAAGAATGAATCATTAATTAATGATCAGGAATTATGCCATTTCAAAAGAATATCCTTAATATCAGACAATGAAATCTTAATTGGAAATGGTTTTTTTTTTAAGCATGAAACTGAACTTTTGTAATTCCACACTTGATAACACTAATGGAAGGCACATAAATTAATAACCCTTGGGAATCTAAAAGACATTGCAACTGACATGGCAAAACATCCCTCAGATTAGAAGCACTATAACAATTGCTTCACTTAGGGCATAATACATTTAATTTGCATAGCTCTAATTCAACTGTAATCATTTTTTATTAAACATTACCCTGTAGAGTAAAAGGATTTCAAGATTTATTTATTGTCAAAGCTTCTGGCCAGGTGCTGGGGGTTTACCCCAGTAATTCTAGCTAATTTCGGAGACTGAGAATACTGAATTGTAGTTCAAGGGACAATCTGGTTAGATAAAAATTCAAGATACACTCTCACTGAAGAGCTGTATGTAGGAAAGGTGTGCACCTGTCATCTAACAGGTGGATTACACCCACGTGTATACTTGAGTAGAAAATGAGATCCTATCTCAAAAATAAACAAAAATCAAGTTTGCAGATGTGCTCTGTGGTCACAGTGCCCACACTGTGGAGAGGGAGGAGGACAAGGACGAGGATGAGGATGAGGAGGACAAGGAGACAAAGAGACAGCTTCTTCTAACTGCCACTGATAAAAGACCTTTTAATAGTGTTTTATGATGATGATTTCTTTTAAGATATCAGCACTCAGAAATAAATCATTCTTCACAAACTATTATTTCTTCTGAAATGTGAAGAAAATGGGAGGATTGCCATGGTAATAATTGTCCTTTGATAAATTTGTTGTAATGTCCTTATTGCTATTCTTAACAATTATTATTTTTTTTGGGGGGGTCCAGTCGTGGGGCCTGAACTCTGGGCCTGGGCGCTGTCCCTCAGCTCTTCAGCTCAAGGCTAGCACTCTACCACTTGAGCCACAGCACCA
>NW_012267237.1:8266266-8269431 GCF_000151885.1 Dipodomys ordii
ACATAACAACTTGTACTTCTCATTGTTGCAACGGGTCCACCTGTATCCTTATTTAAACGACTTGTTTTTTAAATACTTTTAATTTTCTAGAGAATAAAAAGTTATTCCAAATGTTTTGTTTTTAAAAAAAATCTGATACTAAATTCCTGTATACTTTTCTGAGGTGTATTTTGAGTGATAAATTCCTTTGGCTTAATTCAACGATTTTGTATTCATCACAATTCAGATGGCATTTGATTATCTTTCTAACATTCAGTTGATACATAGTTGAATTTTTAGGTATCACATTTATTTCATAATAGATTTTCTCAATACCTGTTATTCTGTAGTCTTATAATTTAATCTCTCAGCTACCAAGTCTTTCTGTACAAAATTTATGTATCTGTTTCCTCTCTGATTTTTAAAAAATGAAGTATCTAATAAAGCTTCAGTAGATTTGACTAGGTGAATTTAACTTTAGATGTTTAAATTAAGACAAATTGAAAAGAATTTCTCAATCACCATGGCCATATTCCAAGCAGTCAATAGTTTTAAGAGGCTACTCAGAGAGTATTGATTTGTAAAAATATGTGACTGATTTGTAAAAATATGTGACTGCAGATATCTTGTACCATAATTATTCTCAAAAAAGTATTTGAAATTGTAAACATTTTCTAAATTCTCATTGAAAACTCCAGAGACTTATGCACACTTATTTCATAGTGGAGTTATTGCAATATGTTAACGCACAGAAATAAAACAGTTTAAGTAAATAGTGAAATGATGAATAATGAATAGAAGCAGTAAACAAAGCAATAAATTTTTATACGATTTTTCAGTCTGATTCAGTTTAAACATCTTATTTTTTTATTTAATCTTATTGACAAGATGATGTACAGGGGTTACAGTTACACATGTAAGGTAATGAGCACATTTCTTGTTGAACATTGTTAGCCCCTTCCTCATTCTCTCCCACTTTCCCTCTCCCCCAACTCCCTCCCCCAACAAGTTGTAAAGTTCATTTTCAGCATAGGCTTAAGAATATTGCTTGTTGCATTGGTTCACCCTTAGTTCTTTGTTTCACCATTAACTATTTTAAAGTGCTTTATTTAGAAGTTAAAATTATTCTCAAAGTCATTCTTCCTAATTAAAGCTGACTCCAAGACTGGCAGGCAATATAGCTCAGTGGTAGACATGTTGCACAGAAGATACAAGATCTTGGGTTTGATCTTCAGACTGGAAAAAAATAATACTAACTCCCAAATCAAATCTCTTTCTTCCTTCCTTCCTTTCTTTCTTTCTTTCTTCCTTCCTTCCTTCCTTCCTTTCTTCCTTTCTTTCTTTCTTTCTCTTTCTTTCTTTCTTTCTTTCTTTCTTTCTTTCTTTCTTTCTTTCTTTCTTTCTTTCTTTCTTTCTTTCTTTCTTTTTTCTTTCTTGTTTTCTTCCTTCCTGCCTGCCTTTTTCCTCCCTCCCTCCCTCCCTCCCTCCCTTCCTTCCTTCATTCCTTCCCTCCTTCCTTTCTTCTCTCTTCCTCAATCTCTCTCTTTCTTTCTCTTTTTATCTCTTTAAGCCACAGCTTCACTTCCTGTTGTTTTGTGATTAATTGTAGATAAATGTTTTACAGACTTTCCTGCTCAGGCTGGCTTTGAACCCTCATCCTCAGATCTGAGACTACTGAGTAGATAGGATTTCAGGTGTGAGCCACCAAGGCCCATCTCAAATTACTAATATTTTTACCAGTATATATCCAGTAAATACCCTTTCTAAATTTCTTTTTTTTAAATTTTATTTTATTGTGAAGCTGCTGTAGAGAGGGATTAAAGTCACATGAGTAAGATAATGAGTACATTCTTATGTAGAATTGTTGCCCCTCCTTTGTTTTTCTCCCACTGTCCCTCCCCTCCCCCATTTCACCCACTCCCTACCCCCCAATGGCAAATTGTGGGGAAAGGGACCAAAACAAAACTCTGTGATTGTTTTGTATACTGCTTACTTTAAAAGGTACTTGAAGTATGTGCCTAAGCCTGGATTACAGAAACGCCTCTCCGACAGTCTCACTGACTGTTGGGAAATGTGGTGGGACTTTCTATTATGCACTCTACATTCTGGATGGGAAGCATGTTCTTGGCATATTCCTCTTTGCAGAAGAATGTAATGTCCTTTCAGTGGGGGATGGGGTGGGAGGGATGGCAAAGTGGGAGAAAAACGAAGGAGGAGATAATGTCATATTTTAAAGACGATCTTCTTGAGCAAAACCTTCTAGCTCTTATGGCCCATTTTAAGGTTGGCTGAGCAATGCTGTCCTCATGAACACAGCTTTATTGGCCATGAACTGACTGCGATTGACTAGTAATGAGTCTTTAAAGGGACGGGATAACCGCAAAGCTGTTCATTAGGTATGGAGTAGAGAGACAGATAGACGAGCAGCAAGAGGGCCAGTACCAGCTGCAATGTTCAGAATAAACAGCAATAAGCTGTGCGTATTGGTGAAATGCTCATGAATGTTTTGCAGGATTTCCATCTTTGGGGTCTAGTGTAGGTCCATGGCGGGGGGCCGGGGCGGGGGGGAACCAAACCGTTACTGTGAATTCATTTGATAAATCTGTTTCTCAGGGTCAACAATGGCAGTGGTAAATACATTTTATAAAAATTCTTAGGTAAACTTTTGGGCATTTACCCAAATGTTCACAAACAAGACCACACTAAAGCTACCAGCACGAATATGTTTATTGCAGCATTATTTAATATAGCTAAGATATGGAACCAACCCAGATGCCCCTCAGTAGATGAATGGATCAAGAAAATGTGGTATATATACACAATGGAAGTCTACGCCTCCATCAGAAAGAATGACATTGCCCCATTTGTTAGGAAATGGAAAAGCTTGGAAAATATTATATTAAGTGAAGTAACATAGGTCTCATGGTTTCCCTTATTTGCAATAACTAGTATATGTCTGAGTCAAGCAGTAAAGGTCAGATAAGTTGATGTTAGGGAAATGAACCCTAAGATATGTATTCAAATGTTTTTTTTCTTTCATACGATTGTTTCTAACACATTTATAAGATTATTTCTTTATTGCTTTGTATGTCCCTCTCCCACAGCATAACCCCTGCTTTCATCGTATTTGATGTCGGTATAATTTGCGGAGGGGAAGGGGAAAAACAAATCGTTTAAATAGGGATA
>NW_012267237.1:8275331-8302631 GCF_000151885.1 Dipodomys ordii
TGGGGCCTGAACTCTGGGCCTGGGCGCTGTCCCTCAGCTCTTCAGCTCAAGGCTAGCACTCTACCACTTGAGCCACAGCACCACTTCCGGCTTTTTTATTTTTTCTTATGTGGTGCTGAGGAATCGAACCCAGGGCCTCAGGCATGCAGGGCAAGCGCTCTACCACTGAGCCACCTTCCCAGCCCAACAATTATTCTTTTTTAGAAACATTGCATATATTATCTTATCCTTCTTAAATTATACAGGAACCTTCTATAAATAAGGATGCAAATGTTTAAAATACAATTAAGGGGGAAATAACTTAGAATTGCTATGATGGTTTATGCTTTGCATAGGATACATATTTAATCTACAAAATGATTTGTATTCTCCTACAGCTGTTAAATTCTCCTAAATCCCATTCCATTTACTTCCTCTATGGTTTTTGCTGGCACAGACATACTGCACACATGCTTTTCTCTCCCTCCTGTGCATGTATTTTCAAAAGGATTCCAAGCTTTCCCAAGTCTCCTCTATTTTCTTCAATTTGCTCATTCGTTTTGTGAATTTCTCCCATTTTTTTTCAGAATGAGGGATTTGGTGAACACTGTGTAAGTGGGAGATGTTCATTCATGCTTCCTGCAATACAACATTCTCAGATTTGGAGAGGAAAGACAGGCAGAGTTATGCACTGATAAAGAATCTCTGATTGTTTATTTATTTGACATCAGGCCTCAATGTACATATCTAGAACAGTCTACGTCCTTCCTAAAATATCCTCCTTCATGATAAAAAAAAATTAACAGACAGACATGAACACAAGCAGGACTATATTATTCAAAATGAATTCATGACAAGGCTCTTCACCATTCTTGGGTCTTACATAGCACATATAGCATGTATGGGCATAATATTGGCCAACATTTAATGAAACTATATCCATAACTTGTCACACTACTCAAGGTATATAATGTCCATTACCAATAACTGCATTCTCTGAATCTGTGAACGTGTCCCTAGAACATATTGGATTTCCTGGGTAGCATGGTTTAGGAGATGTGACAAATGGGAATAAAGGCATAGATGCTGTGGTCGTGAAATGATCATGGATTATTTCAAAGGGTCAAAAGTAGTCCTATGATTTTCTAAAATCTGAGTTTCTTGACTTGTTTAGAGAGCCATGATACGCATCCCTGAGAATATAAATTCCACAAATGGGCAACTCCACAAATCTTGTCAAGAGCAACAGCAGCCGAAGGTTTGCAGTAATCCAAGGAATCATTTAGTCAAGAAGCCTCTAAATCTTGAGACAGACATTACATGTGAAGTTGTTCCTTTCTCCTCCCACACAAACAAAGCAGCTCAGTAAACAGGGAAGGAACCATTTTAGGATTCCCCAAAACACATTTTAAAAAAGAAGAAAAAAAATTGATGTGGTATAAACCTGGACCTCATTTGCCATGAACATAAAGCTGGAATCGAAAGGGAAGTAAACTGATCAATCTAAAGCATACTTTATTACAAAGCTAGCAGCCTTCTCTCCCCGCCTCTCCTTCATTCAGCTTCTCCTCTTCCTTGGCCCCACCCACCTCTTGCAAGTTCCCATTTAATAACTGGTGCTCAGTTTGTTGGGCTTTGATTTTGTCTATCAAAGAAAACAACAACAAAACACTAGGTGAGTCTCCACATAGTGGAGGGAGTGGGTAATCCAGTCAAGGGCTCATATCACAAAATCAAGAGGAGTAAAGAAAGGAGAGGGTCAAAGTGTACAGGGAGGGGAGGGAGGAAGGCGGAAGGGGGGGCACGGATCAAGACGCATTCTATTCCTGAACTACTTTGTTAAATGGCACCTCCTTTGTACAACTACTTTAAGATAATAACAAATTTTAAATAAATAAATAATACAAGATAAGGGAAAGGGAGCAGCTTGTCTACAATTTAATTTCAACAGTCATTTTTCCAGTTAATGTGCTGCATTATCTCCTAGGATAAAATGCCAGACAGTCTGTAAAACCGTCCCTAAGGCATAAGGAGAAAAGGAACACGAAAGTAAAATTAATATGACCTGTTAATTTTATATTGCCTCTATAAAGGCTTTATATGTTCTACATTTAATTGGAACACTGGGTGATGCACAACTCAGAGCTAATGTAAAGTCCTTTTCAAAATAGTTTAAAAATGCAGAATATGATATTCTCAACTGTGGTTTTTATGGCAAACACTTATAAATATAATTTCATGCCAGCAGAGTGAAGCATCATTCTCTTTGTGCCATGATATTGTGAGTTATTAGTGTTTTCTGGGTCCTCTCAGCATAGAAAAAGGCTTTTTACAAAGAACCTAATAAAGTATTTGGTCATAGAAGATAGCATAACTGGAAAGGTTGGAAAAATGAGATTAGAATAAATTGCAGCATTTTGGTCTTCATAAGTCTCCAGCCAAGGTAAAAAGAGAGAATATGCAATTCCAATTAATCTCTGAAATTATGTTACATACATTTGATCAATCTATCATTAATACATATGAATATTTTGCAATAGAATTATAAAAGTTCATCCAGTTTGTGTATGTGTTTGTGTATTTGAATAAAAGTTTAAAACAAAATATATTCTAATTAAAATATGTATATGAATGGATTTTCAATAATACTTTTTTCCCCCAGGTCATGGGACCTGAACTCTGGGCCTGGGCGCTGTCCCTCAGCTCTTCAGCTCAAGTCTAGCTACTCTACCACTTGAGCTACTGTGTCACTTTTGGCTTTTTCTGCTTATGTGGTGTTAAGGAATCAAATACAGGGCCTCATGCATGCAAGGCAAGCCCTCTACCACTGAGCCACCTTCCAGTCCCAATAATATCTTTTAATTAAAGTTATATTAATTGACTCCTGATATTTTCAGCTACAAATAATTCCATTATACAATTTTTACTGAATTCTGAACACATCACATGGGAGACAGTAGTATATTTATTAGCTCTACTCAGAAGAAACTTTTTGGTGTGCTTAAGTAAGACGTTAACTGCTTTAAAAGTATTCATTGTTAATAAAATAAGCAAGACTTTAAAAGTTGTGTTATAGTTATGTCAATAAATATGTTATATTTTAGCTGGGCACGGGGGGCTCATGCCTGTAATTCTAGCTGCTCAGGAGGCTGAGATCTGAAGATCATGGTTTGAAGCCAGCCGGGGAAGAAAAATCTCTGTGAGACTCCTATCTCCAATGAACTGCCCCAAAACCAGAAGTGGCACTATGGCTCAAGTGGTAGAGCATTAGCCTTGAGCACAAAAAGGCTCAGGCCTGAGTTCAAGCCCTGCAACTGGACAAAAACATATCCATTATATTTTTCTGTAATGCAATTAACATACAGGTTTTAAAATCTAATAAAGTAAATGATGAAGTATTAATAACATACATAAACAAATGAAAATTCAAATGGTCATATACTTCCATCTTAAAGTCCTTTTCAGATAATCTCTGCCTATAGAATCTCCTATTTCCCAGTTGTCTCCTAAGTTCTCTTATACTTCAAGTAATAGATAGTATGTACTTCAATCTAGGTACTTAATGTGATTAATTTCTGTTTACATTTCTTCCACAATTTGCAGGAGGAAGCCCACATTAGCCTAAATTTATAGTAGATACTAGAACCTGCTAGAATGCTGTGGATTATGTTCACAATGTGACTTCATGCTGTTCCTGTGTAATTAAACAATGGTGGCTCACTTTATAATCCTAGGTACTCAAGAGGCAGAAATAAGGATGGCTGGGTTCAGGGATGTGCCCAGGAAAAGGTTTCCAAGACCTCATCTCAATCAGTAGGTGGGCATTTGCTCTCATACCAGCTAAGGTAGGAAGTGAAATGGTGGATTATGTTCAGGGCTATTCTGGGAGATGTGAGTTCTATTTCAAGAATAACTATATCCAGAATGGTGGATATTTGTTGGCTCACTGAGCTAGAGTATCTGCCTAACAAATTCCTGAGTTCAAATGCCACTAGAACACCCAAACAAAAAAGAATATCAGGGCCATTAGTATTTCTATCCAAAGATGTTTATTTAAAACTTTCAGAAATTGCACTCACATGCAATAAATTTCTGAATAACACAGTGAGATTTGATGCCAAATTATTGAGAATGCATCCATAACATGCTTATTCTAGATAATTATATTTAATTTTTATTATCATTGTATTTTGCTACCTTTAAGTAGTTTACAAAGGTTCTATCCTTCAACAATTCTGTTTATAAGCAAAATGTATCTTGATTGATGTTATCCCTCTCAGCATTCACCTCCATCTCCCAACTCCATCTCTGTTCTCAAATTTTCAGCATCTACAATGTTTTGTTTTGATCATTGTTTCCCTCTGTAGAGAATATATGTGACCAACTTGAAAAATGTGCTCAACACCCATCATTTAAGAAAATGCCATGGGCTAAGAAGGTGGCTCAGTGGTAGAGCACTTTTCTTGCATGCATGAGGCACTGGGTTCGATTCCTCAGCACCACATAAGCAGAAAAAGCTGGAAGTGGTGTTGTGGCTCAATTGGTGGAGCACTAGCCTTAAGCTGAAGAGCTGAAGGACAGTGCCCAGGCCCAGAGTTCAGGCCCCACGACTGCCAAAAAAAAAAAAAAAAAGAAAGAAAGAAAAAGAAAAGAAAAAGCCAACTTTTAATCACCAATCAGCGAAGTCATGGGGGAAAAAAGGTGAGACCCTATCTGTAAAATAACATAAATGAAGGTTTGAAGTATGGCTCACATGCTAGAGGAATGGCTTACATAGATAGGTTCAAGGCTCTGTTCAAAGTCCAATACCACAAATTTTGATCTTTACACAAAAGTCCTGGAGATGTTTCAGAAGGAGGAATGCATAGACAGTTGTGTAAATTGATTTAATAAATAAATCTGGAAAATACTTCGATGATAAACGAAATAGGTTTATCATTTATATAAAATAAAAGGTATTGGAATCATTCTCAGTGGGGTGTTCTCCCTATTCCTTTTATCAATAAAAGAATCCGATGCTTCAAGAAAATCTTATTTTCTCTAATTCTGACATCTAAGAACACTGTTCAGCAAAGTCCTTCCCAGCAAGGCTTTCATCTCTTTGTGCTCAGCAGTTACAAGAAAACCCTTTACAACTATGAGTCAGGAAAGATTTGAAGGTGAAGTATTAATATCTAAGAAGAAAGAAAAGTTCTTATATTATCTCATTTGTGTCCATGGAGTGCTACTATTAATTTTTCCTTGTAATTGCTAGCAAGCTGTTTTTCCCCCCAGAATGCTAGTTGGATCAAATATCAGTAAACCAATATATTCATTAATGTGGCTAAGAGATCAACGATGCAAGGCAACAACAGCTCAATTAGTTCATGGTCAATATCAAATAAATAGTTTCTAAAAGAATCTGATTAAAAATGCATTGATCAATTAAAAGAAAAATAGAATATAATGTATGCCTGTGATTTAATGACAATGGAAAATGGACACAGCAACCAAGCATCTGCTCTAAACATTCATGTGAAGATTTATGTATGGACACAAATTTTCAACGTATTTGAGTAAATACCAAAAAAGGAGCGATATTGTATCCTGTGGTTGGGATGTATTTTGTTTTCTGAAATACTGTCAGACAGAATTCCAAAGAGGTCAGGCCTCTCCTAACAAATTATTTTAAGAATACTAGAATATGAATTGTACTCCTTTTTATACAAGTTGACCTGTCTCTTTTTAAGAAAGGCCAACAAGATTTCTGCACATTTTAGCACATACTTCACTCATAATATTGGCATATACTGAAACTAGTTTTTGCTCAAGGCAGAGCTAGACTTAAGGGCTTATTACTTCATAGTTGTGTCAGGAGTAACAAAACGATACTCCACACAGAGTGGGAAAATGCTGTTTTTCAATAAATTTCTTTGAGTTATAGCAAAAAAGTTTTATACAAGATAATTATTCTTTAGAGACAGTCATCATGCATTAGAAATTTCAGTCTCGAATAGAGATGCAAGTTGGAATCGTATCAAACTATGTGACACAAGATAATTCCTTAAAATGTTGCATATTATACTGTGTTAAATAGTTAAGTATAAGGCCCTTCTCATTATGATCAAACTGAGATGGAATATGTTCACGGGAGTTATGTAATTTTAAAATAAAGTGTGGCTGAGTAATTTCAAGCCAATTTGCACCCTAGAATTAACTTTTTATCATTTAGTATGAAAATAAATCAGAGAGTAAATGATCTTCTGTAATTCAACCTAAGGCATCCATACGGCATTCTTTTATTTTGGAAAGACAGAAGCATGTTTTTCCCTTTAATAAAACCTGTTCCTCTATCAATTTATGAATCATGCAAATCTTCAGAGAGGGGTGCAAGGCATTTATGGGAAATCTCTGCCTTCTGCCCGGTTGTATGATAAACATAACACCATGCAAACATTAAAGTCTATTTCCAACAGCAATATTGGGATTTATTTCCTGTGATGTGAGCAGGAAACAAGAGGCCAAGGTGGCACTGAGCATCCCCTAGAGGGTGGGTCAAGTGTCAAAGGTGGGAAGTGTCGAGGCCCAGCTGCAAACCCCAGTCACGGTCCTCAGCACTGAACCTGGTGAGCACAGTGCAGAGTAACATGGACGGCACTGATAGCTCCAGGAGAGATTTGAGGAGTTTTGTCTTCACTGGTGGAAAACCATTGTGATGGAGGTTCGTGGTGGGGAAACAGCAGCTCCGATGCTAAAGCCATGCACAAGGAGGAGTCCTGAGTCAGAGGATGCTACCAGGAGAGAGAACCTTCCTTCTGCCCGCCATCTACAACACGAATAGGATGCCTGCAGTACACACACTGTGAAGAAGCCATTGGCCCTGGACAACCAGATAGCTCCCTCTTCTCCCTTAACTTTTCCCTAAGTCATTTCTCAAGGTGAGAGAAGAGAATTGATTTTCTAGAACGTTCTTTGAAACCATAATGAGGATAAGAGAGTTCTAAAACTATTGACCCAGTCTTACTCCTAATGACTTATCTGCCACAATTTTCCAGACTCCTTTGCCTGGCCCAGTAGCCATATTACAAAATATTGGGAAAGTACTTTATCTCAGCATGCCCTTGATGTATACTGTGATGGAAATATGGATAATTTTTTAATGTGTAAGTCAAACTACTGTTGGTCAATCTACAGGATACAAATTGCTCTTGAAATTCAAGGCTACTTTCTCATGCTATTTTAACGCAGCTGAACAAGGAAAAAATTTCAAGTGTCAAGAACATTATACATTAGTTTTGTTTTAAGCTCAGAGACAAAAACAGCCCTGTAATCTGACTGGTAGGTATACTTGCATTTTTATTTCTATGAATACAAATTTATAGTGGCTGAAAAATGTATTATCTTTCAGAAATACATGCAAATGACTTCCCCAAATGGGTCATTAAATATTTGCCTTTTTACCAGGATACATTTAATTTACTCGCTTATATTGTAGTATTCATCTAGAGAAAATTACAAAAGTGTGCAAATAGGGTTTGCAGAGAGAAATAAGAAAAAAAACCTTCGCCTTTTTATATGCAGGAGATGGCATTCAGATATGGAGAAACATGTTATTTAAAATAATAAAAGATTAAACTCCTTTCAGGGCTTCTACAAAGCTATATTTAATGCACAAAGCAAGAATGAACAGCTCTTTTCTATTATACAATGTGAGCCCGCATTTATGGTGTAATCCTTTTCCCCTGTCACTCTGCTACATTGACTTTTTTTAGCTTCGTATCACATGGTGACACACAGGTGAAGAAGTGTGTGAATGGAAGACCACGTCTTGGTGGGTTGTAATGATGTGTCCTGTATTCTGAGGCCAACATCCACACCAGAACCCCTGGCTCCTTCTCGTGTGACTGCCCGGAGACTTACCACACATTGACTGGCAATTCATGAATGGTTTCCCTGTTTACAATTTTGCAAGTGTTGGTGACATTACGAAGCACTGTTTGGTATAACCAAGGTCCAGTTTGTACCCTCTACCCAAGGGAAGCTATTTCCTCAGTAAGTTTCTACATAGTGACCTGTTTCCATCCAGACACGGAGTGAAGAAAGATCTTAAATGGCTGCTAAGCTTAGAACTGTAAATATTTTCTTTATCAGAAAACGTACTGAGGACCTTCTTCAGACCTATTTAATAATCTAGTACAAATGATAGAATTTTCACTGAGACAACATGTTTGGGAGCCACAGTTTTCTGAAGCCTTTTGTTCTAAAAATTGCACCATTAAATTTGTCCTTCTGTACATATGTAATTAATAAAATAGAAATCCAGATTCCTGAAACTTCTGTCTCTGTTTCTCTACTGAGTTACTATTTTATTTAATATTTATTGTTTCTCTGAAAGTTGAGTCCCATCAAAATTGACAATGATTCACTGAAATGAAACATATTAGAGCTTAAAGCTAAAATCAATAGGAAAAGCAGAAATGGCTATTTGATTTATTTATCAGAAAATCTCTGCAAATAAAGTGAAACAATATACAATATTAAAAATGCAATTATATAATAGTTATGTAGACAATAAAACAATAACATGGGTTTAGACACTGACTTTTTGTGAAAATTATTAATAGTTTTTTATGAAGCTATCATTTTATGTAGGTTTGATTATTATCATAAGAATATAATACTTAGCAATTTGAGAGCTATGAGTCAGCCACAAGATCAAGGAAGCTTTTACAACTTACATATAAGTTATATAAGTCTTTAAATAAATCACTTAGAAATAGAAGAAAACAAAAAATAAGTAAAGTTAATGTGTTTTTATCTGTTCATATATATGTATATATCCATAATTATATATATATTTTCAACCCAGTATGCAATTTTCAGTATCTATCAAAGCATACACATATAGGTAGATGTAGATATAAATATAGATAAAAATAACAAGCAAACAAGAAACAATACCTAGAAAAGAAATAACTGAAATCCAAACATTTACAGTTATCTGTAAAGCGCCATAAAAATTCTTTGGTCACAATTAAATTTAGTTTCAATTACTGTTATTAATAGCAGTGTGATTCCACTTCAACATTTGAATGTATTTCACACTCGGATACAAGAAAGTATCAATAATAAAGGCATTTAAAATACATGCCACATTCTGAATGATAAAGACTGAACAGAGTGTTAGGAGAAAATGGTTTTAGTCTACACCTCATTATAGATGACAGAATTGGAAATGCATAAAGTGTAGCCAAAATGACCGGAAGGTTGGTTTTTTTTCTAATTTCAATAAGAGATGCATTTATTTTGGTATGTCCATTCCCACAAGGATACCATCTTGGATATGATGCTTGGAGCATCACAAAGTCTTGGTATTATAATTGATCATTAGAAAGCTTTCCACCCTGCCCTGTGCTTGTTCTCTGGGCCTCTTTAGGTGGGAAGGATTAGAGGTAAATTTTATAAGGAGAGCTGAAGAGGAGCTGACTGATTTTTCCAAGATGAATAGATGCCCAGGTTTAAAAAAGTCTCCGGAGGAGTGATTGTCTTTTCAAGGAGCATCAGGAGGAATGACTGAGCATGAGCAGCAGGTGGCCTGGGGTTGGGATGGAGTCAAAAGAAGACAAGCAGGAAACACATGGAGCAAGGAACATATCAGAGCCTCATCTGAAACCTTCGGGGGAGTGCCCTGATTGAGGTGATCACAAAAAGGACATTTTAGCAAATATATATTATTCTGTACGAAACCCAGTATGCTACTGGCCTTCCTGCTTTTAGCTCTGCGAGTAACTTCAAACACCTCTAGCCATTCTGGTTTTCCTTAGTCTGAAGCATTTTGAGATATACTGTTTAATAGTACATAGACTCAGCATTTCACTCTCTCTCTCTCTTTATTTTTGTTAGTCATGGGGCTTGAACTCAGGGCCTGGGTACTGTTCCTGAACTCTTTTGCTCAAGTGCTCTACCATGTTGAGCTACTGTGCCACTTCCTAGACTCAGTATTTTTTTTCATATCATAAAGCATAAGTATTTCAAATGAAAACTTCTGAGTTTTACATTGTATATAATGGTTCCTTTGACAATACTAACAAGCAAGTTTTAAAGAATATATTTTTATCTATAGCCAGGTAAATACTTGGGAAATACTTGTAACAGTGAAGAAATACAAGTTTCAAAAACAAATCTATTTAGAAGATCTGCTGTTCAAACAGTATTTTTTCAAAACCTGGTGGAGGAGTATGATAAAATTCCCTGAATTGACAATCCAAAATTGCACTGTCATCAACATACACAACTGGATACACTGTCCCTCGTATACCTGATGCTAGACAATGCATGTGTTTTCCATTCAAATACACATTTAATTCTACATGGTCATATGTAATACCCACCACATCTCCCTCCTGAGGAAGGCTGTTTGTTGGCAGCCTGTTTTTCTCTTCATTATTTTGGTACGGAGCTCCATTGTTTCTCATCACCAAACTGTGCTCATCTAGGCCGAGAGGAATCTGATTCAGGTTAACTTTCTGAGTTGCAACACCAATACCCCAGATTCCTGTGGACTGTATTTTGAATTCTAAGTAGCTTTTGTTTTGATGTAAAGGTGTGCTAGCTAAACAACCTCCTGTTCCACATTTTTTACAATGACAACAGCTGTTCCCATGTGCTGCGTGTCCAGCTGCACGGCCGGCATCTCCTTCAGGGCGATGTGGTCCTTCCCGCCGTTCCTGCAGCACCGCAGGCAGAATAGCTCCAGGACCGACTCAGTATTTCTTAAGCTAAATCATCAATATGAATAAGTAAATCTAGTCTCCTCGGAAAGACTCTCTCTTCAGCTATTCTAGGACTTTGCTTTATTAAGGACAAGGACGGAACATATTGGTGGAAAAGGATCTCATCCCATAGACTCAGAAAAGATTATACAGCCTCTCATCTTAGAAACTCAATGTCTCGTGTATTTTCTATAATTGATATGCTAATTTCTTTCCATTACCATTTTCTTGCCTCTTTTACATCTAATTTTTCTTCCATCCACACACATACAAAATAAACTCTTCTCTCACTAAGTTTATGAACTCAAAAAGTTTTTATAAACTCATTTTATGCCAATATTTATGTCAAAGAATATATTATATGATATATATATATGTACATAGGAGTAAGTAGATTCAAAGTAATAGATGGATAGAAATAAATAAGTAGATGAGTAGGAATAAATTAATATATTCACAATGCAAAGGCATGTTCAAAGTTAAGTATACAGTAAGTTTTATCTAAAAGGTACTTAACAAGTTTTAATTTAATTTTCCAAAAGTTTAACTATGAAAGTTTGGTATATTCAAATTTTCACTTCTTTATCTACTTATATTTAAATTTTCCTATAATTTAGAAAAAAGACAAATATGTTAAATATGCTTATTTATGTCAATTCCAGTTGTAATTGCTGTAGGATACTAATTGATTCTTTTAAAGATTTTACTCTGCAAATACCCTTACATTTTGGAACTTTTAAAAGTCACTTATGTCTGTAAGTGATTGAATCATTAAGTGTTGTTAAAGACTTTTAAATTAAAGCAATAATTCATGCACTCCGATTATGCATTTAGAATGCTGGGAAATATTATTCATGGCCATTGTGCTGTTCTTTTCTTAACATTGGACTTATGTTTTCAAATGGTGCAAAGAAAAACCTCAGCATTTCCTTTCCCATGGTGATATGTTGCTTTCTTCCTACAATTTTCTGTCATTTCATTTGAGTTTCCTGGCTTACCTTGTGTTAAAGGTATAGAACATTTTTAGAAGAGTGTACTCTCCTGTTGCTGTAGCAGCTGTCCTGAGGGTTTATTTTACTCTGCATGTAACAGCTATGGAGCTTCTCACCCCAAGTCCTAGGCAGTCAGTCCTGACCTCAGGTAATAACACTTCAGGATAGCCTGAAAATATTCAAGCCAGATACTCACTGCTCACCCTTGTCAACCTAGCTACTCAGGGGGCTGAGATCTGAGGATCACAATCCAAAGCAAGCCCAGGAAGGAAAGTCTATGAATATCTTATCTCAAATTAACCATAAGAAAACCGGAAGTGGGGCTGAGAAGGTGTCTCAGTGGTAGAGCGCTTGCTTTGCATGCCTGAGGCCCTGGGTTCGATTCCTCAGCAACACTAAGCAAAAAGAAAAAAGCCAGAAGTGGTGTTGTGGCTTAAGTGGTAGAGTGCTAGCCTTGAGCTGAAGAGCTGAGGGACAGCGCCCAGGCCCAGAGTTCAGACCCCACAACCGGACACCCCCTCCCCCCAAAAAAAGAAAACTGGAAGTGGCACTGAGGCTCAAAGTGGTAGGGTGCTTGCTAGCCTTGAGCAATAGAGCTCAGGGACAGTGCCCAGGCCTTGAGTTCAAGCCCCACTACTGCCATAAACAAAAGAGAAAATACAAATACTGAAGACCTATCAATGATAATAACAAGATAAAAATGGGCATTAGTATTTATTTCTATTTCAACTCACCAAATGAATTTAATTTATATTTAAGTATGGGAACCACTGTTGACTGTCTACTCTTTACTTGCCCCTAATCAAGAGGATGTAGTAACTAACACAAAGTATTTCCTTTCTGTTAAGTGTAAGTATTTGGTAATTATTTGGAAATTAATTTGGAAATTATTCCATAGACTGAGTTGTCTTTCCTCCTCAATCTGCTGATTTAAATTTTCTCTTCTTTCGTGAGGTAAGGTTATGATAGGAATAAGAATTCTCCAGAGAAACGAAACCAATGGAACAGACTGCTATGTCAAAAGGGTTTTCTAATCACATAGCTTACAGAAATAGGGAAACAGAAAAAATTCACATCTGCAACTCTTCTGTCAAACCGAAGTCACAGGACAGCCAGTGATTCAGGTAGAGTTATAAAGTGGAGAGTGGTTGCTATAATAGTTTGCTTTGCCCTAGATATGAAAGTCTTTTAATTATATCCAATCCTTCAATCACCCAAAACACCTTCAAAGATATACTCAGACTAATATTTGAGCAAAATCTGGGCACTCTTGGCACAATCAAGTTGACAAAAATCAATCATCACTACTATCAACACATAATCTGCTGAGGTCATGTTTAGTTCCAGTTGATACTATAGGAAGTTGATTTTCATTTTCTGTCCAAATTTTATCGTCTGTTTTTCTCTTAATAAATATTTGCATTCAGTATTTTAATTATATACATATTTCTTATGTCAATGACTATTTTGCAAAATAATTTAAATATGAGACACTAAAATTATATGATTATCAATATAAATACACTTATTGATATTCATATAAGTACATAATTCACATTAATATTCCATAAAGATAATATATTAATGTAAGTATCAGCATATAACACTGAAATTTATATGGTATATAAAATTAACAGATGATCCTACTATTTCTGAGGAAACTATATGTTATTGTGCTGTATTTAAGATCTGTAAATTTCAATGGCCTATTCTAGGTTAATATAATGCTTGACTCAATTATATCTCAAAAAATGTTTTTAATGTGTCAGCTTTTCATGATCATAATATATAACAATGGATTGAACTTGAAGAATATTAATTCAAAAATTAATAAGAAAATTATAAAATTATGAACCAGCTACACAGTAGTTCTGAAAGATGAAGATGTCTAACAATCAGCTAGAGTTAAGATTAGGTTACTTATAAAGAAACTGTAGGGTCTGGGAAGGTGGCTCAGTGGTAGAGAGCTTGCCTTGTATGCTTGAGGCCCTGAGTTTGATTCCTCAGCACCACATAAGCAAAAAGAAAAAAGCCAGAAGTGGCGCTGTGGCTCAAGTGGTAGAGCACTAGCCTTGAGCTGAAGAGCTGAGGGACAGCACCCAGGCCCAGAGTTCAGGCCCCACGACCGGACCCAAAAAAAAAAAAAAAAAGAAACTGTATACTTGACTATATAATTAATTTTCTTATTTACTTCACTAAAAGTTCGTGCATAACTGTAGTGTGCAATTAATCTTTAATGATTCAAAGAAGAACAGTTTATCTACCTAAGCTGTGTATCTAAAAAAGAAGAAAAAAAAGAAAAGGGAAAAAATCCTATAATGTTAATAAAGTTAATAGACTTATTCAAAATTTGGATGCTTTCTTGTGCTTGAGTTACAATGACAAAATCCCAACAGCTGTTTATAAATCTCTTTAGCATTATATTCCAGCTTTGGAAAATCAGATTTCCAGCACAGAGAATGTTACTCAGCCCTGGGAGATTATTTAATCCAATAACACTTTGGCAGCAGAATCTGGCTTCAAGTGTTAGCTAAGCCCAATATATGCACATTGATCTTGGAAAATGCTGAAAGCACATAGGTTAAGCTATAGGAACTAGTCACTTACCAAGTGGACAAGGAAGACAGATATTTAGCATATTCATGTAATCACATTCTACTTTATAAGGTAGAAGTCCTTTATAGCCTTTCAAAACAATTGTATGGCTGGTTTATATATTAACTTTTCTTAAATGTTAGAAAAATTCACTTACATCTTTTTGAAAAATAAGTGACTGATTTTCCCCAGGAGCTACAGAGAGCACACATGAGCTACTTCCCCCATCTCTGCATAGCCCATTCATAGTAACCCAGGGCCTATATTCAATTTTACTCCTTTGAATTTATTTGGTCAAAGAGACTTCAGCCAGCCTGAGACTTCATAGCTTCCTGACTCAACCCAGATTGCAGGAGCCCATCAGTGTCACCAAACCATAAATAAATTAAAGGAACATGTAGGAATTGATATCCAAATAGGTTCCTAGCCTTTCAATCAGTGACTTCAGATGTATTATTGTTTTTCTCGAATACTTCTGAGAGAAAAAAGAAACCTGCTTAAGAAACTCAGTTTCTTCTCTTTAAACTGCAATGCTTTCAGTTATTTAAGTACTCAGATATGTAATACATATTTACTTTATTCCAAGAAAATATTGAAAGAAGCTTATGTCAGAAGAAAATGTAAAAAGAAGTCTGTGTTTATTATAAATTGAAAACTCTTATTTTCTGGCCTTTTTGTTTTGTGGTGAGAAGGGAAAAAAGTGTTAAGACAACAAAATAAGAAATGTTAAATGTCTCCATGACAACAAGAACAAGCAAATCAAGCAGACCCTGGTGCTAAGGCATTGGACAAAATCACAGGGGAAGAAGAAACATTCACCTTCCAGGTATAACATTTTTAATGTAAAATTATAAATAGAACTGTCCCATTCTGAATACAGATTTTATTCTCAACAAGAAATACTCAAATTTAAGTATTTGTTCTAGTTTCATACAAACCAATGTATATTTTCTTTTATTTTCAAAGAATGAAAGCTCTTAAGGTAAAAAACAATCCTTGTGTAAATCATCACATAATAGCACTTACATAATCTCTACAGATGTTATTATTGCTGTATAGAATTCATTGTAAAGGCGTTTTGTTTGTTGTAGTTTTGTTTTGTTTTGTGGTGGTCCTAGGGCTTGAACCCAGGCCCCAGATTTGTCCCTGGGCATTCATGCTCAACACTAATGCTCTACTACTTGAACCACAGCTCCACTTCTAGTTCTTTTGGTAGCATAGTGAAGAGAGGAGTCTCACAGACTCTTGCCAGGGTTGCTTTGACCAGTGATCCTTATATCTCAGCCTCCTGAGTAGCTAGGACACAGGCCTGAGCCATCTGTGCACAGCATATGACAAGTTTCTAATGTGGATTTTTAGAGGCCCTTTGGAATAATACTATATTAATCAATGAGATTTAGTTTCTTAAAGAAAGACATGGGATAAAATGGTAAGATTCTGCTTGTGAAAAGACCTCCCTGTTCTTTTACCAAAGAAACACTTTGAATTGGTTACCAAATAAATTTTTAAAGACTATCTGAAAATATAGTGCACCTCTATAAAATTCCAATGAAATTATTCACAGAGCTAAAAAAGCAAACAGTCTTAAAATTAATATGGAAGTACAGAAAACTCCAAATTGCTGATGACAGGCACTCCTGAGAAGAGCGATGCTGAAGTTATCACAGTAAGTGAATTTGAATTCTAGTTCAGAGCCATACTTATAAAACAAGGAAGATAGCAGGGGCCTGAGGTGAGGACAGCTGGTGAATGAAATGGAACATAGGGCCAAGAAGCAAACCATGCAGCTGAATCTGTCCTGTTCTTGACACATGTGCCCCAAACATGTTTTGTAAGAAAAAGATTCTTTACAATTGTGCTAGGAAAACTGGAGATGTAAACACAGAAGAGTTGCACCAGATCCCTATTTCTCACACTACAGAGATGGAAGCCCTGAATGTATTACTTAATACATTAAAAGTACTAAAAGAAAATACATGGGAAATGCATCAAGGAATTGACATTGGCATGCTTTCTGAATGGATATGATAGAACTAATAGAAATGACTCCAATAGCTCAAGAAATGATAGTCAAGAATTAAGAAGCATAAGAAAACGGGTGGACTGGGTGGGGTGGGTAGAATGTTAAAAGGAGTGAAACTCATAAAGATGGGTTGTATTCATAAAGCACTTTGCTAAATGGGAATCCTTTGTACAACTACTTAACCATAATAAAAGTAAATAATAGTAATGACCAATCCAATCAAAAGGCTTCTGCACAATACAAAACGAAATTATGAAAGTGTAGAATGGGTGGTAACTGTGCTAGCGATTAATCAAACAAAGATTCATATGCAGAATACCTTTTTAAAACAGTAAGAATGAAAGAACAAGTAACTTATTCAGTAAGTGAGCACACAAGCTGAATGGGAATTTCTCCAGAGAAGTTCAAATGGGTGATTATTTATATGAAAAATATTCGATGTCTTCTCACATTAGAGAAAGGCAAATCAAAAGTACAGTGCAGAAACTTTTATTCGCAATTATGAAGAAAACAAAATATGCTAAGTACTAGGGAGTTCAGGAAAAAGGGAACTCTTTTGCACTGTTAGTAAGAAAGCCACCAGGAGATCTCTTAAAATTTAAATATCAAATCAACATATGATATAATCATACAAAATATAGATAAACTAAAAATTAAAATCAACATTCAATAGGGATATATGAATACTGTTCTTTATCATGGTACTACTTAAATAGATACAACTTAGGTGTCTTTCAACGTCCAATTGAACAAACAATATGGTATATTCTCACAATGGTTTGTTACTCCAACATAAAAAAGAGAAATTGTGTGTTTTGTTGGACAATAGATTGAAGTAGAGATCCTCATGTTAAATAAATCAATCTAAAAAAAAACAAATAGGGCATATTTTCTCTCACGTGTATATTTTAGAAAAAAAAGATAACTAAAGCACAAAAGTAGAAGTCGATGACAACTACCGAAAAGTGAAGTAGATGAATGGAAGGAAAGAAGGGAGGGCTAGAGAGGGAATTAGGGAAACTAATGGGATCAAACTATGCAATAAATGCATGCACACATTTCAATATTGCAATGAAATTCATTATTCTGAATGGTATTATACTAATGAAAATGTTACTATTTAAATTTCTTATGATGAAAAGAACTGAATGATATTTTCTTCTTATAAATATTCATGTCTGAAACTGAAATATATAGAAATGTAAAATCAGTACAAGGCAACAGAAAATTCAAAAAAGATACGTGCCTGCAATGTAAAACTGAATCCTGGTGCTCACATCTCATCTGGAAGTTTGTAGGGACCGCATGAGATGCCATATGTTTGTAACGAATGAATGGGTCTACAATTCAAGCATCAAGTATATACGACATTGGTACCCAATGGAGTCTTTCTTAGAAATTACTATCTCCACTGGAGCTTTCACACAAGCAGACTCTTCTCTCTAACTGACAAAGTTGTAGTAAATCCATTCCTATAGAAATTATTATCCCATCTTCTGACCACAATATTAGTATGGAAATTAAGGTAGCTAATCCTTGTGTGTAGGGAAAATTTTGTCTATGACATGACTGTTCCAATACTTTTTGATCTGTTGTTCTAATATCCTTTCCATAATTATCCCTCATTAATAATTCATCACATTGTATCAATTTACTGTTCTGTGTTTTCTCACTAGACTGCACGTCATAATAATGTGATGAAAACATTTTAAGATATACTTTCCCTAAAATTATCTTAGTGCCTTGCACGAGAAACGTACTCATACTGTATGTATATAACTGTAACCCCTCTGTACATCACCTTGACAATAAAATCAAGTTAAAAAATAAAAAATAAAACTGCAATGGAGTAATTCACAGACCAGAGTAAGAAGTGTAAAGAATTTCTAAAATGGTAATTAATCCTAATTAATAAGAAGCTAATATTAGATTCTGGATCTTCATGTTTTACATTTAAGGGTTCGTCTTTAACATTGTTGCATGTATAACTTTATGGATTTTTAAACATTTAAATTATATGATGTTAAAACAACTCCCCTGAGTGTCTTGAGACATTCTACAACACTATATTAGCCAAGGATAGAGAACCAAAAAAATAAATGATAAAAACTTCGCTTTTAATAGAATAAATTCATGAGACATCAGCACGTGTCCTATATCAGCCTTCTTTAGGGGAAGACTGAAAGAATTAACAGTAGTTTCTTTCAACTATAATTACAGGCTAGAATTTTCTATCTTAATCCCACTTTCCAGGATAAAGAGAAATGTTAAGGAGTGTAATAAAATTTAATGAAGCATATATTTGTTTTTTATTTTTATTTTTTATTCACTGTTTAATATTATCTTACAGTAGTTGGACAAAGGGGTTTCAATTCAAGTTATCAATTCAAATATGCATTTATTCCATGACTTATTGTAGTCATTTGGTTACTTACAGATTCAGTCACACAAAATTTTCACTGTCAAGGAAGAATATATTATATACAATACTTGTTTTTAAGAACTAAGGTTAATAAGATAGCACTGAGTTGAAAATCAATGTTAGGGTACTATGATGTACTGTCACTTGATTAAGTGGGTAAAATACGATAAATCTTTCTGGTCTGATTGTTGAGTTCTACACAGACTGAATTGGGCTCAGATGCTTTCATGCTTGTGTTATACAATCTCTATGCTTCTATGCCAGACTAACTCCAAAGTCCCTAGGGTGATTAAGCAGAGTTAGCAAAACAGCTGTCTTTGTAACACCTGGAGGCAGTAAAACATAAGTATAGAATGGAATTTTAGAAAAAAATTGGCATCTTGCATAATAGAAGTATGTATGAACACAACTCAAGGAACTCAAGTTATACCAAGAGCTAATTTTGCCTCACTTGTCATCTAAAATACAAATTATATATACATAATTTGACTTACCTCTTCCTGCTGACTCTCTCCTTTTCTCACTTGTGCTTAAGTGAGTGAAGGTAGGGTGAGAAAATTGTCATAACTCAATTCAGGAAGAATTCATCATTTCATTTCAAGGTGAGAAAAGGCATCAGGACATCCAGCTTTTCAGAAGTGGAGTTGTTGTGAAAAGAACATCATCAAAATCCCCATATCCATCTCCACAGGGATCTCAAGGCAAAAGTAAGTGTTCAAGTTAACCACGTGAAATCTCACAGTAATCTATTACAGGTTGTACTGAAATTACTGTGGTGTTGGTGTTTACAATTAGAACACATATACTAAAGTTTCTGAGAATGGTAAAATTTCCAAGTATCATTATTGCAAAATTGACAGATATAAATGGAGGGAAAATGTACAAATAAAGAATCTTGCATCTGATTCCCTTTGGAAAAATGGTTATTGTTAATATACATTTTTATAAACTATGTAAAGAAATTCCCTTGTGTAGTTTTTTTAAAATCATTATTATATTTAATTTGAGAACATCTATGATCCATTTTCTGCATTCACAGTTCTTAAAAGTAAATTTCACAGACTAAATCCAATTCCTCTATCACTGCTTTCAAATCTCTATTTCTCAGAAAAGAAATTTAACAATAGCCACTAAGTTGCTACCTTGTGAAATGACTAATCCTTTTCAGAAATATTATATACATTTGGTGTTTGAAAATAATTGTTTTTCTCTCCATTGTACATCTATCTTATTATTCTATCCCTTCCTGTAATCTTGTGAAACATTTTTTTGTCCTCACTTGTATTTTGTGACTATTAAAGATCACCCTTGACTCTCATAGCCCAATGTTAGTTCTATCCCATAATATTCTTGAACTTTAGAATGGTTGGGAAGCCCATGACTTAAAGAGTGACGTTCCCCATGTCTTTCAATAGATACAGTTAGAATATTCTCTCCTCTCTGAAATTGGTACCTAAGCCTTTATTCCATATTTCAGATCACAACAGAATCATCAAAAAATAAAATTCAGAAACTTTGAGGTTATTACAGATTTTTCTAACATCCTTAGAACTCATCAAAAGTTGCTGGGTTTTTTTTTTTTACGCTTCAACTACTATCAGTGCTTTCTATCACCTTCATAACTATTGTTATGAATGTTTATGCCTCATCCAATCTAAATCATATGCTAAAATTCGAATTCCCAAGGTGATAGGACTAGCAAGAGGGTTTGTGGGATGTAATTCAATGTTCAAGCCAGGCCTTTCAGATTAAGATTTGTGTCCTTATACAAATTAGCTCAGAGATCCACACAGCCATTTCTCTGTTACTACAAACAGAGAAAATATTTTCAACTATCCAAAAAGCATGGCCTCCTAAGACACCAAATATTCTACTATCTTGATCTTGAGTCTCCAGATTCAAAAAGCAAAAAAAAAAAAAAAAAACTTTGATTGTTCACAGCCACCCACCCACCCACCGAGTGGTATTTTGCTACAGCAGCAAAAATGATAAACATCTATTGACCCGACTCAGTCTTCTTGTCAGATTCTTGAACAAATGATTGATTTCTCCACTTCTTATCCCTTATGTCCTTCACATCTATTTTTCACCAGACTTCCATATCGAGTCAAGTTAAATGAATTGTTTAAGTGGAAATGATCAAAGAAAAGCCCTCAGGCCAGCAGAATAACATTACCTGGGCAATTGAGATGAAGTTCTTCAGTCTCAATCTAGCTTGATTAAAATCAAGCTCTTAAGAGTAGACCCCAATAATTAATTGGATTGCTGTTTCTCTGAGGGTTTCTTTGGGGGGGCGTAATTTTTTATCTCTATTTTAGATGTGAGGCCCTTGTCCAATGAACAACTGGTAAAAATCTTCTCCCATTCTGTGTGCTTTCTATTTATCTTGTTAGCTAGGTCCTTTGCCATGCAGAAAGTGAGTTTGATGCAATCCCATTTTTCCAGTCTTTCCTTGATTTATTATGATTCTGGAACTTTACTTAGGAAGTTTCCAGCCATGCTTAGGAGCTCTAGTGTTCCCTCTACCCCTTCCTGTAATATTTGCATGGTATCTGGCCTTTGGTCTTTGATCCATTTAGAGTTGATTTTGGTGCAAGGTGATATGTAAGGATCTAGCTTCAATTTTCTGCATGTGGATAGCCAATTTTTGCAGCACCATTTGATGAATTTTTAAATTGCTTTCTCTATATCTTTGAAGAATGTTGTTGAGCCCATCGATCTGCTCAATCTGATTCTCATAGGTACATAACAAAAAATACTCTCAAAAACCTAAAAAAATGTAAACATGATAAATACTTTCATTTTTATTATGTTCTTGTGGGAATAAATCTTTTCTGTATTTAATATAAAATAGGAGAAATTCAAATTTTAGTATGTATTTTTTGGTGTGGTACACTTCAGTTAAATTAGAAATCAGGTGTTGATGCTAAATAGTTTGTGACTTTTCTTGTGCATATCTGAGTCGGGATATGGAAACCAAATGCTCTTTATTATATTTGAAAACCTAGCAATTCCTCTTTGAACTACTTTATGCTCCATTTCACTGCATTTCATAATTATTAAAATAACTAACAGTCAAAATAGTGCATGGCTAGATGAATGAATACATTCTGATAAGCAGTGGTAAAGGGAAAAGGACCATGATCACAGCAAGACTGTAGGCTTCTGTAGTTGGCACCTTGATTGGTTAATCCATTGCTTAGTGTCCTCTCGCCTTAAGGATCAGGATACCAAGGAGGTAGGACACAGGACAATTATTGGACTTTGGAGATTTTGTGGGAGCAAGAATGGAGAGAATTGTCTGATCAATATTAACTAAATCTGATAAATGCATCTAATCCTGAATCTTGGCTTTGTGTATGAGCTCAGCATAATACATAGCTCTTGTATTTGCAAAGAGGTAATCTATCATGACAAAATAGTTCTCTTTTTAATGCATAGTGTTTTCAGAAGGACCTTTCCTTCTTGAAGGAGGTGTTATCCAGGATTAAATACTAGCATTAAATATGGGGAGGGGGCGTGGAAAAAAGGACAAAAACTCAGTTCTCTGCTATTCTTCACAGGAAGCAGTTTAAAAATTGAATCCAAACACACAAGAACCCCAGAGTACAACTGATTAATCATGCAAAGTTAGAGCAGTAATTAGTACAGAAGAAGGAAGGGGTTGGAGGTGTGGCTCACATGGTAGGATGCCAGATTCAGATGCCAAGTTTGAGTCCCAGTTCTGGGACAAAAGAAAGAAAGAGAAAGGAGAAAAGAATGAGCCAAAGAAAGAAAAGGAAGAGAGACCTTCCTTCCTATGAAAGAAGTGTACTCCCATGTAATATTCAAAGTTCAATCATCTTGAAGTGATTTTAGTTCTTGAATGAACTGTTGCATTAGTTTGTGGATGGGGGATGCATTTTTAAAAATACTGCTCTTGGTGAGTTTTTGGAATGTAACAAGCTCTATCAGAGGTACAACATCTTGAAATGTGTAAGTACACTTTATCCTTGCACTGCTGGTTTTATTGGAAAAAATACTTCAAAAACCAAGAGATCATTGTGTGTCAATGTAACAAGCATATAACCTGAATTTAGACCCTAGAAGCTCCAATACAATTATTAATAATAATAATTTCAAGCAATAATACATACAAAAATACATTTATGCCTTTCTTTTGGTAAAAACCATATGTTTTGTGTAAAAAGTAATACATTTATTAATTTAAAAACTGAGGCAAAGAGAAATTAATTCAACTTACATATCAAAGAGTAGTAAAGCCAAGGATAGGAATATGAAGATTTTATTATTTTGTTATATACATTCATTTCGGCAAACTCGAGAGTTGGGAGGTAGAGACAGGGAAAGAAAAGTTTGACTTTATGATAAATAGTCCATAACCCAAAATGCAAGCCAACTAGCCACAATGAAAACTTTTACACTTCAATCCAACTGGTGCACTTGTTATCTTTATTCCTTGATTTTCTTGAATCTGTATTAAATACAGTGATCTATCTGAGCAGTTGACTCAGTCCATTTGCAGGTTTTGAATAATGTGTGAGTGAAAGCATCACTCAGCAGAACATAACTCCAATTCTGTTACTAACTGTCCAGACAATAGAGAGGCCTAGGCATTAAATTACTTCTGACACTTTTTTGAGCATTTAAATGCGGAAGGGAGCAAACCCAACAGCTGGGGAAGAGGAAAGATATATAGACTACACCCAATTTGGAAGTTCATGACTTTAACACATCAACAAGAAAAGCACAAAAAGTAACACCTCAAGCAATCTAATGGTTAACTGACAGATGTTTTCCCATACATTAAAAGCAGAAAGCACAAACTAGCAGCCTTTTCCTTAGAATTAGTTCACTGCTTGTTCATCTATGAATTCTAAATGCACCCTGTTGAACTCATGACAAATGTCCTTGCTATATTCAGGATCATCAATGACAGTGAAAGCGTGAATCATGACATGTTCATAGATCAACTCAAACATCTTTTACAATACTCTGAAGATCTTACCGGTTTAGACCATTTCAATGAACACATATCCCTCATAAATGAGTAATAGTTTCACTTTTTAAATACATAATCACTCCCAGATTGGTGAGCTGTTGCTTGATAACCACCTATACTTTCGGGATAGTTAAGATGAAAATCAAGGATGTTCTGATACCATGAAGGAAGTTTCAGATGCTGCTTAGTAAGATATAAGCAATATCAGTGAGATTAAATCACTTGAGGGAAGAGATGCTTTCTGGAATAGCAAATCTTCCAAACCACCATATTCTACATCTTAAAAGGGACATTGTGCCACGTGTACTAGAGCACAGAAAAATATTTGACAGGGTTAAGAAACTAGAATGAGCCCCTGAGTTAAGAAATACAGTGACTTCTCTGTTAGAACATAGTGTCTGGTGAGTATCACTGCTGAGAACATTTTAAGACTATTCTTGTATATGTGTGTGTGTGTGTGTGTGCATGCACGTATGCATGTGTGTATGTGTATATGTGACTTGCTCTTCTGTCATGAGAAAATAGTTTTGGTTTTTATGATATATGCCCCTCTGATCTTATGGAAATTGTCTCAAATATGTTGGTGTCATGAGCTTTACAGAAACAAATTGTACATATTTCATTAGAAGAAAACTTGAACAGAAGGAAATGTTCTTTTTCATGCTTCTGTATAACAAAATATCTCCACATTACTTCAATTCACTAATGGTGGTCATAGATTATTCCATAGATTATTAACAGCCCAAGATTCTAACTTAGCTTTCTCATAAATTCATTGTTCAGGGTTTTAATTTTTATTACTGTTCAATATAGTGCCAATTAAGAATTTTAAACACTACCATCACATAGATTTTATAGATCAGTAGGCTATTCATAAAATGGCTGGGATGGGCACTGGTGGCTCACGCCTGTAATCCTAGTTACTCAGGAGGCTGAGATCTGAGGATCATGGTTCAAAGCCAGCCCGGGCAGGAAAGGCTGTGAGACTCTTATCTCCAATAAACCACTAGAAAGCTGGAAGTGGTGCTGTGGCTCAAACAGTAGAGGGCTCGCCTTGAGCTGAAGAGGTGAGGGACAGTGCCCAGGCCCAGAGTTCAAGCCCCACGACCGACAAAAAAAATGGCTGGGATTCTTTCTCAGGACCAAACCGGGGAGCTTACATATTCTAGGAAATACTTCTTTCTGGAGATATTTTATTCTGTTTATATGCATGTCTTCATTCTAATAAATGAGGACATTTTCAAGTAAGCATTGATGATGACAATTTTATTGAATACAATGATGATGCAGTCACAACTAAAATGTTAATAGAAAATAAAGCTACACATTGGTCACTTCTGGTCAAAGTAATCAATACTGTATTTAGAATATTTTAGTATAAAATTTATGTCATAAATTCATAGCAGCCTCAAGAACTTAGTATGCATGTACAAAATATATACAGTTTAGAAATCTTAATGTGTAAAAATTTGCTTGCTTTAATTAGTGACGGAGCAAACACTCATTCAATACCTTTTACACAGCAAGACATTTTAAAGACAAAATTCAGTGCTTCGTGCACAAGTGACTTTGACCCTGTGAGTAGCCTGGGCTTTGTGTGTTGCAATTATTGTTTCTTTATCGTTAGTTGGTTTTCTCCAATTCTTCTAAGATTCCACAAAGATACAGTCCTGGGATGGGTACTGGAGGAGGCACCATCCACAGTTCTTAGATTAGTTATTTGAAATGCTTTTCCCATAAGTACTTTTTCTGTTAGAACAGATCCCAGGGCTCTAGGGATTTCACTTCAGCCAAACACCATTAGAGACATATGTTTTCCCCAAATGCCAAATCTGGAATTGTCACTACACAAATTCACTACAAAACTTCTATTTATGATGTACAATGGAAAAGAGGAAACGAGCTATCAATTTACTAGTATGACAAAGAAACTTTTAGTTATTGTGCTTCCCGGATATTACTCATTAATAAATCTTTTTGCAATGCCACATTTATTTAAATGCTTTATTTTAAATGCTAAAAACAAGAATAAAACAAAACATGTTATATTCATTTGTTTTTAGATAACTACTCAGAAGATGAGAAATTTATAAAAATAATATTGAGAACCAATTAAGTGATATGGTCTTGAGGAATAAATCACAGCAAACTGAAAAGTGTCACCATCTGATTTCTCTTGTTTAACCAGAATGTTTATCATGGCAAACACTGTGTGAAGGGAAGATACCTAGTTTACATGATAAAATCACTGAGGACAATTGCAAGTGTTTCATATTGAAACTCTAAGGCAGAGGTATTGTTTCCTGGGTAAACTGCAATGAATTGTTATGGGAAACTGCCCTTATTTTTCAGGAAAATAAACAATAAACTTTTATTTTGGTCAGGGAGGGAACCTATAATCACTAATCACAAAATTCTTAGTCAACCATTGTTGTACTAATGTTCATGTTACACATGATAGCTATCCAAATTTTTCTCTATGAATTTATTTTCTTGTTCTATTGGCATTTGGCCTCATCATCCAAACAAAACCTCTTACCATTGTGCATGCATGCCTGTCTTCTTAGTCTGAAGCAATGAACAGCACACGCTGACTCGACCTTTGAGAAAGCTGTTTCCCTGAACCTGTTGACTGGGTTTTCAAGGGCTGTATCCATATTTACATTAAAAATTCACTCTACCTTGTGAATATTACTCAACACATTGAGGAATGTAGCTTTCTTTGCTGTATTGTTAGGGGCTGAAAGTTAGGGTTCAGAGTTGGATATGTATTAGTGATGTCTTCAAGCTACTTAGTATCTGGGTCCTATTTAATAAGGACCTTTGAAATTGAAGATTGTGACTTCCAAACACAACCCTATGGTATTCTTTTTTTCAGCTCTTTAATTTAATTTATTTTATTTTGTATTATTTTTAATTTTTTATTGTGAAAATACCATACAGGGGGGTTAAAATTACATGGGCAAGCACTTCCCTTGCATGCATGAGGCCCTGGGTTCGATTCCTCAGCACCACATAAGCAAAAAAGAAAAAAGCTGGAAGTGATGCTGTGGCTCAAGTGGTAGAGTGCTAGCCTTGAGCTGAAGAGCTGAGGGACAGCACCCAGGCCCAGAGTTCAGGCCCCATGACCGGATCCCCACCCCCCCAAAAAAATTACATGGGCAAGATAATGAGTACATTTCTTATCAAGCATTGTTGCCTGAGGTTCCTCAAAAGACTCTACATAGAGCTCCCCTATGACCCAGCAATCCCACTTTTGGGCATTTACCCAAATGATCACAAACAAGACTGTACTATAACTACCAGCACAACTATATTTATTGCAACATTATTTACCATAGCTAAGATATGGAACCAACCCAGATGCCCCCTCAGTAGATCAATGGATCAGGAAAATGTGGTATATATACACAATGGAATTCTATGCCTCCATCAGAAAGAATGACATTACCCATTTGTTAGGAAATGGAAAGACTTGGAAAAAATTATATTAAGTGAAGTAAGCCAAGCCCAAAGAAACATAGGTCCCATGGTTT
>NW_012267237.1:8302841-8321414 GCF_000151885.1 Dipodomys ordii
AAATCGTTTAAATAGGGATACAGGTGGACCCATTGCAACAATGAGATGTACAAGTCGTTATGTCAAAAAACAAACTTTACAACTTTTGTGGGGAGGGGTGGGGAGGGGGGAGAGGATGAGGTGCGGGGGCGGGGGAGGGATATGGGAAGTGATGAGAAGGAGAAACAAAGGAGGAGGCAATAATGCTTGATATTATCTTGCCCATGTAATTGTAACCCCTATAATATTTTAGGGAAACACTAGCCTTCTCCAACTGCTTAAAACTACTAGCAGAATGGTATCAGTTAGTTTCTGTAGGTTTACTTAGTGATATTTTATTTGTAATTTAAAATGATTGGAATTTTAAAAATTAAAACAGGATTTTTGCTATTTCTATGGTTCTGAAAAGTGATTATTTTGCCATTTCTGGTGCTTGAACTCAGTGCCTGGCAGCCATTTCTGGTGCTTGAACTCAGTGCCTGGCAGCTTGCTTTTGCCTGATGCCATTCCACTACAGCCATGTCTCTTGCCTGGTATTTGCTAGTTAATTGGAGATGGTGCCTTCTGGAGTTTTCCTTTAAGTTGAGATTCTCCCAACTCGGCCTCCTGAGTAGACAGGATTATGGGCATGAGGCCCTGGTATCAGGCTGGATGGACTTATTGATAATTAACTATAGATATGATATATATATATATAATATATATGTAATATGTTTAATATATTTAACATGTTTATGACTCAAATTTCACATGCTAGTTTCTAACGTCAAAAGGTATGCATATTTGCTAGAAAACATTTCAGTTTTTTACAATATGTAGCATCTTAAAATTGACAAAGAAAAATATCACCAACTGTTAAAAATAATAATGCACCATTAAGATAATCAGAATGGTCTGGGAAGGTAGCTCAGTGGTAAAGTGCTTGCCTCGCATGCATGAGGCCCTGGGTTTGATTCCTCTGTACCACATAAGCAGAAAAAGCCAGAAGGGGCTTTGTGCCTCAAGTGGTAGAGTGCAGAGCCTTGAGCTACTGCGCCCAAGCCCAGAGTTCAGGCCCCCAACCGAAAAAAAAAGAAAAGAGATAATCAGAATTTCAAGATGACAACATACACATTTGTAGTTACTGGACATGCTGATAGGGAGACAGTAAAGAAGCCATAAAGATTATAAATACTGTGAATGGATAAAATGAATTAGATAGATACGTGAATGAGACTGTATAATGTATATATAAAGAATAATGAAGTTTATATATATACATAGAAATGTCTCTGGAATTTGTGATAAATAGAATGAAAAAAGACCATAGAGAAAAAATGTAAGATTTTTATGTAATACTGAGGTTATCTTGTAAATGTATTATATTTTCTAGGACAAGGGCTAAATTATGATTTTTCATTATAAGCATTCAGTAGAGTAGCTTTTAAGAAGAGACAAGATTATGGGCTATCATTCTATTTGCTTTCTTTATTGTGAAAACTGAAAAAATTCAATGCTCTCCTGAGATGCTCATAAAATGAGATAGAAAGTTATGAGAAATTGTTTCAGAGAAAAAAACAAAACCAACTTTTTATAAAAATTCATTTTGTCTTTTATGTGTAGGTCTTCATATTGTACTGTTTTCCAAAATGGCTGAAAAAATCTATGCTATCTATCAGAAAGTTGGAATTTGATGAGACCCTCAACATAAAACCTATGAATCTGTGCTGAGCATTTGTCAAACATATTTGACAAATTTTTCTCTGTAGAGAAAAGAGGTAGAGATTGAAGAATTTTATTTCCCTTTCCTAAGCTATGACAGAGGTACACTTGTTCCTGGAGCATCACACTGGGTGCAAGTACCACATTGAAAATCCTTGATTGTAAAAACAGTACACCTAAACTAAGTGCAAAACTGGAAAAAATGACTAGTTACGTATCATTTGTTCCCTGATTCAATTCAGTATTAAACATTGTAAACCTTGGAGACAGACTATAATATCAAAGTGCTCTAAAAGCAATGTGAATACAGAACAAAGGAAGCATTGCTTTCTGCTGAAATCCATTACCCATAGGGCAAGTTCATATACACATTTTGGCATGATGATGGAGATAAACTTCTATTTCAATAACCTTTTTAATTAAAATGATTATTTATGTGATTTAAAGTATACTTTACTGTTCTCATTTATGGAACACATCTTGAGCAATTTAAATACATTATTTTAGAGAATAAGTATGCAAATTTAAAAAATTCAAGTAATATACTAGCAATAATTAAGTACACATTTTAGCTATTAAGTATGCATTAGAAGTTTTATTAGTATTCATTAACTGTACAAAGGAAAGAAAGTTCTTATGAAATTTCCATACATTCATATAATATATTTTGATCATGTTCTCCACTTCAATTGCTTATAACTATAACCCTCCCACCCCATTCCCCTCATCCCTAAATGCCCTTGTTTTATTTTATGTCTTTTTTCCCACCCTGCATACCCTATATGAGAGAAACAATATTTTTCTTTGTGAGACTGGCTTATTTGACTTACCTTGGAGATTACCAGTTTCACTTTTTTCAGGGGCAGGCAATCCACATAATTACCTTTTTTTTAATGTAAAACCCTATTGGGTATAACACTGCATTTTCTTTTTCATTAGTTTCTTATTGGAGATCTGGGGTGGTTTAATAATTTGGCAATTTGTAAGGGTGCTACGATACATAGTATGCAGGTATCTTTATTATGAAACTAACTTTGATTCTATTGGAAATATGCCCAGAAGTGCTATGGTTTATACATGTGGAAGTTCTATTTTAATTTTCTGAGGAACCTTCATACTGATATCCATCATGGTTGGACTAATTTATATTCCCTCCAGCCACCTATTAGATTCTGAATTTTTTTTTGTCATCACTGGCACTTAGTGTTTGTTCTGGTTTCTATATATTTTTTTCTTTTTGGTAGTATTAAGCATTTTGAACTCAGGGCCTTTTGCTTGCTAACCTAGCATAATACTGCCCAGTGACACCTTCAGACTCAGGTTTTTACATGGACCATGGTGTTTCCTTCTGCAGTACCCATCCTCATTTCCCCACGTAGCTAGATCCTAGGTGTGAGTCACTCATGCCTGGCATATGGGTCCTTTCTTCTGAGAGCTATGCTGAGTGGAGTGAGGTGGAATCCACTGCAGTATGATTTGAATATTTTTCTAGGCCATCCAAGAAAAAATTACATTAATAAAAAACAAAACAGAAAGCAGAGGGGTCAAAGAACAGAAAGTCAAGTTCTAGGAACGATTATATGGGATCAACTCGCAACTGCTGCCATTTCACTGATCAGCCCAAGGGAATAAGGTCAGCAAGACTTTGTCTCAAGACTAAGCTGGACTTGATGGCTCACATATGTAATTCCAGTGTCAAGGGAAGCTAAGGTAAGGGTATCATGACTCAACACCTGCTCAGCCAAACATAGCAAGACCCTACTTATGTGGAAATAGCCAAAGCCAAAAGGCCTGGAAGTGTGGCTCAACTGAAAAAGCAGAGTTCAAAACCATAATCTCAGCAAAATAAATGAACAACAAACAAATACATACTTTCATACATACATACATACATATATACTTAAACTTGAAAGTAGAATATGAACTATAATTTGTATCCTAGTTATGCAGATCATTATTATTTTTTATTGAGGTCACATGTTCCTTTATATTCAACTTCTCAAAAAAATTCCTCAGTAACTCTTAATCTCCTGTTATTATTTTCTTGATCTCCTCTGCACATTAATTTTTTATTCGTGCATCTTGCCAGTGCCTTGAACTGGAATGGGCTGTCATTTATTTATGTGTGCGGCCTGAGCTGCTGTGGAATGCTTTATGGGGTTGTAGATTTCACCTTGCCTAGCATAGCAGTACTAACTGCAAGCACAGTACAGGCTACACAGCCATCAGCCAATTATCTTTGCTAGATAAATGAATAAACGCATTAGACGATGACACTGCCGCCATGGCAATACAAGTCTTCTCTGAAGCAGTATGACATGTTTATTTTTCCATCGACAGTCACATCAAAACTGACAATTATGACTGATTTGTCAGCACTGGGATATTTCAAAATACTCCTAGTGATAAATACCTTAGCAGCTTTATCAGATATTATCTGAAACAACCATCTTTAACAATATGTCATGTGTATTACATATTTTTTAGCGTTTTCATATTTTATTACCAAATCATTTACCAACATGTTCTTCATTTTCATTCCATAGTATGACATAGACAAAATACCATAACAGAGGGCTGTTATTGTGTTCTGGGTCCTTCTTTTTCGAAAACCTTTCCATATGCAATGCAAAAATATGTGCACTTAAAAATATGTATTTTGTTTTCTTTTATCATCTCCAAAAAAATCTCCTGCAAAATTCAGTGTTTTGTGTTTCTGTATCAATGGGATGCATCTGATTATACGAATAAACTCAATACTAAGTATTTTACAGTCAATAAAATATATATGATATGATAGAACATAGATGTTCATAGTGATGCAGGTTGATGGAACCCTACCTCGGTACTGGAAACTCCTCTGAAAATATTCTCGAAACCTAAGAAGACAGAGCACGGAGCTGCCACACATGGGTTTCTCTGTCCCTGAGGGATGAGGAAGCCGTATTGTCAGTGATGGGGGTGGAAACTTTCCCGTCAAGCCAGGAAGCACCAGAGCCCGTTCACCTCGGTGCCCAGATGCAACAAACATCCTGGCACATTTTCCTTTCCTCACTGGCAAATCCTATTTCATAAGAACTAGACAAGTATTACTGTGAGGAGAAAGCAAAACCAAATGCAAACCATAAGTCCCCCAAAGGGAAAACATGCAATGAAGTTTTCTCTCTTTTCCATTGCAACCCTATTCGTCTAATAAGAAGAAAACCTTGATTTTCAGCGAGTTAGTCTGCTTTCTGGTACAATCTAATAATTATAGCATAATTAGGTATATAATTATAGCATAATGATAGCATACTAGGGTCTTCAGGTAAAGACATTTGAACTAAATGTACCAGTCTTGTCAAAAGTGATGCTCAGTTGGTCTAATTCTCTAGAATTTTAACGCAACTTTTTGTCCTTCAGAATGAGTGTTCAGCCTTTGAAAGTTAATGATTCCAGTGATATACATTATTCAAGATCTGTGACATTATTTGTTTGTTGTCTTCTGTGGCAATTATTGGCACAACGCTAACATCCTTCTAAGTCAAATTCACCTGAAGGTGGTTTGACCCGCAGCGATGCAGCTTCTCCCCTCCCTCCAGTCAGAATGCAACCCTGGAGCTCCCGTGCCATCATTAGTGCAAGAAACATTCAGAAAACCCATAGCTAAGGTATGGAACCAACCCAGATGCCCCTCTGTAGATGAATGGATCAAGAAAATGTGGTATATATACACAATGGAATTCTATGCTTCCATCAGAAAGAATGACATTGCCCCATTTGTTAGGAAATGGAAAGGCTTGGAAAAAATTATATTAAGTGAAGTAAGCCAGGCCCAAAGAAACATAGGTCCCATGGTTTCCTTTATTTGCAATATCTAGTATATGTCTGAGTCAAGCAGCAAAGGTCAGATAAGTTGATGTTAGGGAAATGAACGTCAAGATAATATTCAAATGTTTTTTTTCTTTCATGTGATTGTTTCTAACATATTTATAAGATGATTTCTTTGTCGCTTTGAATGTCCCTCCCCCACGGTATAACCCCTGCTTTCACTGTATTTGATGTTGGTATAATTTGTAGAGGGGAAGGGAAAAAACAAATCATTTAAATAGGGATACAGGTGGACCCATTGCAACAATGAGATGTACAAGACGTTATGCAAAAAAGAACTTTACAACTTTGGTCTGGGGGTGGAGAGATTGGGGGGGCGGGGAAGGGGATGGGAAGGGGAAACAAAGGAGGAGGCTACATTGCTTGATAAGAAATGTACTCATTATCTTGTGCATGTAATTGTAACCATTCTGTACAGTACTTTTACAATAAAAAACACCCTGAACGCTCAGAAGACACTGACTAGGGTCACACTGGTGGGAAACAGCTATCCAAGGTCTATGAGGGAAACTGCTTTGTATATGGACTGTTTGAATACTTCCTTTATTTCTTTATGCCCTTCCTGGACTCCTTGGAATTCCTCCATATGTACAATAATAATTATCTCAATGGTTTATTTCCACACATTGTCAGAATTTAGAAACGAGCATTAAGATCTCAGATATTATTTTAAAAATGTAATTTAGGAAAGACATCTTTAAAGATATCTTTAATGCACACATCTAAAAGAAATAAAAATACAAATGAAATCTTCCCAGGGGCCTCTCAATGGACAAATGGATCAAGAAAATGTGATGTATGTATGTATATATATGTATATATGTATATCTATCTATGTATGTATATGTATATACATACATACAATGCAATTTTACTCATTCATTAGAAAGAATGAATGATATTGAAACATTTGTAAAGAAATGCAAAGACCTGGAGAAATTATTAAGTGAAATAAATCAAGACAGAGAAAGGATGCTATTTTCTCTTATACTTGGAAGCTATTTATATACTTAGGTGTAAATACACTAGATTGTATGTAAGTATATGTAAATGTATTAACTGAAATGTAGTAGCTTCAAGGGAGAATTCAAATAGTGTAATCCCTTAGAAAGGTGCCACGCCGACTCCAGTGGAGTCTGCTTAGCATGGGAAACCATCTATCAGACCTAAGATAGAGGCTTCAGAGACCTATCTCTGAGTTTTGGGACTTCACCAAAGTCTACCTCAGAGAATGGGGCTTTACAGAAACCTATCTCCAAGTTTTGGGACTTCACCGAAGGCTACCTCGGAGAATAGGGCTTCTAAGAGGCCTACTCCTGGAAAAAGGCTGGCAAGCCCCTGGGAAAGATGTGTTTCTGCCTTTCTTTTCCTCACTGTATAAAAGTGCCTATTAATCTTTTACTGTTTCTGCTGTTCATTGTACTTACTCATTGTCAACGTTCCCTTATTCAAAGCTCTTTCTTAAGAGTGTTGATGACTCCAAAATCTGATGAGTGTCTTAAAAATATGACTAACTCACCAGAGTTAAGTGCTACCCTGAAGCCCCTCTTATGGAGGCTAGTGGACAAGTCATAAGCAAATATAAAAGTATTGGGGGGTTTCACAAAGTCACTTCAGCAGAAGGAATTGTTTGTAAGAGATTTACAAAAAGCTGTAGGCCCGGCTAGAACAGAAAGAATGTATGGCAATTGCTGAGATAACTACTTAGGAGAAAGAACTTCCTGTTACTCTCTTTCATTTACTAAGAGACTTGCTAGATCTAAGTCTCCTTGGTGTTTACTATTAAAGAAGGAACAGAAAAGATCTTATGGGACAGTTAAGGCCTCTATAGAAATAAGGTAATGGTTAGTTGGTGACAAACATCGAAACCCATTATATTTCTTAGAGATAAGCCAGAAACAAGTGCCTATCAGGCGACCAGCTGGTGACCACCCAAGAATGAAGCCCTGAAGCAAGGTTGTGTAACCTTTTGCCCTTTCAAGTGACCAGCTGGTGACCACCCAAGAATGAAGCCCTGTAGCAAGATTGTGTAACGTTTTGCCCTTTCTTATGGAGATTTTTGCTATAAAAGTTTGTTATCCTCTGCATTAAATCGCACTCAGCATCCACTCCTCTTGTGTGTGAGTTGTCTGTTTGCCATCTCCCCACCTATTCCAGTTCCTCCCCTAGGTGTCCTCCATCATCCCGACAGAACCCGGTCCGCGGCAGAAAGGCAAAATTAATTTTGAACAAAATAAAAACCAGAAATTCGATACCTGAGGTGGAGTCAAGGGGAGAGGGGTGGATGAATGAAGAGAAGTGGAAAATGCAGTCAAGAATCCCCTGGATATCCTACAAAATGAAGAGGAGTGAGGAAGAGGGTGGGAAAGGAGAGATGGATGTTGAAAAGGGTGACATCGATCAAGATGTGAAACTTTATATTTTATTTTATAAAAGTATTTCCATTTTAAGATCTTTATATTTAAAATGTTCTGTTCAGAGGAAAGTCAAGAGCAGGGCAACAGTATTTCCTTCTTTTGAGGACTTTCTTCATATTCCTTGCAAGTATGTCAATCTGTTATAAAGATTCCCTAAAATTTTTCTCTGTACTCCTCCTCTACGAAAATTTACCCTGCTTATTGTCACTTATGACTTCATTTCTTAAACCATAAAATCCCCTGACACTGATTTCTGTTTGGAATATAAAAAACAGATGACAATTGTATTTATTACTGGGAATATGGAGAGTACATTATTAATTGAAAATTGAATTGTATAAATGTTTGAACTTCAACACTGACAGGATAGTCAAAGAGTAAGCATATCTTATAAAGATTTATGAAATGCTATCTAGTCCTCAACTGCTGTCCTTTACATAATCCAAAATTTTCTGAGTCATCTGAAGGATAAAATATATGGGATATGACTCAACCATCCTTTTTGTCAATTCAAAAAATATATACTCTGGTTTGCATATTTAGTGGATATTAAGGTAGTGATACTGGTGATTATTATTCCTAAAGCTCAATAAGGTTAATTAAAATGCATATGAAAATACATAAATTACATAAATAACATGTTAAATTAGCTCTCATCTCATTGTTTTTCAGTAAATCAACTCATTTATGGACTTAAAATAGGGGTTTCACATATATCTCAGGCCCTTATCATTGACCCATATCAAATTGTCTCATATATTCAGGAATCTTAAGAGGGATTAATTAGATTTGTAACTACTCAACATAAATTAAGAAATTTAAAGGGGATAAATTATTTTGTTAGCAGATAGTGCTTGACAATTTGTTGTAAGTTTTCATAGCATTTATTATAAGAACATTATTCATGCACAGCTGCTCTGCTCTTGGTATATGAGAGTGACTACAGAAACCCTTTCAGACACAGTATCCTTTGTTCATAGGAGAATAACTGATTGTGTAAAGATATACTGCAGAAGACATATGAGATTAACTTCTCACATGCAACAAATTAGTTCTAAAAGGATGAGACATCTTTCTTGGTGAATCCCAGATAAACCCTGGAAATATTGCCATGCTAATTTGAATTATATTGTACCCAATTTACCTCATTATTGAACAAGACATCTACAGTTTATTAATTTAGAAGATCTCCCTGTGAATTCAAATGAAGTCCAACTCCCAGAGAAAAAGAACATTTACCATAACTAAAATAATTACACAATTACATTGCAAGTTTAATTATATACTTTCCTTGGGCAGTGGGATTTTCTGCTTTAGTTCATTTACAGAGACAAACCCTTCCCTCCCAAATGCAGGACTGAAGACTGGAAGGAATCTTTTGAGGCTTCCTCTGCTTCTATACAAATGCATTCTCTCCCTTTACTGATGGTGATATTTGAGAAATGTGATGACTCTGACAGACTTTGTAGAAAATTTGTTTCATCAAATGGGTGGCTTTAATTCGCTTCAAGTTCAGGAAATACACTGAGCTTTTAACCAATCTTCCTGCCACAGGAACAATTAATTAAGGATTTCCAATTTTCATTTATTGCCAGTAACAAGATGGAATATTCTTATATCATTATGTAAGCTGGTACTACTTGGTTGAGTATTTTGTACAAATATGTTAGATCTAGATTTGTAGTAGTTACTCCATTATTTCTTATTGCTGTTTGAAGATCTTCACCTTTTTTATTAAAAGTGAGTTATTTGAGGTCTCACAAGAACAGATGTTTTGTGTATTTGTTGTCAATTGTGTTTTCAAAACAAGATAAAATAGTTTTCAAAAATGAAAGTAAAAGTGAGTTATTTAAAGCATTAACTTTATAAATTTCCTTGTATATACCTCACTTATGTCAGTTTATGGTTTACATAATTTATCATTATTTTATTAGGTGCAAACATGACCTTTTGACTTCTTTATGACTATTAAGTATTGATATTTATTTTAATAATATATTTTACATTAAAATCTATTTCCTCAGGTTTTCCTATAGGTGTAACTGTAATTCTGTGGCATTTGGTCACACTGTGGATCTGTTTACCCTTTCATTTTATTAAATTAACATACTTCTTTGCCTTGGAACTAAACCATCTCTTGTAGACAATAAATAGTTGAATCATTGTTTTGTAATCAATATGACAAATTGGTAACTGACTGATAATTTGTGCTTTTTCCTCATTGTTTAGAAAATTGAAAATTATCTTTGTATGATTGGTTTTGCAACTGCTCTCTTGACATGACATCTGAATTATTTATTAAGTCATCTTTTAACTGCATTCTTCCCCTCTTGCATTTTATAAGTTCGCTGAGACATATTTTATTGTAATATTTAATTCAGTTAATTTCTTAATGAGATTTGTACTAACTTCTTAATAAAGTGTATAAATAATATATAACATAATATAATGTATCATAAAATATATTGTCATATTATGTATTATTTCTATAATGAATATAAAGTAGAGAAATTTTATGCATGTGTAAATTCAAAACTTTCCTTTGTGATTACTATTATACACATTATATTTGAGAATGTCTAATTCTTGGTAACAAGCAGTGAATTAATATCAATATTAATTATATATAACTGATTCACTATTATCTATTAGAAGTGCTTCAAGTAGATTCAATTCAATGGCACCATTCATGAATGTAGTCTATCTTGATCAGTTTCTCCCCTGTAATCAGTCTCTCCCATTTTCCTATTCCATGCAGCCTCTTGGGTTCTGGTCCCCTCATTCATGTACGTTGGATATGATGACTGTATTTTTCATTGTTCATTTATATCCTTTTAAGAAGTTTTAGAAGAAAAAAGTCAGAGTTCACTGTCTAATCCTTAATTTCCTTTTAATCTAGTGATTCACTTCATTTCTTCCTGTGAAGTCAAGGTGCCATGCTATTTTTGTATTCCAACGTAACTTACTGTCATTATCTCTCTTGCATTTTTTAAACTATGTTGCATTGCTATGTATAATTTTCCCGACATTACAATTATGTGCTTAGTGTTTTATTCAGTTGCTAAAAAGTCACTTGTGTAAGGGGAAGAAAAACATCTTGAGACCGCTAACTGGCTCTTGTTACTGATACCACTCTGGAGGTGCTGAAATTAAAACTTCAAAAATAGAATGTGCTGTGGAAGAGTTAGGTCTTGAGGGCAAAGCTCAGTACTTCCATAAAAACAAGAAAATCTCCTTTATTTCCATTATTGTTCTAGCTGATGTGTGATTCTGTTTTCTCTTCTATAAATAACATCTTCTCAGGATGGCTCCAAATTGGTTTCAAATCAAAGCTATTGCTTATACATCAGATCTCCAAGGCAAATATCTATCTAAACATTTCTCTCTGCCAAGACACAGCACATCCGTATCAACATGCTATTTCCCAGGACCTCAGAGCATTCTAATAGTCACACCACCTTATCCGGTAGAGAAGCTGGAAGCCAGCATGGCCAGGGATTGAGTCTAACACTGGGAACCTTGCCAGGGAATCACACAGTGGAACCTGTGGCATCTTTTATCTCCAAAAGTGAACAGTGCTGCCACTGATCTATAGGATATCTGCATCTTCCTGTGCCTACTCTTGGTCCATCTCATTCACTCCCACACACTCTCCTTCAGTACTTGATAAAATGCAGATGTCCATTATATAAGAAACTGTGAAGTTTAGAATATTTAATTTCGTACCCTGGCAAAGCCATTAAGAGCTGTGGAAGATCCCAAGGCATCCCATTCTCATAGAAGCCTTCTCACGTGTTTACGAGATGGCAGCTCTATTTTTTGATGAGCAAGATCAGTGAACCTGTTACTATTTCCTAAACATAAACCCTCACGTTATCTCTGGTTATGGAACAGTGAATCTGCCAGTCTTCCAGGAGCCATTAGTGCCCTCAATTCTGATTATAAAACGTAAAACTTTCCACAAATATATTATAGCTATGACTTTACATTAAACCCAAGTTTAGGCTTGCAAAATTACTTGTAGAAACTAATGTAAAATTATAGCTGATTTTAAGTATGAGGGCCACCCAGTGATTTCATGTTCTTGTTCCTCTTCCTTGGATGCAACTCAATTAATGCAACTCTTAGGTAGAAGTCAAATTCTGTTCAAGAACATCACATTTTCTCCCTTTTTAATCATTGCAATTTATGTTCTGAAGAGTTCTGTAGATTTTATTTACTTTTACATTGGCAGAAAAAATGATTATCCTGAATACATCATTATTTTTACTACTCACAAAGCTATTTTGACCAATGTAATTCTTTTAATAAAATTGTGATCAATTTACCTCTTGAAAAGTAAAACATATATGAGGCATAATGCTGAATGCTTTTGCTCTGGGAAAATGGGACTTGGCATGCTATTTTAATTATCAAATGCCAAATACTCAATCACCCACCATTTTAAACCTGCTATTACTGCATTATAGTTTTGGAAACACCCATTTGTTTTCTTCTTTCTCTCTCTTTCTTATTCTCTTCCCTCCCCTCTTTCGTTCTTTGTTTCCTTTCCTTTTTTCTTTTTTTTTCATCCACATATAGGTGATGGGAGAAAAGAGCTTTGGGTCTATTTACTATGCAGATATAAACGTTAAATTTCCAGTAAATAATGATCTTGACAGATTGTCATGTCACTCTTTGCCACTTCTTAATATTGAAGCAATAAAAATTATGAGCACATTTTACTATAACCAACCACTTAAAGTTAAACAGTATTTGTATTACTGATAACTTCTCACTGTTTGTCACCTCCTCATCTCCTTTACACTCAGTCGCCATTATCTTCGATCAGTTCTCTCACACTAGGTTTTCACTAACTCCTAATACTACTTGTATCTCTTACCTTTCATCAGTCAATTAGTTTAAATGAGATGATCCTGTTCTTACTGGGGCATTGTATGAAACTGGATGAAGCTAAGCATTGAAGGAGTGTTGCTTTTGATGATGGGAAAGCTGTGTTCACAGATAGATGCACAGTTGACTTTTGTTTAGCCTACTGAGAATGTGTGTGCCCAAAGTCCTAGATGGTGACAGGAGTGGTTGGAGTAAAATAATAAAGAGCTGTCTGTATTAAAAAGCCTTCTGTTGTTCCTAGAATCTGAGTATGTCTGAGGGTCTCCATTCACAGTCCCTTTCTCTCTTAAAATAACTAATCACCCAATCATGGCTTTGTTTTGTTGTTTTGTGTAAGCTTTTCTGCATTATTATTTTTTATGTGAAATGAAGGTGCTTACATAAAATGACATACTCAGGTAACCATCCACAATCAAAATGTTCAGCATTTAACTATCCTAAAAAATTTTACAGGTATCTTTCCCAACCAGAAGGTAATCACTGATGTGCTCCCGTCACTAGATTTATGCTTTCTAGAGTACCTGATATGATAAAATTATAATATGTATTTTTATGGATGGCTACTGTAATCAGTATATTTCTGAAATTCATCCATGTGGTGAATCTTTATTGTTCTTTAACAATTCACTGTGTGGTCTCACATCTGGATTCTTTCCAGTCTGGGGCTTTTACAGGGAAATCTGTTACATTCTTTTCTTATTATTTACTTTGTTGTTATTATAAAGGTGCTATACAGAGGGATTACAATTAAATGAGTCAGGTAATGAGTACATTTCCTTCCATACAGTGTCATCTGCTCCCTCATTCTCTCCCAGTCCCTCCCTCCCGTCTCCACCCATGAGTTGTATAGCTCACATTCATCAGTGTCTAGTGAGCTGCACTGCCCCACTTCTTTACCCATTTCCCTCAGGTTCTGAAGATATGCACACAAATATACCATACAAAAGCAAGACAGAATCACCCAAAATACATTTTTAAAGGTGAGATCGACACTCATACATAGTGAAACCTATGTCTCTCTCTCTCTCTATATATATGTGTGTGTGTGTGTGTGTGTGTGTGTGTGTGTGTGTATATATATATATGTGTGTGTATATATATATATATATATATATATATATATATATAAGTGAACTCAAAGATATGGAAACAAGAGAGCTCTTTTTTCTGCACTCACTAATGTCAGATATAAAGGAATATATAAAGAAAGTGTTTTAATAATTTATTAGAGGACCCTGGGATCGCCCTCTCTTAACCAGTATTTTATGTAATATATACTTCATTGTCCCTGATGGCTGACTCTGACATCTAGCCAGATTTGGTGATAGCTCTTTTGTGTGGCTGAGCACATTGCCCAGTGGCCTGAAGGATGTTTCTAACTGATCTCCTTCCACAACAGAGCTTAAAAATCCTTCTCCTATAAATCCAGCCATTGTCACGAGTGTCAGTCACAGCGATATAAACGAGTCCTAGTGTAGATCTCGAAGACATGTGGCAGACAGTGAAAACTCCGTACATCTCAATCTTATTCAGAATGTGTAGGAGTTAATCTATACAGTTGGTTAAAACGTACATTGATTGACCGTAAATGCCAAATTAAATATTTAGATAATTTATCATATTCAACAAATTTTAGGAAACTGTAGGACAACAGACTACATATCTCATCACACACACACACACACACACACACACACGCACACATGCACACACGCACACACACATACTTCACCATTAAATTATGTAAATAAAGCTTTACCACACCCCTCTGCAGGTAGAACTGGGTCCTCAGACACTATGCAAGGGTATCTCTTCCCTCCACGGATCGGGCTTTAGAGTATGTATTTTGACATTGAAAGACAAGGCAGAAAAACAATTGGAACTTGTCATAAAACACTGAATGCACATTCAAAATCAACATAAGCCATTCATAATCAATGGTGGCACAGGAAATGGCAGATCTAGGATGAGACAAAATGCATTTATTTAATAGACACCAACACAATCCAGTGAAACAATTGTATTGTCCCTCCTTATCTGGAGTGTATTCATCCATTTCTCAGGAATTCTAGTTGATAGTTCATCCTCCATGGGTGTTTGAAGACTCTGGTTTCCTTGATACAGGCTGTTTCTACATCTCTACATCCTGGAAGAGCATTGTTGGAAAGCCATGATGTTTCTGACACCTGCTTGTCACAGGAGATGGGCGTTTTAGAAAAATTGGAAAGGATGAGAGGAAAGTATCATCAGTAAGCATTTTAGATAACTTTCTTTTTGCAGGTCCTGGGCTTTGCAGGTCCTGGGCATTGTCGTTAAGCTTCTTTTGCTCAACACTAGAGGTCTGCTACTTGTATTATATCAACACTTTCAACTTTTTCTCAGTAGTTTATTGGAGATAAGAGTCTCAAGGACTTTCTTGCTCAAGCTGGCTTTGAACTGTGATCCTTAGATCTCAGCCTGCTGAGTAGCTAGGATTATAGGTATGAGCCACCTGTGCTCAGCTAGATAACATTTTAGATAGCATTTGGAACATTATTACTAACTTACATTAAATTAATAACAGCAACAACAACAATGTTTGAAATTGTGAACCCCAAAACATGGCTGCCATATATGAAGGAAAGAATTGGAAGATATGTTATCCACAAGGTGGGACTTACAGAATTATGTGTTGAAATTTTGGAACAGATATAAAATCTACTCAGCAGGTGAGGGAAATGTCAATTCAAAATAAAATATTATTGTGGTACCCTAATGTACTGCATTATGGGACTGTTGGCTGTCTAGCTTTACATATGGCTGTCTCCCCTTATCTCTGGTTTTATGTTTGTTATGTTTTTAAATTTTTGTAGTATGGAAGATTTTTCATTAAAGAAATTATTTATTGAAGTGGGGTGCTGGTGCCTCATGCCTTTAATCCTAGCTACTCTTGAGGCTGAGATCTGAGGATCACCATTCAAAGCAAGCCCAGGCCAGAAAGTCCATGAGACTCTTATCTCCAATAAACTACTCAGAAAACTGGAAGTGGTGCTGTGGCTCAAGTAGTAGGACGCTAGCCTAGAGCTGAAGAGCTGAGGGACAGCACCCAGGCCCATAGTCCAAGGCCTGTGACTAAATAGATATAGATATAGATATAGATATAGATATAGATATAGATATAGATATTGCAAAGGCAATGTACAGAAGGTTTATGGTTACGTAAGTTAGATAATGAGTGCATTTCTTTTTGAACAATGTCACCCATTCCTTTGCTCTCTCCCAATTTTTCCTTCGTATCTCACTCACAAGCCATATATTTCAAGCTGTATAGTTCACTTCCATATAGTATCCAGTGAGTATCACTGCCCATTTGTTCACCATTAGGCTCACCACTCTTATTTTGTATGAACTCAGAACTTTGTTCTTTTAGGCAAGAGCTCAGCACTTGAGCAACAAATTTATCCCTTCCCTTCCCTTCCCTTCCCTTCCCCCTCCTTCCCTACCCTTCTCTTCCCCCTCCCTCCCTCCCTCTTTCTTTCTTTCTTTCTTTCTCTCTCTCACTTTTGGATATGATGTCGCATTTTTGCTCAGATTCTGATCCTTCTTCCTAAGCCCTCTGCATTGCTATGACTACATGCCACAATTCCTGACGTATTAGTTGAGATGACATCTCAGATTTCTTAGTGGGGTGGTGGCCCCTAAATGAGATTTGCCCAATTTCTAGCTCCTAAGTCAAAGAGTAGCAACATGAGCCACCACACATGGCCCTGTATCTATGGTTTCAACTTCTGTAGTTTCAGTTATGTTGGTCAACTTGTGGCTCAAAAATAGTAAATAGAAAACTCCAGAAATAAACGACTTAACAAAGTTTAACTTGTGTTTGTACTGAGATCATGGAGAAATTTTGTGGGATGCTCAGTCCCACCTGGTTGGGGATCATGCCTGGCTGAGTATGTCCACACTGAATGCCAACACCCCTGTCAGACACTGAGTATGCACATCAGTTACCAGATCAACTGTTATGGTATCGCTGCACCTGCCTTCCAGCAATCCTCATCTTACAGAATAATACAATGTCAATGCCATAAGATAAAACTGTACAGACTGAGATTGCTAAGATATATCATAAATGATTGTTAGTCATGACAGTACACAATTGCATGTTAAATATTATCATAGGCATATATGAATATCAAATATCCAGGGGGAGTTTTGGACCATTTTCTTCTTGGGATATTGTGCCTGAGGATAAGGTATTGGAATAGAGGAGATTTTTAAGAGAACATATTTCACTTGATAATGTACTCATCCCATCTGACATGCTGACACAACAAGCAGAAGATATGTTATTAGACAGACTTGTAATCAATGCAGCCCAGAAAGAACAGAAGCTCTGATGTGAAGTGATTAATGGAAATGAAGGGATTTAATCAGCCTATTCTCTGAGGGCAAACAAAAAAGAATTAAATAAGTCTGCAACATTACATCAGCATACACATCTCCATCATCTTACTCTAGGGCTTTCTTCAGATCTAGAGAAAGAGAATTACTCACATGGCTGGAGATTCCTCCCAGCTAGGTTTATGTTGATACTTCCAGGGTTTCTGCCCCTCAAGATGACTTATACATTGGTAAAGTGAAAAAAGTAAATTTTCCCCTTTTACATGTTTTTCTATATTAGCTCAGTTTGTTCTTTATGTAAATATGTTGTAAAATGCATATAAAAATTTCCAAAAATATATCATTTTAGTAGCCATTTTACTAGCTCTAGAAGCAATTTTAATTTAGAAAATTACTTCAGTATTTTATGATTCGCTTGCATTTAAAAAATGTGTTTATTTCAGCCTGATGTCATGGTAACTTTTAACATAGTCCAAGGAAAACTGATTCTCTTAAAAGTAATAGGACATATGGCATACAGATATAATCATTTAATACTTGTGTGATTCTGGAAAATGTGTATATTTGACAGAAGGAAATATCCAGGCATTGTTAATGAAATAAATCACCATTGGCCACCAATGACATATGAACACTTGAGATTACTATTTAAATAGCGATATAAAAATTAATGTGAGTGAAACAACATTGAAGAATTTTCCAACAAAGAAAAGTCCAGGACTTGATGGATTCACAGCTGCTACAAGATCTTTAGTTAGTCTCAATGATGTAACCCTATTGAATAACTAACAGATAGCTTAACCAAAGAAATAACATTAAGTGAGAACATGTCTTGGTTGAGAATGATAATGAAAGAGGCGATGAAAAGAAAGTGAAGTGAAAGGAAATAGGGTAAACCAATGCAACAGCATTGCTGGAAATGAACATTAAAACTTGGGGAAAGTTCGAGGGGGAAGGGAAAGTGGGAGAAAAATGAAGGAGGGGGTAACAATGTTCAACAAGAAATGTACTCATTACCTTCTGCATGTAACTGGGACCCCTCTGTATATCATCTTGACAATAAAATTAAGAAAAAAATAAAGTGGATTTGTTGGTAAATACAAGCATAATACTCAATTTACATATGCGAAAATGGAACTGAATTGATTTGTGGAGATTGGAAATATGGTGCAGGTAAGAGAATTATGGAGGAGTTTAAACTGATGAAGATTCATTATACACATAAATGGACATGTTGAAAGTGAAATACTTGAATAACTAATAATATGAGAGGATGAAGAGGAAGAGAAGAAGAAGAAGAAAAAGAAGAAGAAGAAGAAAAAGAAGAAGAAGA
>NW_012267237.1:8321473-8345493 GCF_000151885.1 Dipodomys ordii
AGGAGGAGGAGGAGGAGGAAGAAGAGGAAGAAGAAGAAGAAGGAGGAGGAGGAGGAGGAGGAGGAAGATGAGAAGGAGGAGGAGGAAGGGGGCAGGAGGAGGAAGGGGGGAGGAGGAGGAGGTAGAAGAAAATTTCAACTGAAAATAAAAAAGATTACAATCCTGGATTTATCATTTTATTTCCATTTTATTATTAATATATTGCTAATCCTAGGCTTGAACTCATTGCCTTGGCTCTTGCTTATTCATAGTACTCTAACACTTGAGCCCTAACTCTATCCCAATTTCTATTAATTAAAAACTTTCACAGACTTTTCTGCCCAGGCTGGATTTGAACTGCAATCTCTAGGTCTCAGACTCCTAACTAGCTAGAAATGAAGGTCCGAACCAACAATACCTAGCTATTTTGATCATTTCTATCAACTTGAACTATGATGCTTAATGCTAATTTAATATTAAAAAAGTTCTTTTAATTATGTGATTTACATATTTAACTTGTCATCTGAATTTATTGCATAAAACCTGTTAACAAATCAAGCAGTATCACTAACTTTCAACATTTTAAAGATTGCTTATTAGTGTTCATTAGTTGTACAAGGGGGTGGTTTTGTTATGACATTTGCATACATACTACCATGCATCCGTATCAGACTCTCTCGCTACCTCCTAGCTTTCTAACTTTCAGCAAGTGGGCTGGGAAGGTGGTTCAGTGGGAGAGTGCTTGCCTTGCATGCCTGAGGCCCTGGGTTCGATTCCTCAGCATCACATAAGCAGAAAAAGCCAGAAGTGGTGTTGTGGTTCAAGTGGTAGGAGCACTAGCCTTAAATTGAAGAGCTGAGGGACAGTGCCCAGGCCCAGAGTTCAAGCCCCATGACTGAAAAAAATGCATAAATATATAAATAAAAAGTTTCAGCAAGTGTAATTGCTCTATGTTTATATATAAGATTGTGAAGTGTTTTGGCCAACATACACTATGAGCCATCCTCTCTATTCAGCCTCTGCTCTTCTGCTTATACCTCATCTCCAACAGGGCCTGTTATACTTTTCTGTCCTTCATTTACTTTTAGTATGTATCAATCATTTCAGGAAGTTTTACTATAGTATTTCAGATGTTAATATATTTTAATTAGAATATCTGTCCCCTTACTTTTCGCATTCTCATCACCCTGTTAATCAACAGCTTGCATTGAGATTCTTTATGCCATCTGCACACATAGTCACAAAGTACTCAGAATTATTCATTCTCCATCCTTCTTTCTCCCTCTCTACTTTACCTTGCCAAAATGTTTCCATAGAGAAAGTCATACTTAAGAAATGTAGTATAGGGCTGGGAAGGTGGCTCAGTGGTAGAGTGCTTGCTTTGCATGCCTGAGGCCCTGGGTTCGATTCCTCAGCACCACATAAGCAAAAAGAAAAAAGCCGGAAGTGGCTCTGTGGCTCGAGTGGTAGAGCGCTAGCCTTGAGCTGAAGAGCTGAGGGACAGCGCCCAGGCCCAGAGTTCAAACCCCACTACTGGACCCCCAAAAAAAGAAATGTAGTATAGGCTACATTATCGGCAAACAGCGACTTGCAGCTGTGATAGTTATAAAGTGGCCCATTCTGCGACATTTCTTGTCGTTGAACACAGACTGTTTTCTGTCCTGGGAGGCAGTATCTGGCTAGTGTTGGATTCATCACTTCCCAAAAACAGATTCAGAGCTACTGGGAACATTTTAGGCCCTTCCCAGTGAGGCCAGTTCATTCAGTGCTCTCAATAGGGTTAGCCATTCATCTAAATCACTAAGGCAAACAATGAATAAAGCAATATCTCACTGCTCCTTGATTGCAGAAAGAGGATGTTGCTCTAAAAAAACCAATTACAGACAGTTTATCCACCTTAACTATCCACTATATATTTTTCTCTTAAAAAGACTGATCACATACATTGGCAGAATTGCTTTGGAGGTCTGCCACATTATACATGGAGAAACTTTGGCTTTTGTAATGGTCAGGCTGTGGATCTGGGTGTCTCCGGATGATTTGCACTATCTAAGCTTACCTTGATTTAACCCAAATCTGGTGTATTGGAAGTATGTTTCCATGGCTTCTCTCATGAGCTTGAAAAAATTACTTATAGTCATCCCTTTATATAGTTAAATGATACTGGGGTTGATACTTAATGAAAAAATAGAGACAGAAGTAAGGAGGCATGAATGCTAGGCGAGAGTCTCTTAGGAATATTTTGAAAGCATCAATAAATAAGTTCCTATTTTTCCTAGAGTAACACAAGGAATTGTTGCAATTGAGCAATCACAATGATGGCAGATGGAGCTAACTTCCATATATTCTGATTGCTGTTGTGGCACCTAACCAAATAAATACATGTTGTGTCTATTTTTCACAATTCTGTGGTTTCATTCATTAATGATTTTGTAAATAAGTACAAATTTCTAATTTCCTAGTGATTGAGAACCCCATCACTGTGCTTTTGACATATTAAAAAGAACCTATTCATCCTCCTATTTGGACCAGCACTGAGAATTGAACTTGGAGCAAATCTTTTGGCTAAGCCAGTCCTCCAGCCCTTTATCTCTAGTCATTTTTGTGCTGCATCTCACACTGTAGCTGGGATGAACGGTGCATGTCTCTGGTTGAGATGGGGCCTAGTGAAATTGTTGTTTGAACTGGGCTCAAGTAGTGATTCTTCCATCCTCTGAGTGGCTCCATTAGACATAGGAGTCGCGGCATGCACCTAGCTTCCCATCACTTCAGAGACTCGTTTTCACCTGAAATAATATTACTACAAGCTTAAAGTACAAGTAATAGGATGGTAATGTGATTTAAAATTCGATTCAAATCGTCCATCTCCCTGATTATCTCTAGAGATTGCTCTATAAGCCAATTCCGCAAAATATATTATGTTTATTCTACTTTTATTTATAATAAATGGGGATGTCTGACAACATAGAAAGCAGCCTTAACTAGATTTACACATTTCCAATTAGACTGGTTTCAATTTCAGATCGAAGAAGGGTACAAACCAGGTATCATTTATAATAATGATTCGATAAATATCCGCTTGGGGAATTGACACCGAATTATTACCTAGCTCTGGTTTTTCATCATGCAGAAGGCAAGATAGATTCATTTAATATTCTCAGTCTATGCAGACTTCATTTTGTATTCCCTCGCCATCACCTGCCTCCTCGCCATGGGTCTGTGGATCAGTGATGGTCGCTGCTTCCGGTGCAGAGTGGGTCTCGTGTTGCTGGAAGGCTGGGTTGGGGCTCCTTTGCCTCCTGTTTGGTAATTCAGCTCACGGAGTAGGGCTCCTTTTGCATGGAAGCGTCTCTCCATCAACGCCTATTGTTTCCTGTCCACCAGCTGTCTCAATTATTCAACGAACTGCCTGATACCTTACTGATTACTCTTTTTGTGTTTTATCAAAGCACGATAGCATTCCCTCTGTGTCCTTCACCAGTGGCTTCAGAATGGGTAGATTGAAAATGCACACGTTTCATTTTGCAGGGGCGGAATGTGAAGGTCGTGCTGTTGGGGACTCCGTGGGACTTCATGTCTGGCCTCTTTCAGCTTCGGGTGGCCGCCCAGGGTTCCCCGGCCCCTTGGCTGCATCGCTGGCCTGGCTGTGTCCAGGCCACCGGGGCCCCAGCACGGTGTCTCCTCCCTCTTGTAGGATCACTTGCTGTTGGATTTAGAACCACTCCTGCCATCAGGGTTATCTCATATCATCTAAATATCATGGATTATATAAACAATGGAATTCCATTTTCAAATACATTGACAGTCGTGTTTCTGCAACTAGGATGCAGTCTTATGTTTGGGATGCATCATCCAGTCTTCCCCAGAAGATTGTCGAATCTTTTTTACTCAGAGGGGCTCCATTAACAACTGTGAAACCACATGTTGTTGAAGCCTTGTTCATCTCATTTCTATATTCTGTATTATCAAGGAAAAAGGGTATCTTACATATAAGCTGAAATACCTGCTAGACTATCTTTATACAGTTTACCTCCATGGACTGAAGTATCTATACCTAGGCCCACCAGGCTTCAAAACAGTTGCCTTCTGCTCCCAGCATGGATCAGCCTGCTTGAAGACTCATCTGACAGACACAAGTGGGCTCATGGGGGTTTTGTGAATACCGGGTATTAGAAATAGCCTCATCAGCTGTCATCTAGATGGCAGGTCAGATATATGCATTTCTTTAAATTTATGATTGTTTAAAGATGAGGCTCTGTAATGGAAGAGCTGGTTATTGTGACATGCAATTCTGGAAGACTACTTCACATATTTTGGAGACGGTCATAATTTGTAACTAAGGGCCATTTATTATTACAGACAGCCCGGGGCACACATTTATTATCTACTGACAAGCACAGATACACAGACAAAGGCTTAATTTGTTCACATTGTTGAGGTACGCTATGTAAGAAGTGAGATAAATCTGGACATATTTCATGATGATAGGATAATTTAATTAGTTTAATTATTTCCTAATTGGGAGGATGATTTCATATAGAAAAAGTCTCCATATTTAAAGTTACTTTCAGTAATAATAAACTGCTTGAATAAATTTAAAAGGAGACGGTACTAACTTGAAGGGAAATATATGAATGCATGTCAAGTTGACAAATGTTCAGACGGCTAAAAAGAATTACTAGTATGAAAGAAATCTAAATATTATATTAAGTCAAACTTTGATGAAAGGCTGATGTTATTTTTCTCTAGGTAATAAAGTATTACATTTTGGGATACTCCTGAAGGACTTGGATTTAGAAAATTCATTGATGTCTTTCAGTTTAGATTTCTTTCTTTTTTAAAAAAATTTAATTTTGTTATTGTAAAAATACTGTACAGAGGGGTTTTAGTTACATGAGCAAGGTAATGAGTACATTTCCTATTAAGCATTGTTACCTCCTCCTTTGTTTTTCCCCTACCATCCCTTCCTTCCCACCTCCACAACTATAACCCCCCCACCCCTGCCTAAATTGTAAACCTCGTTTTTCAATATAGTGTCTTATACATCTCATAGTTACAGTGAATTAATCTGTATCCCTACATAAGCATTTTGTTTTTTCCCTTTCCCCTCCTGAAATTAGAGAAGTGTATATACAAGATGCAGGGCCTCAACATCAAATACAGTGAAAACAGGGGTTATACCCTGGGGAAGGAACATACAAAGAAACAAAAAAACTCACATGGTATATTATAAATACATTAGAAACAATAGCAAGGAAAAAGAAACACCTGTGTCCCTATCTTGGGGTTGATTTCACTTAACATCATCTTATCTGGTCCTATGTACAGAGCTTTTGACCTTTTCTGCTTGTCCCAGACATATACTAGTTATTGCAAATAAGGGAAACCTGAGACCTATGTTTCTTTGGGCCTGGCTTACTTCACTTAATATAATTTTTTCCAAGTCTTTCCATTTCCTAACAAATGGGGCAATGTCATTCTTTCTGATGGAGGCATAGAATTCCATTGTGTATATATACCACATTTTCTTGATCCATTCATCTACTGAGGGGCATCTGGGTTGGTTCCATATCTTAGCTATGGTAAATAATGCTGCAATAAACAAGTTGTGCTGGTAGCTTTGGTATGGTCTTGCTTGTGAACATTTGGGTAAATGCCCAAAAGTGGGATTGCTAGGTCATAGGGGAGCTCTATGTGGAGTCTTTTGAGGAACCTCCATACTGCTTTTCAAAGTGGTTGAACAAGTTTACACTCTCACCAACAATGCAGTAGAGTTCCCTTCTGGCCATATCCCCTCCAGCATCTGTTGTTATTAGAGTTCTTTATTATAGCCATTCTAAATGGGGTGAAATGGAATCTCAATGTTGTTTTGATTTGCATTTCTTTTATGGGTAGCAAGACTGAGCATTTCTTCATAGGTTTATTGACCATTTTTATTTCATCCAGAGAAGTTTCTCTTTAAGTCTTTAGTACATTCATTTATCAGGCAGTTGTTTCTTTGAGGATTTGTTGTTGGGGGATTTAATTTTTTGAGTTCCAAGTACATTTTAGATATGAGACCCTTGCCTGTTGCATGGCTAGTGAAGATCTACTCTCAATCTATGGACTTTCTATTGATATTGCTAGCTATGTCCTTTGCCATGCAGAAGCTCTGAAGCTTCATGCAATCCCATTTTTCCAACCTTTCTTTGATTTCTTGTGTTTCTAGATCTCTATGAAGAAAATTTCGGCCTGTTCCAAGGAGACCTAGGGTTTCTCCTATTCCTTCCTGTAATGTTTTCAGGTGTCTGTTTTGACTCCAAGGTCTTTGATCCATTTGGAGTTTATTCTGGTGCAGGATGATATATAAGGATCTAGCTTTAGTTTTCTACAAGTAGTTAACCAATTTTGCCAGCACCATTTACTGAAGAGGCTGTCTTTCTTCCATTCTATTTTTTTAGCTCCCTTATTGAAGATTACGTGGCTATAGATCTGTAGATTCATTTCTGGGTTTTCAATTCTATTCCATTGGTCCTGAGGTTTGTTCTTGTGCCATTACCAAGCTGTTTTGATTACTATGGCTTTGTAGTAGAGTTTGAAATTTGGGATTGATATTCCTCCAGCACTGTTCTTTTTGTTAAGGATCGTTTTTGCTATTCGGGGTCTTTTATTGTTCCATATAAATTTTTGGATTGCCTATTTCCTTGAAGAATGAGGCTGGAATATTGATAGGTATCCCAGTAAATTTGTAGATAGCCTTGGGAAGTATTGCCATTTTCATGATGTTGATCCTTCCAATCTAGTAGCATGGAAGGCTTTTCTACTTCGTAAGTTCTGTGTTGATTTCCTTTTTGAGGTTTTCAAAATTGTCATCATAGAGTTCCTTCACTTCTTTGGTTAAGTTAATTCCTAGGTATTTTATTTTTTGTGGGGCTATTACAAAAGGAGTTGCTTTCCTGATTTCACCTGCGTTCTTCTCATTGTTGGCATACAGAAAAGCCATTCATTTTTGAGGGTTATTTTTAGACCCTGTTACTTTGCCAAAGTTTCGAACCAGCTAAAGTAATTTGATAGTGGAGTCTGTGGGATTCTTTAAATACAAGATCATGTCATCTGCAAAGAGGAAGGGTTTTACTTCATCTTTCCCTATGTGGATCCCCTTTATGTTTGTCTTGTCTTATTGCTGTAGCTAGGCATTCTAATACTAGATTGAAGAGAAGTGGAGAGAGTGGAAACCTTGTCTCGTTCCTGAGTTTAGAGGAAATGGCTTTACTTTTTCATTACTAAGTATGATGCTAGCTGTAGGTTTGTCACACACAGCCTTTATTGTATTGAGGAATGTTCCCTGGATTCCTAATTTTTCCAGAACTTTCATCATAAAGGGATGTTGGATCTTGTGAAATGCATTTTCTGCATCTATTGAGATAACCATGTGGTTCTTATCCTTGTGCTTGTTGATGTGATTAATTATATTAATTAATGTGGGTATATTGAACCAGCATCCCTGAAATTAATCCTGTTTGATCATGGTATATGATTTTTTGGATGAATTGTTGAAGTCGATGTCCAAAATTTTGTTGAGAAGTTTTGCATCAATGTTCATCAAAGAAATGGGTCTATATTTTTCTTTTTTTGATGAGTCCCTACCTGATTTGGGGATGAGGTTTATGATGGCTTCATAGAATGAGTTCAGAAGTGAACTTTCTCTTTCAATTTCATTGAAGAGTTGGAGGAGTATTGGTGTGAGTTCTGCTTTGAAGGCCTTGTAGAATTCTGCTGTAAATCCATCCAGTCCTGGGCTTTTCTTAGATGGGAGGTCTCTTATTGCTGTTTCTATTTAGATGCTTGATATGGATCTGTTAAGTTGGTTTAAATCATCTAGCTTTAGTTTAGTCGAAATTTTGTAGGAAATCCTCCATTTCTTCCAGATTCCCAAACTTATTAGCATAATGTTTTGAGAAGTATTCCCATAAAATGTTCTGAATCCTGGTTGTTTCTGTGGTGATGTTTCTATTCTCATCTCTGAGTTTATTTATTTGGGTGAGTTCTCTTCTTTTTCTGATAAGATTTGCTAAGGGTCTGTCAATTTTGTTAATTTTTTCGAAGAACCAATTCTTTGTTTTATTCTTTCTATGTTTTTTTGGATTCTAATTCGTTTAATTCTGATTTAATTTTTATTATTTCTTTCCATGTACTGGATTGGGGTTTATCTTGCTGCTCTGTTCAAGGAGGTTCAGATGTCTTGTTAAATTGTTGGTTTCAGATCTCTCCAATTTGTTGATGTAGGAGCTCAGAACTATTAACTTGCCTCTGAGTACTGACTTTGCTGTGTCCCAGAGGAGCTGGTAGTTTGTGTGCTCATTTTTGTAGACTATCATGAACATTTGAATTTCATTTCTAATCTCTTCAATTACCCACTGGTGATTCAACAGTGTGTTGTTCAGCCTCCATGTGTTACAGGACTTTCTTTGGTGGCTTTTGGTATTGAGTTCTAATTTTATTCCCTTCTGGTCTGAGAGAATGCAGAGCATAATTTCAATGTTTCTGAATTTGCCAAGTTTACTTTGTAGCCTAAAATGTGGTCTGTGTTGGAAAATGTTCCATGTGCTGCTGAGAAAAACGTGTATTCTGATGCTGCTGGGTGAAATATTCGGTAGATATCTGTTAAATCTAGTTAATTTATACAGTTGTTTAGATCTGCGGTTTCTCTGTTGAGTTTTTGCTGAGTTGATCTATCTAGTGGGGATAGGGGTGTGTTAAAATCCCCAACAGTTAATGTCTTTGGATCTATGTGAGATTTGAGGGAAAGTAGTGTTTCTTGGATAAATTTGGGTGCTGTGTTTTTTGGCAAGTAGATATTTAGAACTGTAATATCCTCCTGAAGGAGAAATCCCTTAATTAGCTTTTTTGTGTGTGGGATTCTGGTTGTGGGGCCTTAACTCTGTGCCTGGGCACTGTCCCTCAGCTCTTCAGCTCAAGGCTAATGCTCTACCACCTGAGCCACAGTGCCACTTCCGGCTTTTATTTCTTTTTGCTTATGTGGTGCTGAGGAATCGAACCTAGGGCCTCAGGCATGCAAGGCAAACGCTTTACCACTGAGCCACCTTTCCAGCCCCCCTTAATTAGTTTGTAGTGACCTTCTTTATCTCTTCGCACTATTTTTAATTTGAAGTCTATTTTATCTGATATTAGGATTGCAACTCCAGCCTATTTATTGGGGCCGTTTGCTTGGTAGATTTTTTTTCTTTTTTTTTTAATTTTATTTGTGAAAATACTGTACAGAGGGGTTACAATTGCATGGGCAGGATAATGCGTACATTTCTTACCTGCTTGGTAGATTTTATTCCAGATTTTCACTTTCAGAACATGTTTGTTTTTATGGGAAAGGTATGACGCTTAAAAGCAACAGATAGAAGCATTTTGTTTTTAATCTATCTAGACAGTCTATGATTCTTAATTGGAGAGGTAAGTCCATTAATATTTATGGTTCAGACTGAGATGTGTTTGGGAGTTCTTAGGGGCTATGACAACTGGGTTCTTCCTTTGGTTCTTGGATTCTCAGTTTGGGTACAGTTTCTGGGCCTTTATTGTGGTCTTGTTGGTTTTCTATGTGTAGCACATCTTTAAGTATCTTTTGTAGGGCTGGTTTGGTGGAGATATATTGTTTCAGTTTTTCTTTGCTATGCAACGTTTTTATTTGACCTTCGGTTATGAAGGAGAGTTTAGCTGGATACAATATTCTTGGTTGATTGTTGTTTGTTTTTAAGGCATGGCATACATCATTCCAGGCTCTTCTTGCTTTAATTGTCTCTGCTGAGAAATCTGTGGTTATTCTAATTGTCGTCCCTTTATAGGTGATTGATCTTTTCGCCTTGACAGCTTTAAGGATCCTTTCCTTGGTCTGAATCGATCCTGTGTGTATTATAATGTGACAGTGGGATGTCCTGGTCTGGTCTGGTCTATTTGGGTTCTAAAAGCTTCTTATATCTGAATAGGCCTATCTTTTTGCATATTTGGGAAGTTCTCTGCTTGAATCCTGTTGAACAAATTTCCTAGACTATTAACTTCTGTCTCTAGGTGCTCATCTATACCCATTATCTTCTGATTAGGCCTTCTGATGGTATCTTCTAAATGTTGAATACATCTATCATATCTCTTGGATTTGTCTTGGGTAGTTGTGTTTTCTTTCTCTATAATATCTAGACTGTCTTCAATCCCCAAGATTCAATCTTCTGCATAGTCTAACCTACTGTCAAGTCTTTCTACTTTGTTTTTTATTTCCTTTCCTTCTAATTGGTTGGCTTTGATGGCTTCAAATTCTTTGTTGGAGCTTTGTTTTAGATCTGGTATGGACTTCTTTAATTCCTGAATTTGGTGTTTATTCTCAGATCCCTTATTTGATTGGTAATGGTTTCATTGGACTCCCTTTCCTTCTGATTGGCTTCATTCAGCATTCCCTTTGTGGTCTCCCTCAATTCCTTCAGATGTCTGTTTATGGATTCCATGAATGCCCCTATTGATCTTTGTCTATTCTCATCCCGCTCACTCAATACCTGTATTACTCTTTGATTAGCATCCTCACACTCACACAATTCCTGTATTACTTTTTGATTAGCTTCCTCATGCTCACACAATTCCTGTATTACTCTTTGATTAGCTTCCTCATGCTTACACAATTCCTGTATTACCCTGTGACTGTTCTCAGCTTGCTCACCCAATTCCTGTATTACTCTTTGATTAGCTTCCTCATGCTCATGAGATTCTTGTATTAATTTTTGGTTAGCCTCATCATACACATGAGTTTCCTATATTAATCTTTGGTTTGCCTCATTTTGCTTCTTATCATGCTCACCCTGAGTCCTTTGCAGGCTTTCAATCTTTCATTCATTATGTTTACTAGTAATGTTTGTAGAGCTTTCTTTGAACTCTCCTCTGGACTATTCATTAACTGTTCTGTCACCTGATTATCAGTTTGGGAGTTGATATACTTGGACTTGCCATTTTTCTTGTGTTTTTCCCACTTGTTCTGCTCATTTGGTATGAAAGTAACACCAATTTCTTGCTAGAACACTATTTTAAGGCAAGCATCAACCAGTGTCCTGTAGTTGCACAGTCAAAATGGCTGCAGATACATTCTAGTTCAATGGATACAATCTATGTATTAATGGGCTATGAACATCAAAGAGGGATTGAGCAGACCAGAAATTAATAGGTTTAGGGAGAATTGTGGGGAAAAATAGGATTTGAGGGATGTGGAGAGGTAAAAGGAAAGAGTGAATTTAACCAAGTCCTAATCTCAGAGAGGAAATGGATAGGACAGTATGAAAGGAGAGAGATAAACAAGAAAAAATGAAAAAAACAAAAAATTTACATTTAAAATATGAAACACTTAAAAATTATGTAAGGATAAAGAAATGATACTGATAAAAGAAAAGGATAGAATAAGAGGAGAGAGATAAAAAGGAAAAATTAAAAAATAATAAGAAATTTAAAAATGGAAAAGTTATAAATTATATAGGTGTAAAGAAATAATACTACTGTTAAAGAAGTTAAGCCTAAGAGGTTGTGATTGAGTAATCAATTTCAAAATTAAGTATGTACACAATGAAGGATAAGGTCTAATAATCAATGATAGTATATATGTGGGGATGAGCAGAACAGCAATTACATCACACACAAAAAAATGGATCAAAAGGATGAAAGAGATTTAAAAAACACACACACTCACACACACATCTATAAAATTATGATAGAAAAAATAGAAAAACATTTTTTTAATTTTTAAAAAATAGGTAGAAAAAATAGTTCTTTGATTTTTTTTGTGTGTGTGTGGGGGGTATCTCCCCTGTGTCTGTAACCAGTTTCTTGATGGGGTTCTCTGGTTTGCTTGTGGTGTTTGGTTTTCCTGTGGCTTGATTGGTTTCTTAAGTCCATTTGTTTCAGTAAGCAGAAAAAAAGCCCTGCCTTACCCAAGATTTTTTGATCCTCCTCCCAAGCTAGTTCAGTAGGAAGGAGAGCTACTTTGAGTATCCCAAAAGAGGGAGAGGGATGAGACCTATCAGCAATCAGTAGCTTTACCTTGAGGGGCTAGCTCCTGAGACACTCACAGAGCCAAGCCTGGAACCATGTTTACTGAGTTTCAACTGATTGTCTTTTAACTCTCCTGCTGCTGGGCATGCATGGGAGGAGGAGCCTCTGGCTCTGTTTACACAGTGAAAAAAGTCACTGTTCTGGTGGTGGAGCTTCTGCCTGGGAAGGGTGACTTTCTCCTGGGTGGAGCTGAGCCCGGCAGATCAGATCAGGTTCCTGTGATCTGCTGAATGGCTCCTATTGTTCTCTTCCAAGCCATTGTCAGTATCAAGGATGGTGTCTTCTCTGGTGGTGAGGGAGGGGCTACCTTCCCACTGCTGCTCCGTGAGAAGGAATGAGAATATCTTGGGGGTACTCACAGCAGTCCCTTGATTTCTGGGCCATCCATGGTCTGAGATCAGCAGGATGAAGATTTCTGTTCCTTGTCAGTTCTTGCTGCTGGTGAGTAGCATCCAGTTGCAAACCACATCTGGTGCCTTTGTTCTGGGCTCTCTCTGTTGATATGGAGGCCACCACAGACACTGGCATATGCTCAGATCTGTCTCCTTGACCAACCTGCCTGGATTTTTCTTCTCTGGCCAAACTATCCATACTATGATGGCACACTTGGTGTGATTCTCTAGCTAGGACTCATCACTGGAACATTGAAACTGCTTTCTATGCAGGAGCTTGTTTAGCCTCCAGCTTCTCCTCTGCCATCTTCCTCTGGGCTTTCTTTTGAATTCTTATTTTTTGCAATTTATTTTTTTATTGTAAATGTGATGAATAGGAGGGTTACAGTTACATAAGTACTGTAATGAGTACATTCCTTTTTAAACACTGTTCCCCCCTTTCTCATTTTCTCCCACTGATTATCATAACCATTTATTTTCAACTTTTTCAGACTATAAAGTTTTAAAAAGAAATTTAAAATTATCTAAAGCAGAAATATGAAACTACAATTATTAATTTAAAATTATACATGTAAAATGTATTTACATATTTTTATTTAATCACCAATCAACCAACAACAGTATAGGTATGTTACCCCCTGGGAATCTTCATATGCTGAAGGAGACCCAATGACTTTAGAAGACAGCATCATTAGCTCTCATGTCGCCTAGATTCTAGAAAGGATAAATAGATGATAAACTCTGAGTTATAAATCTATACTATAGGAGATATCAACAGTTAGCTTTAAAACAGACAAAGATGACAGAAAGTGGTACAGAAGGGAAGTGAGATTCCAGGTTTAAACATCATGAACTAGAGTTCTGTGATGTGCTGCCAGTGGTCTGAGAGAAAAGTTGGAAGTGGAAAAATAAGACTGTGGCATTCCAATTTTCTAAGTAAGGAATAGTGACAACATTTACAAGGTAGCATTCTGACTATATATTTGCTAGTATCTTATTGACAAGATAGTTTGCTGACAGACTAGCTACCTCAGAGCCATTGTATTAAATTCACCATGACACTGTCACAAAAGCAGATATGGAGATGGTAGGATACAATAGAGAACCCAGAAAGAGACCCAAATGGCTGCAGCCATCTGAGACTTGACAAAGGTGTCAAACCATGCATCGGAAAACAGCCAGCTTCTCTAAAATGTGGTGTTAAGGAAACAATATTCCCACATGAAAGAATGCAAGTAGATTCCCATCTCTCATCCTGTAGAAACATTCAGTCAAAATCCATCAAAAACCCTCCTGTAAGAATTGTAACCTTAAAACTATGTCAAGTTATAGACAGTGATTTTCAGAATAGGATTCCACTACTTCTTAGAATAAAAACATGATTTGACAGGTGAGACAACAACAAGTTTAAAAACTTCTGCCCAGAAAATGTAACAGTATATGGCATACTGAATTGAGAGATATCTTTGCCAGACATTTGCCTAACAGATGATTAACATAAAAATCGTGTTTAGTGACATAAGTTAAGCTCAGAGAGACAAAGGGCACATGTTATATCTCATATGAGCAAGTTAGATCTAAAATATAAATAAATATGAAAACTCATATAGCCATGCAGTGGTGGCTCAAGCCTGTAATCCTAGCTACTCAGGAGGCTGAGATCTGAGGACCATGGTTCAAAGCCAGCCCAGGGAAGAAAAGTCTGTGGGACTCTTATCTCCAATTAACCACCAGAAAATTGGATGTGGCACAGTGGCTCAAGTGGTAGAATGCTTGCTTTGAGCTGAAGAGCTCAGGGACAGTGCCCAGGCCCAGAATTCAAGCCCTACAATCAACCAAAAAACAAACAAACATAGAAACAAAAAACAAAAATAAAACACAACAACCACCTCATACAAGGTCATTGTATATATTCACAACGTGTGCCCCATGCAAGTATGAGTTTCCACATGGAGCTGCTTTAAAAAATTTACAGATAGTTTAACAAACTGAAGTTAATTCACTGAAACATGCCTTATCTGATGGTGGTATGGATTAAGGAGAGGGGGATGGACAAATGGGGGATGAACACAGTTATACTAGAGAGAAATCTAAATGACTACAAAATACATGAGAAATAATAACTAATCACTGGGGGCTAAATAATTTTGGGATCCAGGGATATACAAATCAATGCTACAATGAAATTCTGCTTCACCCCAGTCCGAAAGAATTTCACTAGATAAATAATAAAAAGTAAAATTGTTAGTGATGCAAGGAGGCAAGGAGATATGAACTCTTATAAACTGTTAGCCTGGAGATAAGTTAATTGAGTTATATGAAACTTACTTCCTCAAGACTTAAAACTAGAACATCCTTAAGATCCAGCTATTCCAATTTCGGTCATGAATGCAACAGAAGCAATGAGTCCTTACAATAGAAACAAATGTCAGGTTCACCACTGCGCTGTGCATGAAAACCAAACTATACAATCAGGCTAGGTGCCTGCCAATGGATGCATGATGGGTAAAGACAATGCACAATATATGCATAATAATGTTTGCTAAGCCATAAAGAACAAAAAAATCATGTTGTGTTCAAGGAAACTGGCAGATCTGGAAATCATCATGGTGGTTGAAGTAAGCCAGATTTCCAAAGACAAGTGTTGTATGCTTTCTATAATATATGGAATTTACGGGGAGAAAGGACACAGTAGTAGAGACAGGATGAATAAGAACATGAAAGGTGAAAAGGGAGGGGATATAAAAAGGTAACTGAGTGTGCGAAGATAAACCAAGCATATTATATTTATTTATAGAAATGTCATATGTGATCTCATTACTTTATAATGATAAACCTGAGAGTATATATTATATATGTGAAACACACACACACATGCACTCACACACACACACACACACACACACACACACACACACACAGACCAAACAACTGGAATGTTATTATCATTTATTAATAATGGAAAAGTTCCATGGGAGAAACAGCTCATAAGGCTAATTTAATGTGTTCAATTTTTGAAACAAACATAGGAAAATATACATATCTATATTATCTGCCTTCACATTCCCTTGCACCTCTACTTCTTTATATAGTCACACTTTGTGCTGTGTATTTGATGCTATGTGTCTTAGCACAATTTCTGAAGTTAATGGACAAAAGATAATCATTTGTTAAATAAATTCATAAGTACTTTATTTGGGATAGTGAGCAAATTATATCTTATATGTTTGGTGATTTATAGTAAGAAGTCCTATATACTGAAAATTTGCTGAAGAGTAGACTGGGATTGTGCTTACTACAAATACAATCCATAGCTAGGCTAATGCATAGGCTAACAGCTCCATTTAGCATCCACATATATACCTATTTCAAAACATCAACTTCTTTTGATATTAAGTATACATATTTTTATTTTTTGTTAAAATTAATATTTAAAGCTATTGTGAATGAAATCTTTCTCCTTCTTTATCAGCATGTTCATTGCTAAGGTACAGAAAAACAACTGACTTTTTTTTTGGGGGGGTCCATTCGTGGGGCCTGAACTCGAGGCCTGAGCGCTGTCCCTCAGCTCTTCAGCTCAAAGCTAGCACTCTACCACTTCAGCCACAGGGCTACTTCTGGCTTTTTTCTTTTTGTTTATGTGGTGCTGAGGAATCGAACCCAGGGTCTCATGCATGCAAGGCAAGCACTCTACCACTGAGCCACCTTCCCAGCCCCAAAACAACTAATTTTTGCATGCTGGTTTTGTTTGTAGCTATACTGCCAAAGGTATTTAACAGATCTGGGAGTTTAGGGATTGTACCTTTAGAGTGCTTTAGGTATAGGATTATATCATCTATGAATAGAGATTGTTCAACTTTCTCTTCCCCTATTTGCATCCATTTAACATTTTTCTCTTGTTTTATTACTCAGGCTATTTATTCTAGTACTATATTGAATTTAAGGGAAATGATTTTAGTTTTTCCCATTTAGCATGGTGTTTGCTAAAGGTTTGTCATTTATAGCCTTTGTTATGTTAAGATGTGTTCCTTCTGTTCCTGTTTCCTTCAGAGCTTTTGTCATAAAATGATGTTGAATTTTTATCAAAGGCCTTTTCTGAGTCAATTGAGATGATTCTTGTACTTGATTGTGTTTATGTGTTGTTTTACAATTTTTGATTTACATAAATTGAACCTTTTTTTTCTTAACCTGGGCTTGAACTCAAGGCCTGAGCAATCTTCCTGAGTTTTGTGGCTCAAGGATAGCACACTACCACTTGAGATGAAGACTTACTTTCAGCTTTACTGGTGCTTAATTGGAGATGAGAATCTCAAATAATGGTGTTCAATCTTTTTTATGTGTTGTTGGATTTTTACATATCCACATGAAGAAGATTGCCCTGTATCAATATTAATTCAGAATACATCAAGTAGTTAATGTAAGGCTTAAATCTTACAATTGCTTTAGGAAAGAATATTAAAACCATTAGAACTATTCAGTAACTTCTAAATAAAACTCCAATGGCTCAGTAAACAAGAGGTTATACTTTTAGTGGACTAAATATTAAGCACCGGAAAGTCAAGGCAGAAATATCACTACATATGTTTGTGTAAATGTATGTGTGTGTGTGTGTGTATAGGTTGAGTACAGTACCTATGATCACTTAAAAATTATAAACCTTGGGGCTGGGAAGATGGCTCAGTGTTAGAGTGCTTGCCTTGCATGCCTGATCCCTTGGGTTCAATTCCTCAGCACCACATAAGCAAAAAAAGAAAAAAGCCGGAAGTGGCACTGTGGCTCAAGTGGTAGAGTGCTAGCCTTGAGCTGAAGAGCTGAGGGACAGCGCCCAGGCCCAGAGTTCAGGCCCCACGACCGGACCCCCCCAAAAAACTTATAAGCCTTTATTAATCACAACTCTAGTACTTGAAATTATTTCAAATTAACTAAAATCCAGACTTACTAAATCATTAACATAAAGAACTCCTACAGATTATTTTCTTTTAACAATATTGTAGCATGTTAAAATTTTAAAATTTGTGAATGTTAGAGGGAAAAAATTCCATCTTAATACAAGAATACTGGAATTTGTTGGCCCTGATTAATAAACACTACACATTATACTGGTGTTTAAAAGCTGGAATGCATTTTATTTCCATTTCTTTGATAAAATTTTTGAATAGTTTTTAAATAATAGAATAATTTTTTTCTAAATTTTATTAGGAGCATGGCAGTAATATCTTTCACCCAAAATAACCTTAGAGTTAACAAATATGAGAAATTTGTTTCATCTGATCATTCCAAATTATGTATTAATATATTTTATAAAGAAAATTCATCTTAGCCAGTTGCCAGTAGATCACACCTATAAACTTAGCTATACATAGGGGGCTGAAAAATGAAAAATTTCAGATTTAAATGATAGTGTGGGCAGATAAGTCCATGAACTACCATCCCCAAAATTACCAGCAAAATGTCAGGCTGAAAATGTGGCTCAAATAGTAGAATCCTAGCAAAGCAAACAAGCAAGCAAGCTCAAAACCTAAGTTCAAATCCAGGTACCACCAATGTAGCCAATGAAATCCTGGGATAAATTAAGTAATACATTTCTACATTGTATGATACCCTATTCGCTCAATCTTGATGATGTATTTCTGAAACAGAAAGCTATAATCTATTATATACCTTGATGTTGACGCAATCTAAATCTGTCCTTTTTTGTGATATTTGTCTATAATTTTATGTTCTGCAGGCAAGGTGTTCTATCAAATCCTGTCTAGGATACAGAGAGTGACTCTTTGGTAGCATGTTATAAATTACTATTCTTCTATATCTCTTTCTTCCCTTTTACTTACCCTAAAATCTCAAAAGCAACTAGTCATGTAAGTCATACTGCATCTATTTTATTAAGTTGCTGGACAATTTAAAAAGTTTGTGCCACATCAATTTCCGTAATTAACATCTACAGTCTGTGTGAGCTTGCTGCAATTCAGAGAATCAACTTTCACAGGAAGCCCTCAGAAACCTGCGAGTAATAATCCTAGTCTGACTAAACTCAAGAATGAATACTCACTTGACACTATGTTGGATATGACCATTACAACTTGTAGGGGGTAGGAAAGGTGGGGTAAGTGGGAGATAATGACAAATGGGGAAACAATGATTGAAAACAAATGTACTCACTGCCTTATTTATGTAACTGTATCCCTCAGCTCATCACTTTTTCAATTAAAAAATTTTAAAAAATTAAAAGAATGAATTAGGGCTGGGCACCAGTGGCTCAGGCTTGTAATCCCACTACTCGGGAGGTTGAAATCTAAGGATCACCATTGAAGCTAATCTGGGTAGGAAAGTGTGAAATTCTGATCTCCAATTAAGAACTAAAATCCCAAAAGCAGAGCTGTGGTTCAGTGTTGAGTGCCAAACTTGAGCAAAAATGCTCAAGTAATACCCAAGACTGGCACAAGAAACAGAAAAAGAACGGGAAAGTATACAGTATCCTGTTATAGTAGAAATAAAGATAATTGTTTCTCGTCGGTTATGGTTGGACTTAACTACAAAATTCATCAACTCCTCTAATAATTAGTGTTTGATTCCTTGCATTTAAGTGCCTTTCATTCCTGTGATGAATTACTCCTGTTAATTTTGAAAGCATTCTATGAAGTGATTGTCATGAAGGAAGCCAACAGTCCATCAAGGGGGAAATGAACATAAATGAGGTATCACATGGCATAGTGCTCCAGAGGCAACTCGCAGAGGGAACTGAACCGTGGAAAGCCAGGTAGAGAGAGCAGTAGGATTCTACACAAAGAACAAGGCAAGCTATAAACTCATAAAGGCACACAGGAATATTCTAGATAAATAGAAGCCAATCTAATGTACTAATGGACATAGTAACGTCTAATTTAATGAAGGCCATGTTTAAACAGTTAAACTAGTGCAACTTCATGTTGCAGACATAAATTACATGTTTACATAGCTACTAATTTGCAAAGAATGAATCAAACTGTAATTAGAACTTTTGTATAATGTGCAATTCACAACTAACACTTTAGGAGAAAATATTTTGATATTCTCTACGATGATGTGGAGTTATATGCGAACCTCTCTTATTTATTACCATGATCTATGAGTCAGAAAAAAACAAATCTATAACTACTGAATCCAGGCAGTTCCTCTACTGGTTCAGAGCCTGGAGTACTAAAATTTTGGATCATTTCATGACATAAACATCTACAACCTCTGAGTTGCTTGTTGTAATCAACAAATATAGAAGATAGTAGAGCTGGGTACTTATTAATATTTGTTATGATTCTATAACCAGTTATAGAAATGAGAAAAATAATAAGGTTTATTTTTATTCTAATGAGTTTATTATTTTGTCTTATGTATGATGTACATATGTTGAGTACGCTTAAACGTCTGTATTATATCTTTGGGTCTTTAAAATCTTTTTGTACTTCCTTGTGTTTTATAAGACTTTATGTGATAGTATTTCAGTGTTACTCATTTTGTAATCATAGTAGTTAACTTATGGGATATCAGAAAGAAAGCAACATTAAAGGCTTTACTTTGTTTTTTTCTAAAGAAGAAGTTGGTGTTGGTGCAGTGTGTGTCCTATAACACAAGGAGAAACCATGACATTCATTTGGAACTCCAGGGTTCTAAGGATATTTGTGTGGTTGGCACTACAGTAATGGTGAAATAATGATGATTGATGTATATACTATTAACTGGAGGTATTTCTGTAATGTTTTAAAAAACTAGTATTTATGTCAGCAGATTAATTTATACAGTTTGCTCTCTGTAATGAGAGTAGACCACTTCTGGTGAATCAAAGGCTCAAACCAAAAGTAGATCCTCTGATCAAAGTGAATTTACTCAGCCAGACAGCCTAAAGCTGGGACAATGATGTCTGTCTTCACACTCACAGTGAGACCCGAGGTCTTCCAGAGTGTTTGATCTACTGATCTTCAGACTAGCACGGCTGCATCAGATCTTCTGGTTCTCGGGTGTCTGGGTTCCTGCTGGAACGAGGCCAGCTGCCCTTCTGAGTGTGTACCTGGCCAACTGCAGGTCATGCGACCTCAGATTCTCTCCACCTACTAGTAGTGGTTCATCTGGAATGTTCTATGATGGTATAGTTAAAAATAGGTTTGTTCAGCACAGAACTTAATAACAATCCTTTGCTTCTAAGATTTCAAATATTAACAGTGGAAGCTGTATCTTAAATTTTAACATGCAGTCTGTCATATACAGATTTGAAATGCACACAATAATGTCTTCGTTATTTTCATAATTTTTCATGAACATCATTAGGGCACTTTCCTAAAATCATTCATAGATTTCAAGATTAATAACTTATTTGACGCCTCCACTCTATAATAATTACTTATTGATCATTTCTATTGAATATGTGTTATAGTCAAATAATAGTCATTTCTTAATGAAATATATTTGCTCCTTTATGGTTTCCTGTGGAATAAACAATGAAAATTTTAGTGATTCCTTTACACATTTTGATTCCATTGATCATTATATTAATATATATATATATATATATATATGAACAATTTAAGGAAAAAATAAAGGTCCATAAATAAATCTCTACTTATACATTGATTTTTGAGTAGAGTGGTAGCTCTTACTACAAAAAATACAAGACCTTAAAGAGTACGAATCATTCAAGATCCAAACAATAGCATGTGATTAAGACAAGGATACCCCAGTACAAGAGATAATCAACTTAAATAGAAAGCAATTCAATTGTTGTACCTAAAGTTTTAGAAAGAACCACTTCATGAAAGTAGACAAATAGGTTAACTTAATTATGTCTTAGTTGTCTTTAGCTGGAAACTATAGTGGAACAATTTCAATTCACAAGTTTATAATGACTACTCAATATCAATATTCCAGTACAAGTCCTAGCACCAGATGTTCACTTAAATGCACCTTCTCTATTGCCATGAACAATTGCTTTTTTTGAATGTAGAATCATATTTCTAGTATTCTGCCACTTCAAGTTCTCTCTCTCCTCTCTCTCTCTACATATATACACACACACACATATATATATACATATATATATATGTTGAGTTAGTATGAGCCTTCAGTAGAAAAAATGTACAGAAGTGACTAGAATCCACACAAATTGATAAACAGAATAAAATAATAAAGTATTTTTTTCTGAAGCAATAAATCCAGGAATAGGAAGTATCTAGACAAGGGACCACATCATTTGGTTCATGAGAGGCTATACCTACATGCTTTTTGACTGCCCAGAGCTGACTGTCTACATTGATAATTTTGTGCAACCCACAAAATATTCAAATAAACTTTGATCCAACAAAATGTATTATATGTAGAAGATTTGAAATGTAGATCTGGTGTGAGTGTTGTGACTATGATTTGTTCACATGGTAACAAATAGTGGTAATTTATCTTAGCTTCCTATTAAAACCATAAAACTATTGCTAATATAGTATGCTTATGAAGAAGGACTTGGGACTAGATGCATCATTTAGCACAAAATTGATGGTGCTGGCTGACAACGCCTTTGAAGCATGAAATGAGGACTGGGGAATTTTGATGAAGTGTATGGGCATTGACTATGTGTGAAAAATCCAAACAATATAATGTACAGTTCTGTAAGAGTTAACACTCAATGTGTGTGATCATAGAGCAAGCTAGTGTACATAAAGGAAATAGTGTTAATTTTCTTCAATGAAGTTGGGTCAGCTGAGCACCGATGGCTCACAACAGCTATAAAGGAGGCTAAATTCTGAGGATAGCAGTTCAAAGCTAGCTGGGGAAGGGAAATCCTTGAGACTCTTATCTCCAATAAACCACCAGATAACCAGAAGTGATGTTGTGGCTCAAGTGGTAAAGTGCTCCCCTTGAGCCAAAGAGCTCAGAGACAGCACACAGGCCCAGAGTTCAAACCCCACTACTGACAAAAAAATAAATATATAAAAATTTTTAAAAAATGATGTTGACTCAGCAAGAGCCAGAGTTAATCTATCCTATCATGGCAAAGAGGAACTGAAATGATTGGTTGTAACAAATGAAGGTGACACTTGCTACTTAGATGCCCATCAGTGTCACTGGGAAAACACTGCAGGGACATATTCTAACATTATCCATGACAACCAACTTCTAAAAAAATGTGCCTTTAAAAATACATTGATATTAAAGCAAAGCTGTTATTAGGCTCATCTTTGATTGCCATAATCACACAACATAGACTCTAAAATGATCACAGAGCATAAACACAAGAACAAAATAACTGGCATTTGGACATCATTACTTGGAAATCTAAATTATTCTGAAAGTAGTCATTATCACCGAAGAATTTCCCAAGTTCATCTTCCCACATATTTGATTTTATTCAATTGGTATTCAAAATAACAGTGCTTTTCAGGAATATGTAATGTCTTGGTGCCTACATTGCTGGATTTTGTCAGAAACCTCCAGAATTAGACCCTAGATCATAGAGGATCTGCAGGTCACCATGAGAGGGAAGTGGAAGGGAAGCATGGGCCCCACCCTTTCCAGGTCTGTCTTTGCTTGCTGACTTATGTGGAGAGGCATGGTATTTCCTCACAGGCTCCTGACAAGAGGAGCTTCCCCATCCTGGGTACAAAACAGTGGAGCCACCTGATCACATGATTCTTTAAGGTGACTCTCTGGTAATTAGAAGAAAGCAAACAAGAAATTCTCTTGTAGAAATACTGTATTTACTACAAAAATACAGGAGATTCAAAAGTATGAATCAAGTTTCAAATAGTAGTACATTCTTAAAATATGATTTGACTATGATAGAAAAAAAACACCACCAAGATTTGAAGCTGAGTGTGGTGAATCACACCTGTACTCCAATGCTTCGAAGGCTGAAGTAGGAAGACCATGAGTTTGAGGCCAGTATGAGCTACATAGTGAGGCATTGTCTCAAATAAAACTAAAAGGAAATTTTAAAAAACACATGTGAGAAAATCCTTGTTTTCACTGTATTTGATGTCAGGGCCCTGTCTCTTATATATACACTTCTTTAATTTGGAGAAGGGAAGGGAATAAAAACAAAATGCTTAAATAGGGATACAGGCTGACCCATTGTAACAAGGAGATAGACGTATAAGACACTATTGAAAACAAACTTCACAACTTCGGGGGGCAAAGGGTGGGGGGGAGTTGTGGAGGTGGGAGGGAAGGGATGGTAGGGGGAAAACAAAGGAGGAGGCAACAATGCTCAATAGGAAATGTACTCATTACCTTGCTCATGTAACTGTAAACCCTCTGTACAGTACTTTTACAATAAAAAATGTACAAAACCACATGAGAGAAAAGGACACTTGGTAGAGACAATGCAAGATGAATGAGGCTGGAAACCACAGGGCTGTGGCAGCAGCTGGTCCTCAAGGACATGGCTGTGGCTCCTCCAGAGTTAACTTCTTCTCCAGTGGTCTGGGCTCTGTGAATGGAGCCACAGTGAAGGCTGCTCACCCCGCCCAGCCCTGCTCAGCCAAGATTCCTTAGGGGCCAATGGCACAGATCACTAGGACACAGGGAGATATATATATATATATATATATATATATATATATATAT
>NW_012267237.1:8345543-8358696 GCF_000151885.1 Dipodomys ordii
ATATATATATATATATATATATATATGGGGGGAAATCTGTGGGGAATACAAGCAGCAAAGATGGCCCTGAGAGGAAGTTGAGTGGGCAGAGCTGGATTTGTTCAAGTTCAGTGTGTAAACAACTCATGGAAGCTTAGGTGCATGTTAAGGTGTGGCCTTTCAGTGATTGGTTGGTTTCATTTCCTCCCCTCCCACGCAGTCTTTTGCTTTAAAAAAGGGATGCTCCCTGTTAATAAATGAGTTCTTGCTTGACTTGACTCCCGGCTGTGTCTGATTGTCTCCTGGGCTAAAGGAGGCTGGGGAACGGCACTGACATCTCCTCGGACCCGAAGACCCAACATATATGTATATATGTGTATATATATATATATATATATATATATATTTAATTTGATAGTTGCTATTATTGGGACTTGAGCTCAGGGCCCACACTTTTGTTTGGCTTTCTTAATTATGGTTGATAGTCAACTAACTGAGCTCTTCCCTTTTCTTCTCTTTCTTTGACTGAGTTATTTCAAATTAGAATTCAAGTTCAGAAATGTTTTGGTTTTCTTTGATTTAGTCAGAGGCTTTTGATTATATATATTATACATAAATATAATATTTTATTGTTCTTATAGAGGTGATATGGTGAGATTACAGTTTAGTGAGTCAGGTAATAGGCACAATTGTTTTTGAGCCATGTCTGTCCCCTTCCCTCTCTCCCAGTTTTTGCCCTCCCGTCCCCACCCATACGATGTACCATTCATCTCCCACACAGTGTATAGAGTACCGCTGTTGTATTTGTTCACCCTCTGTTCCACCTTATCTGTGCCCCGCTTACCCTCTTAAAGACAAGCAAGATAAATATTTTTAATTTACTTTTTGCTTTGTCAGTTCCAAGATTTGTTTCTCTTCCTTTTTCATGCTCTTCATTTCTGTGAAATTTCTCCTTTATATTAGTAGTTATTTTCCTAATAAATTTTAATTGGCTGTCTATTTTATACCCATTGGAGTTAGCGTAATTCTTAAGAATTATTGTATGCTATGTCATTAATTTCCCCTTTATCTAGTTCTGTATTTTGCTGAAAAGCATTATTTGTTCTGATTAGGGCATCGTGTCAACTGCCTTTCCCATCTTCTTGCTCTCGACGTGGATATTTACCTGTCAGGGGTCGGTTTTCCCAGTTCTGATGTGTCCTCCGGGGTGAAAGCTTGGTCCTGAGCGGGCATCCTGGGGTTCTGTTTGAGCTGGCTGCATTGGCTGTGGTTCCTTATTGGGCTGGCTAACCATCAGAGATAATTCATCCTTGGAGGTGCTCCGACAGGAGCATCAAAGATTCCAGCTGTTTCTGCCAGCCACGTGGGGATGTGTACACTATAGGGTCCCAACTGACTGGCATCCAAAGAGTGGGTGTGGGGGGTCAGCTGCTGCCCCACTGCAGTGAGCCCAGGCGCATGCCCAGTGCCACCCACTGCAGTGAGCCCAAGTGCATGCCTAGTACCGCCCCACTGCAGCAGGCCCAGGCGCATGCCCAGTGCCGCTCCACTGCAGCGGGCCCAGGCGCATGCCCAGTACCGCCCCACTGCAGCGGGCCCTGGAGCATGCCCAGTGCTGCTCCACTGCAGCAAGCCCAAGCGCATGCCCAGTACCGCCCCACGGCTGGCCCAGGCGCATGCCCAGTGCCACCCTACTGCAGTGAGCCCAGGCACATGCCCAGTGCCACCCTACTGCATTGAGCCCAGGCGCATGCCCAGTGCACTGCAGTGGGCCCAGGCATGGCTTGCTGGTAGGAGTGTGTCCAGGAGAGCCCTGAGGGAGGACCTGCTCAGTGCGCCTGCGCAGGTTTGGACCCTCTCCTACTGGGTACCTGGCCAGGCTGGGTGGCGCTGGCTTGCATCGATGGGCGAGGTTCTGCTTCCAGGATGCAGTGCGCTCAGGCACTTTTTTTTTTTTTTTTACACAGGACTATATGTTTTATTACTTGAATATTCCAAGTATATTTCTGGATCCCCACAGACACTCAATAAATACATGTCAAGTGAATGAATAAGACAATATAAATTTTAAAAAGGACACCCTTTCTGGTAGATTGTTATTTTCTCTGATCCTTGATTATTCTAGCCTTGTCCTATGAGCATATCTGCTCCTTTCCTTTCTTTCTTTCTTTCTTTCTTTCTTTCTTTCTTTCTTTCTTTCTTTCTTTCCTTTCTTGGGAGAGAGAGAGGAGGCAATCCAAAGGTTTATACAGGAATATCATGAGCTTGAGGAAGCTATTCGCAGGCACTTCTTTAACCCCTCGGTTGGTCCCCAGAGCCTGCGTGCTCACTGCACGTGGCTCATGTCTGTCTGCTGCGAGGTGGGAGGGGGATGGGGCCCACGGAGCCTTGCCCAGGCCCAGGCACAGGGGCAGCCGGGCAGCTGTGGCCGGGCGCGCTCTGCAATTGGCACCATGAGCGTGAAAGGGATTGCCACTGGGGAAAACCGGAGTGCACAGATCTCCCCAGCCCCTTCCCAGCCCAGCTCCATCTCCCCAGCCCAGCTCCATCTCTCCAGCCCAGCTCCATCTCCCCAGCCAGCCCCATCTCCCCAGCCCAGCTGCATCTCCCCAGCCCAGCCCCATCTCCCCAGCCAAGCTGCATCTCCCCAGCCCAGCTCCATTTCCCCAGCCGAGCTGCATCTCCCAGCCCAGTTGCATCTCCCCAGCCCAGCTGCATCTCCCCAGCCCTTCCCCAGCCCAGCTCCATCTCCCCAGCCCTTCCCCAGCCCAGCTCCATCTCCCCAGCCCAGCTGCATCTCCCCAGCCCAGCTCCATCTCCCCAGCCCAGCTGCATCTCCCCAGCCCAGCTCCATCTCCCCAGCCAGCTCGGGCGCTGCTGGACTCCTGGACACCAGCATGGCCAGACGTCCTGGGGTAGGTGAGGTCACCAAGGACATTCTCTGGGCCTCGCCCCGTTGTATGAAGAGTTAGGACTCAAAGCGAAGTAAACTCGATCGGGGGTTGGCTCGTGCGGGACCCAGGAAAGGGGAGACTCGTGTCCTCCACCGAAGTACCAGATGTTTCCTTTCCCACAGCTCCACATCTCCCTTGGGTTAAACATTCTAACACCGAAGGGGCTGAAAGCAGACCGAAGTCTCTGGGTAGTGGCAGGACTTGTGCCTAGGTATTTGTTGTTTTATTAACCAACAGTTGGTCAGCATTTATTTCTGTCCTGAGAGCTCGAAATTAATGGAATCCAAGAGCTGTGGGTCATATCTGTAATACCAGCTACTCGGGATAATGATTCTGGAAGATCTCATTTTGAAGCCAGCCTCGGCGGAAAAGTTTGATAGACTTCACCTCTAAAATAACCAGCCAAAGTAGAGTTAGGCACGTGGCTCAAATGGTAGAGTACCGGCCTACTAAGTAGGAATTCAAATCCAAGTACTGTACCTAATTAGTAGGAAGATTGTTCAAACAAACTCAATTTACATAAATTATTGAAAAACGTGAACATTTTGAAGACCAGCCACCTATTTGGAATTATTTAATATAGTAGATGCTTTGAAACTTTTTTCAGTTGAGGTTATGAATGAATTTATTGAGTAAATTATTGCTTAGTGTCAATATTACCAATTTGATAATTCCAATTAATTAATCTTTTTGACATTGTATCTCAGTGGATTTAGCTCCATTTCAGCTTTGTGATATTTTTAAAGACAAGTATAAATACTTTTATTAAAAATCTTTCAAAGTGTCATTATTATGTTTCTCATAATCACATTTTGGCTTGCTCTTTTCATAATTGGAGTAAGTGAGGACATCAGATTGGGTCAAGATTCAAAAGCCTCCACAACTGTCAGATGATCTGCAACTTGCAAGGTAGACCATCCCAGTCATGGCATTATTTGGATTATAAACAAAACAACACCAGTTTTTAATATAGAACATAGTAATTGTTGTATGTGGAGAAATCTATAGCAAAGTTTAGTTCAGGGAAATAGAACATAGAAAAAATGGTCAAGGGCAAATCAGTTGTGCATCAAAATGAATGCACGCAGTTCAGAAAGCCGAAGGCAGCAGATTGCAGTAATCACAAATCAAGAGTTCCTATAGGGCATATTGGCAAAATATAATGTGTCCATCTTATATTTTATATAAGAATGATGGATAGCTGTTAACACAGCTATAAGGTCATTAGATTATAAGATTCAAACGCTTCCATTGGGATATTTCCTTCATAATAATTTAAAGAATCGTTGTCTCTCGCTCAATGACTTCCAGCAACCTAACTTGCAGGAATATCTTCGAGTAGCTATTAGGAAACTGTCCAGGTACAATCAGTCTAGGGAACTGATACCATCAAATATTGATCTTAGCTTTATTTAAATTAGAGATGGGCTACCTGAATAGTTTATGACAATTATCTTCCTGCAGAAGGAAGAATGCCTGATTTGAATTCTGCTATTATTTCCTAATTTATGTTTGTGAAGTAGCAGATATTATTTAATCTCATTTCCTCCTTTTACTTCAATAATTATGTTAGCCAAAGCAGTGCCTTCATCTTCATTGCAAAATGTATATGCACCAGGAGAGTGTCTTCATTGCAGCATGCTCACAGCTAAATCTCATTGACCTTCTTGTGACAATGTTAGCAATGAATGTCTCTTGATTCGAAACCTTGGTCATAATTCTCCTTGACTTTCTCTCTTACCCTAGCCTTCTTCATCCCACACTCTTAATGATTCTCCTTCCTCTATCAAAACAACTTATGTGTGGCTTAGTAGCTGGACCAGCTTACATCCTGCTCAAGGCATCCCAGAAATCTGAAGCCTTCTTTTCACTTTCTGCTCTCCATGTTCCTTTGAGTCTAAGTCCCAAGAACTTTTGCTAAGTCAGTAATCTAAAACCAGAGCAGATGTTCTGCATATTACCCAACTATTTATGCTATTAGACAAAAGTTATATATCTAGTTAATCTTTACATTCTGTTCAAGACTCGTGTAGAGTGAAGTGTATGACAAATGGTTAAGGTTCCTATAGGCCTGTGTCCTTTTTTGTGTGTGTGTTGGTCGTGGTTCCTAAACTCTAGGCCTGGGTGTTGTCCCTCAGCTCTTCAGCTCAAGGCTAGAGCCACAGCACCACTTCCAGCTTTTTCTGCTTATGTTATGTTGAGGAATCAAACCCAGGGCCTCATGCATACAAGGCAAGCACTCTACCACTGAGCCGCCTTCCCAGCCCAAGGCCTGTGTCTTTGGGGAAAGGTCTGCCAGTTATCACTTTAGTACCTTTAAAGGCCCTTCATGAATAAATACTCTGATCATTTGATCTTTTGATGATATAGAATAATATTCTCTAGTCACAACATAGATTTTTATCTAGAATAATTTTATCTAAAGGCCATTTTCCTTAACAGTTTTTTTCAGGATTTTTTGCTATCTCAACAAGACCAGAATTTTGTAAGTTTGGTTCAATGTTCTTTCCTTAAAGTATTTCTCTGTCTTCATATATTTATTCCAGGTAACATTTTATTTACTTTATTTATTTTGTGGATCTATGGATTGTGAAAAGGTATGGATTTTTTGTTTAATTATTTGGCCATGTGGTAGTTAAAGTCAGGGCTTCACTCCTACTGGTTGAGCATCCTACCACTTAAGCCACATGCCCAGACAGAGTGTGGCATGGCTTTGCCTTCCACTGCCATCCCCCGCCTACAGCTTCATCACATCTAAGATCACCAGCACTGTCTACCAGAGATAAGGACTCTGCTGGCATACATTTCCTTGCTTTTTTGTTTTTGTTCGTTTGGTTGGTTTGGTTTTCTGTCCGGGCTGGCTTAGCCGCCTATCTCTGCTTCCACTCACTTTCATCTTCTTTATAAAATGTATATGTACCAGGAGAGTACGTCTAAATCCAGGGTGCTCATGGATAAATCTAATGGGCCTTCTTGTGCCCATGCTAGCAAGGAATGTCTCTTGATTCTAAATGTCCTTTGATTCACCATGCCTGGCTCCAAAGGCAGCATTTTGAAGATGTTTGCTTGAACAGCTCTTTGGTTCCCATAACCAAGTTCACTGTTGTCATAACGTTAATAAACCAGTTGCTTCTGTTTCATTTAGACTTTTGCTATTTACTCAGCCATACATACAATGGTTCTTTTCTATCTGTTGTTTTCATAAGCTTGGGCTGCCATCACAATACTGCATCACTTAGGCAAAGCCATATCTTTTCTCATGGTTTTCAAAGTTGGAGTCTGGGATTGGGGCCTGGAAAGCTCAATTCGGGAAGAGAGCTCTATTCCTGCATTGTACATGCGTGCCTGGCATCAGGAGGGAGTTAGAGGGCAGGACATCACTCTACTGATTATATTTTATCCAACCATTAGGAAAAGAGGTAATAGGGAATGTATTGTTTCTTGGGTCCGGTCGTGGGGCCTGAACTCTGGGCCTGGGCGCTGTCCCTCAGCTCTTCAGCTCAAGGCTAGCACTTTACCACTTGAGCCACAGTGCCACTTCCAGCTTTTTTCTTTTTGCTTATGTGGTGCTGAGGAATCGAACCCAGGGCCTCAGGCATGCAAAGCAAGTGCTCCACCACTGAGCCACCTTCCCAGCCTGGGAATGTATTGTTTCTATTAATATGGTCCATACTACTGGAATGCATATTGATTCATGTCAGTTTATGTTGTTAAGCATATTTTGATTTCAGCTTCAAAAATAAAGAAAGTCATAAGTTGGCAACTCAATTTTTATCAAAATAAGTTATCTAATCTTGCTATTGTATGCTGGTATTAAGTATGTAAATCTCTAAATGTACTCCTTAAAGCAAGACTAGGTAATTCATTGGAGCGACTCATTGTAGATCCTTAAAAATGTGAAAACTAAGAGAGACAGAATAAAGCGGACAGAAATATCCATGCAGACATGCCAATCTCCAGCTGATTAAAAACCAGAAACAAAAATGAATTGCTTTAATTGATGAAATAAAATGCAATTGACTTTAAAATTAAACTGCACTTAAGCCACCCTAAGTTTTACTGTCTCAGATCAGCAATTGAAATCAATGGAACAGTCCTTCTTTTCTCATGTATTGGACATGCCTGTCTTTCACACATTCATGTTTTCTGTCCCTTCACATGATTTCCCTCTTTTATTTCTGGACCTGCTGCATAGCTTGTTTACTTGCAATGCATTAATTCTAGATTATGCACGTTTATGTTCAAGCTTGAGCAATGGGGCCAGGTGTCTATCTGCTCAATCAACCAGATATATGGCAGAAAAGTTTGACTTTTCTTAATTCCCATAGACAAGGAAGATAATTTACATTTTAAATTACGTTTGAATTCTTGTTACATAGTGAACTGCTTTGCCTACCTGGTTCCAGTGGGATTTGCTTCATCCAATACTCCAGGTTTATCTCCTTCAAGAGCAGAGGTTTCCGTGTGTGTGTGTGTGTGTGTGCGCGCGCGCGCGTGCGCGTGTGTGTGTGTGTCTATGTCTGTGTCTGACTGTGTGCCAGTCCTGAGGCTTGACCTTAGAGCCTGGGTGCTGTCCACTAGGTTTTTTCTGTTTCTGTGTTTTTATAAACACAGCACTCTATCATCGAGCCACAGCTCCACTTACTGCTTTTTGGTGGCTAATGGAATGTAGGGGTCTCCCAGTCTCATAGACTTTACTGCCCAAGCTGGGTTTGAACCTTGATTCTCAGGTCTCTACCTGCAGAATAGCTAGGGTTACAGGTGTTAGCCACTGATGCTTGGCAGGGATTTCTGTTTTTGAACAATTTTGTCCTTTTGAACCAGTCTACAAGACTAATTTTTAAATCATTGTTTAGTTGTTATACAAAGGGATTTCAAGTCACTTTGTGAGAACCATGCATTTGATCATGGCCACCTCTTTCATTGTTCTAGCTTGCTCACCCAACTCCTCACCCATCTCCCACCCACCCATCTCCTCAACTTACCTAGTTCCATTTTCATATGTGACTGCATTTACCCACACCTTCTATCTCCATTCATCTTTACCTCTTCCTTTGGCCTCACCCCCACTCCCACCCACACACAAAACCTGTTCTACCTTCTTGTTGGTATTCTCTTTGTTGAATTGTAAGCTCATTGTTCAAACTACTTATACCATTGGAATCCTCAGGGGAGGATTTCATCCTTTAGTTAATTGTTTGTGTATCTATCCAAAGAGATCCATCTAACTACCAAGAAAAATCACTCTCTTAAGGTAAAAGGTTTGAAGAAAATCCTCCAAGCAAATGAACCTCACAAATAGGCCAGCATGGTGATAGCGCTGACAATTTTCTCTTCAGCAATTTGCTTTGTTTCACTTAACTTGCATTTCTGATGACTCTGTTCAAAGTGTGGGCGATAAATGTCTCCACTTGTGTTAAAGAAATTATAATTAAGGGGAATCATGGGTTCCTCAGGAATGTGGACTCCTTCCCACATTTGCCTTCTGTTAATTTCTCCGTATTTAATCTAGAACTTTCATCTTCTGACTGAATATTTCCTATTCAAGCTCTATTTTTCTCTAACAGATCCTGAGTGAATGTAGGAAGAAATATAATATTCTCCAAAGCTTCTTCTCGAGTTTCCTTCATGATAAATAACAATGGAAATAATTAGTTTTTCTATCAGATCTCATAGTGCTTACCAGGTATATCCACATCTATACTCTGCTCTAATCCTTCCAACATTCACATTGGTAATTCAGTTGACCATTGATTAATGTATTCTGGTAGCTATTTATTGCATATCAACCATAGGCAGCCTTTTTTTCTATGTTTAGAATTAATATAAATAAAATTATGATTAACAGATGTTTAAATTTTTCAAAAAGTTCACATCTGAAATTCAAAATATATTTTTACGTAAAATTTCTTTTAATATATTTAAAGTAAAAGTCTGGTGGTGATATAAAAATATAAAATATACCATCTTATTATTTTCTGTGGCTCTCATCATTTGTGATACCTATTTTCTGTTCTATGATAAATTTTAACAAATATAGTTTGATTTGATCAATACATATAGCCAACATACAAGTTTTCTTCAGAACTACATGTCTGCCTCTCATGATCAATATTCTTATATTGTGTTTTTGTATAACAATGGATGGTCAGTTACCAATTTTTAATAATTATAAGCAATTGGTGAATTTATATATCGTGTGACAGTGTATTTAGATATTATCTAACTGCATGGTATATCATTCTCTATGGAGGCATCCATAAGTATAAAGAAAACACATTCAAGTCTATATTTTTACTGAATAGGAATTTTTGTATGTATACATATGGAGCTTTATTTGCAATGTATATGCATGTTTTGTCACATATCTATGTTTACAATACACAAATAATTGGTGCTACAGGTACAATTCAGTAGTAGAGCATTAGCCTAACATGTACAAGACCCTGTGTTCAATATCAAAGACCACAAAGAAGAAAACAAATAAAATAAAATGAACAGCTGTCAGGTGAGATAGGAAAAATTAGGACAAAATACATTATGATAATGGGAATTCTATTCTTGGTGAAGTCTCTTTTTAAGCATGTTAATTCATCCTGTCACCAGGAACCCATGAGTTAGTTCTTCTTCTACAATTATATTTCTTTACCTTGTGTACATTATTTTCTAAATTAATAAATGGATGTGTACTTATTTCATAGTTTTGTTGTTATTTTATGATGAGGTCCTTCAACAGTCTTTAATCTTGCAAGTGGTCCATCAATCAACCTAATTGTCGAGTAGACATGAAAGTGATTATTCACTACCCTGGAAAACCTCTATTTTAAATAACAAGAACAGAACTAAATTTTCAAGGGTTGTATTTTAAGGCTCTTCTGTTTCATCTGTTTGCTTAATTTCACATAGTATTTTCTAACATGTAAGAATCAATTCTTCTTCCTCTTGCCTCGAATATCAGTTCTCTGTACTCCCAAACTATCAGTTCCATTCAGCACATTATACCAACATCTGCTTTCCTAATTCATTTGGTCTGGAAACAACGTATTTGTAATTTTTTTCCCTCTTTATTTATTCTCTTTCCTTGGCCAGTGAGTCGGTTTGTTATTTTTTAAAAGAGCAACCTCATAGTTAACAGCAAGTTTGACAATGTAGTTCTGAAGAAAACTTGCATGCTGGCCATATGTATTGATCAAATCAAACTACATTTGTTAAACATGTAGTTTGATGATGATATAATCTGTGGAGGGGAAGGAAAAAACAAATTAGGTTACAGGTGGACCCATTACAACAATGAGATGTACAAGATGTTATGTCAAAAAACGAGCTTTACAACTTTGGTGGGGTTGGGTGTTGAGGGGGTGAGAGAGGGGTGGTAGGGCGGTGTGGGGGTGTGGGGTTGGAGAGGGGAAGGGATGGTATGGGGAAACAAAGGAGGAGGCAACAATACTTGATAAGAAATGTATTCATTATCTGTCCCATGTAATTGTAACCCCTCTGTATGGTATTTTCGCAATAATTAATAAAAAAGAAAAGGGCAACTTTTTGAAAATCATTTGGGTTTAGATGTAGGAATTTGCACAGGGTTATAACTCAATGGTAGAGCATTTGACTGTAGATGTAGGAATTTGCCCAGAGCTTCATGTTATCATGTTATCAATTTAATTTTAGTTAATGTGTTAATTGTACATATTGTGCATGTTGACATTTCATTATTATATGTACATAATAGACCCTCTATTCTGCTCTCCTGCTCTGTTTCTCTACTTTTATCTTAGTACTGTGTCATTTTCATAACCACAGCTTTGTAGTATGTTGAATTCAATACCTAATTCCCCCACTCTGATTTTTATTGTTGGGGCCATATTATTATATTTTCTCCACCCTTGATGTTGTTTTAGCTACTTAAGACCTTTGTGATCCTATGGAAATTTTAGGAGTTTTTCTTCTAGTCATGAAGCATGTCTTTAGTGTACAGGATAAGGATTACACTTAATTTGTTGGTCAAGTTAAGTAGTATGAAAGTTTTAACAATCCTGATAATTCCACCATGAGCTTGGATGTCTCTCCATTCTTTGTGTTTTAAATTTTTTTCATCAATGTTGTACAGTTTTCATCATAGATATTTTTCACCACTGTAGTTAACTTTTTGCATTTGTAATCTCTTATTTTACCTTACTTATTATGAACATAATGTGGTAAGTAGACTAATGTTACAAATATTAAATGTGTTTCATTACTAATTTATAAAAAATTGTTTTGCTTTTTATGAAATCACTTTAGAAATTCTTTTGTAATTAAATTACCTATATTAACACAGTTACCTTCAAAACAATTGTGCCATGTAGTGGATAATGTCACTATTATACAGTTGGGGAAACTGACCCAGAGAGATTATACAACCTGCTCTGAGTCCACAAGGAGAAAGCAAGTAGCTAAGTCTGAAAGACTAACACTCTACCATGAACACAGGGCATAGCCACGCAGGACAAGCTGACCGATTCACACAAATACAAATATCTTCATTATCTATTGAAAAACAAAACTTTAAGTCCATCAAATTAAATTATCAATCATATTCACAACGACAAACCAAAATAGCTATACCATCATAAATAGCTTTGAAAGTCTAGAATGAGAAAAAGGATTGAAATTATAAAATGATAGTTTTTTGTTTGTGGGTTGGTGTTTGTTTTTGGTTGTTGTTTGTTTTCTTCAGTTGTGGGTTTGAACACTGGACCTGGGAGCTGTCCCTCAGCTCTACAACTCAAAGCTAGCACTCTACCACTTGAGTCATAGTGCCACTTTTGGTTTTTGGGTCCTTTATTGGAAATGAGAGTCTCATGGACTTTCCTTCTGGAGCCAGCTTTGAACCGTGATACTCTGATCTCAGCCTCCTGAGTAGTTAAGATTTGCCAGCGCCTGGCAAAATGATAGTTTTATGAGCACAGTATTCCTCAATACAACAAGCAGAAGACACTGTACCTTACCTTTCTTGCTCATTTTTGGACAACCACACACAGGAAAAAAAAGTCACATGAAATAAAATAAATATACTTTTTCTAATGTAGGTAATGTTAGCACATTGCTGATACACAATATAATCACTGAATATTCGTGGTCACTTTAATAATCAGAAAATGGATCAACCTATCTATTTTCATATTATATATAAAGTATAACTCAAAGCTACTTTACCTCCATAATTTCTTTGATGAATATTGATGCAAAACTTCTCAACAAAATTTTGGCCAATCGACTTCAACATTTCATCCAAAACACTCATACACCACGATCAAACAGGATTCATTTCAGGGATGCAAAGTTGGTTCAATATACACAAATCAATTAATATAATTCATCACATCAACAAAAGCAAGGATAAGAACCACATGGTTATCTCAATTGATGCAGAAAACGCATGTCACAAGATCCAAAATCCCTTTATGATGAAAGTTCTGGAAAAATTAGGAATCTAGGGAACATTCCTCAATACATTAAAGGCTCTATATCACAAACCTCCAGCCAGCATTATACTCAGTGGTGAAAAACTAAAGCCATTTCCACTCTATCCACTTCTCTTCAATCTGCTAGAATGCCTACAATGCCTAGCTACAGCAATAAGACAAGATGCAAACATTAAAGGGATCCAAATAGGGAAAGATAAAGTAAAACTCTCCCTCTTTGCAGATGACATGATCTTGTATTTAAAGAATCCCACGGACTCCACTCCAAATTACTTTAGCTGATTCAAAACTTTGGCAAAGTAGCAGGGTATAAAATTAACTCTCAAAAATCAATGGCTTTTCTGTATGCCAACAATAAGAAAAGCTTGCCTGAAATAAGGAAAGCAACTCCGTTTTAATACCCTCTCAAAAAATAAAATACCTAGGAATTAATTTAACCAAGAAGTGAAGTACCTCTATGATGAAAACTTTAAAAACCTGAAAAAGGAAATCAAAACAGAAATTAGAAAGTGGAAAAACCTCCCATGTTCTTGGGTTGGAAGGATCAACACGGTGAAAATGGCAATTCTTCCCAAGGCTACCTACAAATTCAATGCAATACCAATATTCCAACCTCATTCTTCAACGAAATAGAAGAGGCAATCCAAAATTCATATGCAACAATAAAAGACCCCGAATAGCAAAAACGATCCTCAACAGAAAGAACCGTGCTAGAGGAATATCAATACAAAATTTCAAACTCTACTATAAAGCCAT
>NW_012267237.1:8359432-8364285 GCF_000151885.1 Dipodomys ordii
GACTCCACATAGAGCTCCCCTATGACTCAGCAATCCCACTTTGGGGCATTTACCCAAATTATCACAAACAAGACCATACTAAAGTTACCAGCATGACTATGTTTATTGAAGCCTTATTTACCATAGCTAATATATGGAAGCAACCTAGATGCCCCTCAGTAGATGAATGGATCAAGACAATGTTGTATATATACACAATGGAAGTCTATGCCTCCATCAGAAATAATGGCATTGCCCCATTTGTTAGGAAATGGAAAGACTTGGAAAAAATTATATTAAGTGAAGTAAGCCAGGCACAAAAAACATAGGTCCCATGGTTTCCCTTATTTTCAATAACTAATGTATGTTTGAGACAAGCAGAAAAGGTCAGATAAGTTGATGTTAGGTGAAATGAACCCCAAGATAAGTATTCACATGTTTTTTTCTTTCCTGAGATTGTTTCTAACCTATTTATAAGATGATTTCTTTGTTGCTTTGTATGTCTCTCTCCCATGCTATAACCCCTGCTTTCACTGTATTTGATGTTGGTATAATTGTGGAGGGGAAGGGAAAAAACAAATCGTTTATATAGGGATACAAGTGGATCCATTGCAACAATGAGATGTACAAGTCCTTATGTGGAAAAACTGAACTTTACAACTCTGGCGGGTGGGGGGGGAGATGGGGAGGGATGGGAAGGGGAAACAAAGGAGGAGGCAACAATACTTGCTAAGAAATGTACTCATTATCTTGCCCTTGTAATTGTAACCCCTCTATACAGTATTTTCATAATAAAAAATAAGAATAAAAATTCAACCTTACAAGTCGTTAGGTCAAAAAACGAACTTTACAACCTTGGTGGTGGGGGGAAGATCGGGTGGAGGGAGGTGAGGGGGAGTATGGGACGGATGGGAAGGGGAAACAAAGAGGAGGCTACAATGCTTGATAAGAAATATACTCGTTATCTTTCCCATGTAATTGTAACTCCTCTGTACAGTATTCTCACAATAAATAATAATAATCCAAGAGATAAAAAATAAAAAATAATGGCAAATTAAAGTGTGACAATGCTAGTGTTGACAGAGGGACAGGGGTGTAAAACAATGAAAGCCTGACCATTTTGATAAATATTATTTTATATGATCATATGCACATAGCCATTGCACCTTTGTAATCAGATCCTTTAGTCTCACTCCTCACTCTGTGTGAATGTCTACCACCTCCCTACCCCCCTCCCGCCAAAAAATGAACTATACTACTTGCAGGGGGGGGGAGGGGGGAATGGGGAGAGTAAAGGAAGGTGGTGATATTGTTCAAAAAGAAATGTACTCTTCATCTGACTTATGTAACTGTAACTCCCTTGTATATCATCTTTACAATAACAATAAATAAATTTAAAACAAAACAAAAAATTACTAAGATGGGACAAATAAATTTAGCAATATTAGGCAGTATAGAAATATTTCAATATAACAATAATTATATTGCAATAGTTATATTGGATATCTATTATACATATATATAAAGCAGTAGTTATATTTTAGTCAATTTTACTTTAGTATTCATAAGACAGATCTTAAGCAGAAAGATAAATTGAATGTGAAATTACAATTAATTTAATCAATAGAAAATAAATACTTAGAGGATATAATTTCAACTCATCAATCTTTCCATATATCCATCCTCCAATATTAAATCTATACAAGTCATCACAAATTATTCCAAGTTACGTAGACTTGAAGAAAAACATGTTACTTGAGACAGTGAAAGGATACATAAGAAATGATTTAGAAAGAAAATTACATTTAGAAGCTACATGTGTTCTAATTGGAATTGGACGTTATGTTTTCTAGTGAACAATCCATACAAAAATAAATAAATCAGAGTATATAGGGTTGTGATAGCTGATAACATTAATCCTGGCTACTGAGGTTGGGAGAGTGGATTTTTACTTCAGTTCTCTTTTATCAAGAAATAATAGCTAACACACGTAAAGCAGTATTTGTTTTACAACCTGAGTAGAAATGTGGGACCGTTTTTCTCATTTCAAGAACTTGAGTGAGTGAGCGGGAAATAGTTCTTTATGTGCAGTGTGTCTGGGAATGGCTCTCTAGAAACAGAAGCAAATGTTAAGTATATGAAATTTCCTCTCTCACACCATATATCATTATTCATAAGAAAGCCTCTGTGGATGTTGTTAGTAATCTTTTATGATCTCTTTATAATATGCGACATAATGTCCTTCATTAGAGAGATAATAGAAAAAGTCAGAAATTCTTGTTATTTGGCCAAGCTCTTCTATTGCATTCACTTCTGAAAAACTGAAAAAAAAAATAAGTGGATGATCTTTGTGCTGTCATTCTCTCTAATATGAGGCTGCATGCCACAAGAGGAAAGAACCAGACTGGAATATTTTAGAACTGAAGAGAGACAAGGGACTGGAAATGCACAGGTGGGAAGCAAGGAGGTTAAGTATTAAAAATAGCAATGCACTGATGCTGCTGATGAATTTACCTAAATCAGCTGTGAAGACCGCCATCCTGGAAGGATGCCTCTTGGCAATTGAGGGGTTATGTGAATATTTTAGTCAGCTTCTTCTTGAAAACCAGAAGGAACTTCACCAGAGCAATTGAAAATCACTAGAATAAGGCAGTTTTGTAAACTGTGACAATCAGTAAAGTAAATCAACAGGAATGACAAATCCCTACACCAAAGAAGAAAGTTGGATTCTGTTAGTATTTATCAGCAAGGGACAGGTGTCATCTAGACTGGGACACAGAGCTGGGGAGTTGGAGCAGAGTGGGGCTTCCCCCAACACAAGCTGGGGCCTTGGTGGCAGAATGGAGAGACTAGAGAAACACATTCTTTCTATTGTACTCTTTACCACCAATAATCCTAGTAGACTTTTTAACTGGTATATGTTGACCTCATGTGTGTGTGTGTGTGCGCGCGCGTGTGTTTGTGTGTGTGCACGCGTGCACACACACGCATGCAAACTGTGGGTTTGTTGGAATAGTCTTATTTTGTGGACCAAGTCCAGACTAGCATCAAACTTGTAGGCTCAAGCCATCCAATTGTCCTCCTGAGTAGGTAGAATTACAAGCATTTATTACCCTAAGAAACTTGAAAATATTTTTTATGCTATCTTCATTTCCCTATATTGTAAACCTATAGGTATATTAGTGGAATCACGTTCCTGCTCAACTTTCTCCTCCAGACAAGATTAGGAACTACATGGACTTCAGGCTGTAAAGGAAAGGGTCCTTGCAAATCTAATTAGTTATAACAAGCTTATACCAGATTAGGTGGTTCCTAATTCCCATCCCTATGGTCTTTATACAAAGTAAAGAGAAGACGTGGAGTCATGGGCACATGGTGGGAGGGATTTTACAAGACAGAGGGGCACAAACTGCAAAAGTCAGGTTCAAGAACTGCTGCATCCCCTGAGCACTGGGAAGAGACAGGACTGCCAACACCTCGAATTTGAATGTGTGTCTGGTTTGAAATGACCTGTCCTGTTTGAAGCTTCACAACTTGTGGCTGCCTAGGAAACAAAGTGGGATGGATAGTTTAGTTAAAACTGAAATGAAAAGGGATAAATATCTTTATTTAAAATGAAAAGTTTTCCCTGAAAAAGTAAAATAAAGAATCAGATTGAATCCAGAAAGTTATAACTTTTAATGTATTGATCTAGGATAGGTATGCCTGACAGCAAAAACTCCAAATATAAATTCATCTTTCGAATTCCTGACATAATCCCCTGCTCTTCTCATCTTTTCCCTGGAGGTTTACAAGGCTTAGCTAAATTACACAATGGTTCATAAATATCAGCTTATAGACTCAGCATTTAAGGAGATTATTTCAAGAAGCAGTATATAATTAAAGGCATAAATCAAAACCCTAAGCCAGATAAAAGCATTAGTACTAAAGTACATCAAATTCTTGTAGAGTTCAATACCATAGAACATGATTGCAGTTAAAAGAGAAAGAAAGCATATAGAAATTGCTCAATTCATATCGTAATTTAGAAGCTAGGGAATAAGATATATTTACCCTAAATTTCTAAATATTCTGACAAGAACATGGCCCTCTCATCCAAGTATATGGAATTAGATTCATGTAAGACAGATGAGCAAGTTCCCTCACCTGAAAAACGAAAAAGAATTGCTCTGATGTGCAAACCAGTATAACAACAAAAAAGTCTAAGATTCTTACCTTTCTCTGACTTGAGTATGCTCCTGCTCCTCCCTCCCTCCCTCCCTCCCTCTCTCCCTTCCTTCCTTCCTCTCTTCCTTCCTTCCTTCTCTCCTTCCCTATTTCTTCCTTCCTTATTGCTTTTTTGCCTTTCTTCCTCATTCCCTTTCTCCCTCCCAGCCTCTCTTCCTCCTTCCTTCGCTCCCTTTATCCCTCCTCCCTTTAGTTTTTCTTTCTTCCTTAAGCTCTTTTGTTTTTTATGACACTTTCATCCTGAGTATAAGCCATTTAAGGGCTCAAATGGTAGAGTGTAACATTATATATATATATATATATATATATATATATATCTCATGTAATATATAAGTTTAACAATTTATTAAATATTTTAAAGTAACTTAAAAAGTACAAACAGAATGTGTAATGAAGGAAAAATTATAAGTGTTTTAAATATTAAGGAATATTTTAAATATGAAAATGGACTTGCTTTTTATAAAGTGGACTAGTTTTGTACTTTAAAAAACCAAACATAACAAAGAAACAAAAAATGAAACAATTTGAACAAGATACCAAAAAATGATGCCAACTTTTTTTTTTATTTGTGAAGATACTGTACAGAGGGGTTACAATTACATGGGCAGGATAATGCGTACATTTCTTACCAAGCATTGCAGCCTCCT
>NW_012267237.1:8365173-8386297 GCF_000151885.1 Dipodomys ordii
TATTGGCCATCCTTCTTTCTTCTTCAGAGAAGTTTCTCTTTAAGTCTTTCGCCCACTTATTTATTGGGCAGTTGTTTCTTTGAGGATTTGTTGTTGGGGGTTTAATTTTTTGAGTTCCAAGTATATTTTAGATATGAGACCCTTGTCCGTTGCATGGCTAGTAAAGAATGATGCCAACTTTTAAAGCAAAACATCTTCATAGTATATATGAAAACTGGAGAAGAATTAAAACATAAAATATTTAAGGAAAGGTAAAGAAGAATAGAAAGAAGAAAGGAGGAATGAAAGGAGGGAGGAAAGGAGAGAGAAGGAAGGAAGGAAGGAAGGAAGGGAGGGAGGGAGAAAGGGAGGGAGAGAGGGAGGGAGGGAGGGAAAGGGAAAGGAAAAGGGAAAGGGAGAAGTTAACCTTGCATAGATGATCCAAGAAACTGGAATTACAGGCATGAATCCTCACTTTGCTTTAAGAATTTTCATAGCAGTTGATATGTCTATTGATTGACAATTTACATTTTCCCCTGACTTAATTTCTATGTTAATATTTATATATGTTAAATTTATTATAAATTCAACATTTGTTCTTAATAAGAAAGGGACATGTAATTGTTCAACATAAAGAAAAAAATGTTGAATTAGAGTGCTTAATGAAGCACATAGACTCTTACACACAGACACTTGTATCTATCCTAATTTTCAAAGTCTTTACAGTATTGCAGCTGTATATTTGTAAAACTATTGCAAAATTATTCATCTAGTAATAGATGAAATTTCACTGTTAGCTATTCATCAAGATAAATAGATATTGTCTCTACTGAAAATAATCCTAGGATTTATGAAAAAACAGCTTAAGTCTCTGAAGTTTTACTTTGGAGTTCAAGTTGTTTACTTCATTAATGACCTTCCTTTCTGCTTGTATAATGTTGAAGTTTTATATCTGTGAATTGAATCTATATTTTTCTCTACAAAACAGGAAATATCTGTTCTCAAGAGAACAAATAACACCAAATGGCCCACTGGCTGAATAAACTCTAAAAACTAATATTTGTTTTCTGGGCTAGAAAGATTGTTCTTTTTGAATAATGTAGTATAGCCTGTTTGATAAGTTAATTATATTTTGGCAACCTTAATATTTCAATTAAAGGACAGAAAAAGTGTCCCCAATTTTCCTTGAAATTCAGCAAGGAGGTTACTTTTTTGCCATTGTCATCACTAGTACATAACTGTCAAAAATAACAATCTTAAAGGAGATAGGTTAATTATGAATACTGGTATAAGATGTCTAATTAGCTCATATAACTCTAATAAAACAATTAGACTCGTAACTAATGGTCATTTTGCTAATGTTAATTAATGTCCATGTCAGAATGAAAATTGGTCATTACACTAACAGCACACAGAAAAGGGATTTTTTTTGTGGTGCCTTTAATCTTTTATTAAGCTTGCAATTATACAAAAGTGTCACATTAGATTTTGCCTTTAAGCAAAATGCATAATAATTAAAATAATTACAACAAATAAAAAAGGTAAACAATGCTAATTTGTAGCTGGGAAAATTATTTTTTAAGGATGCTATCTTGCTGTTTTCCCAGTATGGATACAGGTTAGTCTGGGGAAAGTAAAAGCAGAACTCTAGTTTCATGTTGTCATGCTGACAGAAATTATTGAAACACATTGCCTCATAAAAGGAAATCAGAATTGGTCTTCTTAGAAAGCTGGTTGTATGACAGTTAAATACATAAATCTACAAATTGAAATCTAACCATATGTTCTTTCATATGTATTTTCATATAGAAGTATAAATCATACATAAGAAAATTATTATTATAAAATTAGACCATATAACCAATTTGTTTAATAGTAGAGTTTCTGTTTTGTTTTATTACCATAACTGAATTCATCACAATATTCTGTTCTCCAGTCTCATTGTCATAAGTAAACAATGTATCAGAACATTCACATTTTCTTCAGGAAAAAAAATAAATTCCTGTACATTGTGTGGGTGCATAACCAGATGCTAAGCATATGTATTTACCTACCATTTAAAAGAAATAGGTGAATAATGACAGTGAAGTGTGTTGGTCAGGTTTCATTGTGAAATACCTGAGGTGGGCTCACATTATAAGAAAAGAGGTTGATTTAGCACAGAGGCTAAAAGGATCATTTCTGGTGATGACCAGAGAACGCACATGCTTACTTGATCGCTCTTCTCTACCTTCCTGAGACAGCAGAATGCATTCATGGGGAAAGATTTTTAATGAGTTTATCTATTCACAATCACTCCCCAAAACCCCATCTGTAAACACCATTATCAGATTAAATCTCCACCTGGACAACATTTCAAAGTGGAGCTTCAACATACAGCATCTTGTGAGATACTTAAACTATGCATCACCTATATATGAACTATAGCCTGCAGTGATGTTGGACATGTCAAGTTGACCACAGGGATTAAGCCAGGACACTGGTGATTGTTTCTTTCCCGTGAGACAGCTAAAGGACTGTAATACAATAAATGCATATGTCAAATCAATTATTTATAGAGACAGCAGAAAAAATGACCATAAGAAAGCCATGAAGAAAAACAGAAGGAATAATCTCAGCCACTAGAAAAGCATGAGAAAAAAAGAAAGGAAGGGTGCAAATGACAGAGAAACAGGGAAGCAGAAAAATAGGCTTGGGAGGAAAAGAGCACTATTTCACAGTTGCATCCGCTCATATAATGTTTTGAGAGAAATTAGTTGTCAATTATAGAAATAAAACCCGAGAAAATGGCTGGTTGATAGAACACCAGAATAAACAGTGGAGAAGAAAGCAATGGAAGATCCTAGGGCCATGAAGAGGCTGGTTGATAGAATAATACATCTTGGACCACACATAATCCAAAAAGAGAAATAAAAGTGTTAGAAACTCATACTATTGAAGGCTCTGAAGAACATTTTAAAGGAAGTAAGAAAGCAGCAGGTATACATAGCTACTGAAATGTTTCTCTTTCTATATAATTACGGAGAAGAGATTAAAATGTTATAAGAAACTTGGGGACATAGTGTGTGGCCATAAATAAAGTCACATGCTCAGGCTGACATGCAAAGCTTTGGACTTTGGAGCTCTCGTGACACAGACTCAAGGAAGTGAGGGTGTTGGAAAAGGGGAGGTTTCTTTGCTAGCTGAGCAGAAAAAAAGGCAAAGTCTCAGCAAAGGAGATAAGACTCTAAAAGAGTTCAAGTGGCTAAGGCCCACAGGGCTGAGTAACTGTATTTGAAGTGAATAGAGAAGTCAGCCAATTAGCACACACCATTCAGATAGTGTGAGAAACCCAGTAGAGATGGCAGTGAGTAAGTAAGACCGTAGTGATAATTATATTCAGCCAACAGGAGCGTAATTATGGGGAGGAAGGGATGCACAACCTCATTGTCCAAGCTCCAACCTCTTGCTGGTAGTGAGCACCATTACTGGAGAGAAGGGCATGGGGCATGTCTCAAGTTTGTCTTCTGCTCTCAAGTGAGAATGTTCAGATCCCAGGTGATGTCACAGGCCTGACCAGTCTCTAGATGTGGATGGACCTATGTTCATGGCCATGTTGAATTAGCTGAGAAGCTACAAAGACTGGCTAAGAGGGCTGTGTGGCCGGCAGGTATGGCCATGATCTAGACTGCTCCACGCACAGGGTCGCTTCATCCTGATGAGCAAGCATGACTCCAGAGACGTTAAACCTTGAGGAGAGTTCTTGCCATATAGTTCTCGCTGGATTTGTAGAAATACCTCATAGGTCATCCACCCTAGATTGCTCCATTTCTCTCACCTTCCTGAATTGCTAGTGTTTATAGCTTACGAGCGTTTGAATTTGCTTTTCCTTTTCCACGTCCACTTTTATTTTCTCAGCTGCAGAACTCCGGATGTCTGAGCTCATCTGGATGGTCCAGTCTCCTGCCCACATTCTAGTCCACTGTCCCTCTTCTGAACAGAAGGAGTAGTGCTACTAACTGTACATGGTGTTGTAGCCTGGAAAGGATGGCTGAAAGATAACCAGTTAAGTGGAGCCTCTTTCTAGACATTCTAAACCCTTACGTAGCAGATAGACCAGTTTTCTTACCCTTGACTCCCAATTACTTTTTTCCTTAGAATTCTTAATAAAGTATCACAAAGAGGCCCATTAACAATACTCTGAAATGATATTTAATTTTTTCTCACACATATATGCAGAGAATGCATATTTAACACATAAGGAGGGTTGAGACATACACTCCATTCTTTTTTACTTAGCTCTATTTTTATTAGCCTATACAATTTGAAAAAAAATAATTTTTCTCATTATGCCGTCCTCATACATGTATTTATTTGCACCCCCAGTTACCTACAACTAAACACTTGAGATGTGTAAAATTGACACATAAAATATACTCTTCATAAGAAAATGCCTTCTTATTCTTGGTGTTTCCCATGCTTCTCTCAAAGACTTTTAGAAAATGATAACTAAAATGACAGTCTGTTTCATTTTATTTTTGCTTTCACACAAATAGAATGGCACTGTTTACTTTTTCATCATTAATTGACTCTGTTTGTTAATGGACACATGTCTACCCCAAGCTAGGTACTGGGCATACCAGACACTGGAAACAGCAGGTGAATACAGATACAAGATCAGTGTTCAAGCAGCCAGTGTTTCAGTTAGAAAGATATTTCAATAAATCCTACTGGAGGCCCATGTCCAAGAATCTGATCAATATGTACAGAAAAGCATGTGTGTTCAGCATAATCCTAATACCATTTCTCTCACCCAAGACACCCTCTTCCACTCCATAAGTCTCCAAACAGAGTGAGATGGACCTTCTGAATTGCATAATGTACGGGGAAAGATTTTGAAGATTCCATTAAAGAATTCAGTAGGTTACCTTTGAGATTATCCAAGCAGAGGTTATTTATTTATGTGTGTACTCCCTCACGGATAGCTTCCAACCTAACTACAAGAACATTTGTAACACAAAGAATAAAGACTAATTTGGAAAGCTAGAAACCAAAAGAGTTGAGGGTGAATGCCAGAAAAGACCATCTTGCCAAGCATAGAAATCACAAGATTGAAAATTACTTAGAAAGTCTTGTGATTTCTAAGCTATTAGTTCTTTTGTCCATGCATAGCTAATTCTCAGGTTGCAGAAGGCATATTTTCTCCAGAGAGCAGAAGAAGAGGAGCAAAAGCCTATTTTTTCCCAGAGAACTAAATGAGGCAGAGGCCAGATACAATTTTTGTTTTTCTCTCCAAAAGGCAGAGGAAATAGAATTTACTGGAAATGATGGGTGCTGTTCGAGTTGTCTTCTACAGAGAAGTGGGAATTAAGTCAGATTGTCTGGGTCTGTAGCCACTGGGTTTACATAAGAATTCCCTCAGTATCAGGACATTTAGACAGCTGAATTGTGAATTGATGAACAAATATGTGAAGCAGCATAGTGTGTACCATTTGTTATATAGCAATAGAAAATTACAGAGGACTCTGAAAGCACAAATTAGAAGGCAATTTATTGTTATTACCTATGTATGGCTGCACAGGAGGAAGATCTTCAGCTGTAATTCATGGATAAATATTATTTTCTCAGGGAAATCTGAGTCAATAAGAGTTGGTGTGGCCCAAATCACATGTCAGGAGCTTGTGTATCATGCTCAAGTTCAATGGCAAAATGTGAGAGTGTAAAGACAACTAACTGAAGAGTCTCAAGCAATGTTCTTTTACACTTAGAAGCATTCAGTAATGGAAAGCCATGGAAGTTTTAAATACTTATTTTACAGAAGAGTAACTTATTTCTGTTTGAGAAAGTTATCCTAGCTTAAAGATTGGAGAATATGAATGATGTGGTTTTAAGTCAAAGTTATAAGCAGTGCTTTTCAGAGATTATAAATGCTTTTTTCTTAGCTTTAAATAAGACTTTGTATTTGTATTTTTTACCTTTTCTGGTGTTTGAGTCCTTACCTAGAATTAGCACGTAGCTCTGAGGAAAAACAATCTACATGTACGTACTTTTAAAACTATTGCTACCAGAATCAAGTACAAGGTAAGTCCCTGACATACATTGAAAGCATACAGTAACACCTATCAGTTTGAATTCATGGGAGAAATCATGGGGGCAGCATTGGGCTCAATGAAGAATCTGAGTACAGTATCTGAGCTGCAAGGCTGGGGTTGATTACATATTTTTATGTAGCTAGGAAAACAGAACTTTCCTCCAGAGAAATGCCTTCCATTCTCCAAAAAACTTCATTCCTGCCTCATCATAAAAGCAAGCTTCAAAAATGACTAAATATCATTGTCTCCACAGTAGGTTGAAAGAAATTAGTCAGAATGTAAACCCAAATTAAAGCCCTTGACAGACTGATTTTACAACCTGGAAATATGAAAAGCTCTCTTACAAAGTTTGCATGCTCAGGAAGACTGATTCATATGGTTACAAGTGAATGCCTGTGAGAGGAAAAATTTAATTTAGAAAGGTTCGTTTTAACAGAATATTATTTTAAACCTCACTATTCTCTAAGGATATTTATTCACTTATGTAGCGGATTATATGAGAGTAATAAATTATACCATGTGGAATCATTTTCCTACCAGTGAAAGGCAGGTCTCACTCAACTTGCTTGTGATTATTTATATATCATCATGCTTTCAGAGCTAAATCTTTCAAGGACAAAAATTAAAAATTACTTCTTTGAGGAACAATTTTAATCAGTGATATTAATATCTAACATTCTTTCACATAATTGTCTATGCATTCTCCTTTTCAATTTTATTTTTTGGTTCCTTGAAAGATTCCATTTGTGCTGACTGGAGCTAATCAGCTAATAAATATATAATATTATATATAATATTAATTATATCAAATATATTTTAAAGTACATTTCAATAATAGTTAATAATCCCAAACTAATAAAATATTTTACAATATATAATGTACTCATATAATTCTTCTGAAATATTTGTCTTTTACTGTATAACAACATTCAGAGATTGCTGCAAATAGCAAATTACATAGGAATTTAGATCACATAACACAAAGAATAAATTTTGCCTCATATTTATATATTCCAAAAGTCATTTTATGTATATTTTAAATCTTTAGAAAACTATGTGATTTAGACATTTTGGAAAGAAAAAAATTGTACCATTGAAAATTAGAAAACTACGGTGATACCCAAGCAAAGTATTTAAAGATCTTACACATCTCCTATTAATTATTTTTCCTCATTGTGCATACTAGTTTATAAACAAGTGCTTAACTTACCATTTTATGTATTTTTATTCTAAAGATGACATACAGAGGAGTTACAAAATGAGACAGACAGATAGATACATATATATACAATGGAATTCTAGTCATCTATCAGAATGATGTTCTTCCATTTGTAAGGAAATGGAAAGATAGAAAAAATGTATTAAGGATCTGGGAAGGTGGCTCAGTGGTAGAACGCTTGCTTTGCATGCATGAGGCCCTGGGTTCAATTCCTCAGCACCGCATAAGCAAAAAGAAAAAAGCCAGAAGTGGCACTGTGGCTCAAGTGGTAGAGCACTAGCCTTGAGCTGAAGAGCTGAGGGACAGGGCCCAGGCCCAGAGTTCAAGCCCCACGACCGGACCCCCCAAAAAAAACTTAAAAAAGAAAAAATGTATTAAATTTACCACTTTTAAGCTAAGAAATCTATTTTTCTATATCTGAGCCCCAGTTATTGCAAAGCTAGGGAGATTATTTTTTAAGGCCAAAGATTCTGGATTCTCTCTAGGTTGAAACCTGGAGATTTGTAACTTTCTCTTATCATTATTGCAAATATATTTCAGACTTTTTCACTATAACACTTTGATGAGCAGTCTGAATGCCTGGAAATGGTAAAGAATTACCATTTGTTTTTGTGTGTCCCATCACCTTATTTTATTTGGAGAGACTGAAAAATAGATCTTTCTAAAGTTTTTCACTTTGCTGATGATAAAATGATGTATGTGGATACGTGGGAGAAAAATGCTGCACCATTTTTCAACTTTTTTTCTTAATAATGCTGAGGCTAATGACTATTTGTTGATTCAAAGTTATTTAACAGGAAAATCTAATACTCCATCATAGTGAATTGTTTTCCCTGCCAAAACAATTACTTAAAATAAAATATAAATATGCCATATCTATGGAACATTCTTTGATTTATCTGGATCTCAGTTATTAATAAATTATCTCCATGTCTATAATTTTAGTGTTTCCTTCCATGAGTGAACTTCATGTTCTTAATTGTTAAGAATTAAAGTACAGTGCTCTGTTTTAAATTCTGACTATGGAATGGAACATATTCATAGTCCTTTCTACCTATATTTTTGTATCATTTGTTAGAAGTATTTTAATGATACCCAGACACTTACTATGATCATACTAACCAACGGAAGTTCTTGTTAGGATGTATTGATGCTGGTAAAGCAAGGATCATATTCATTATTAACTTTCTTAGATGCAATGTGCATGAAATTGCTAAGGATTTAAAAGACTTGATAGCCATCTGGCTGTCTACATCATCCAGCAATACAGAAACAGAGGAAAATTGATGACAAAGGACTAACTTGTCAATATGAGTATGAACTAAATCTGAGATTATTTCTCACAACGGTGTTTCTGAGTTTTATGATTCTAAATATTTTTCTCTAATTTTTCTTCAGTAAACTAAGAAAAAAGACATATTCAAGAACTTTGGATATTCTTTTAACAGTAATTGCATCATGCTCTATTTGAAATGGGGACACAATGCAGTTGCTAGTAACAGGGTAGGTATTAAACAAGGCAGAGGTCGAAGATATTTATTTTACATCTGCTGCTATCAAGATTATGATTTTGTTAGTTACACAAATCTAAACAGTTTTTGGTCTCCTAGGATGTGCATCTTTTGCCTAGTTTAGGATACGAATTCTATCCCAAGCAAGGACATAACTAACTGATGCTAATTGTCAATCCTTTGTCAATTTTATGGGACAGTTTTAAACAATTTTATGTGTTTATATAAGAGATGATGGAAAGCACAAGATTTTGTAGCTTTTTGTGGTATGCTTAATGCATGGAAATTATTTGATTTACTATTTGGCATACCACAAAATAATCACATTTTCAACAATACATCTTCCTGTGTGGTATACATCTTATAGAAGTTTATCTTTAACATAGCAGACACTTTTTTCTTTTAACAAAAAAGACTTGTCATAAATATTACTTTGCAATATTATTTACTTAGTAAATTATTATACTTACTTTGTAAGTATTACTAAGTAAAGTTATCTTATTTTAATTCACATGAAAGTATAAACTTTAAAATGTATTGAATTTTAAATTTCTTTCTGAATATAAAAGGTGAGTCAACAGTAACTATTTTTTTTCTTTTTGAATGCAGCCAAGTTAAACTATTTATATAATGAGCTAGAGATGTTCGTACCTTAAATAATTTCTATTTGTAACATCGCACCATTTTTTTCTAATTGACAATACTGACTTTAAGATAAATATAGAGAAGGAAATAAAAGTGTAACCTGACAATAAGTTGGTCTTTGTTTACCCAGCTCTAAATCCTTGCAGGGTCAAACACCTCACTTGTTTTCTGCCTTGCCTACAATGGTTGTGAAAAGAAGCTCCTGCATTTCTAGATAAACACTACACAATCACATGCCTATTTCATCACTGATATTCATTATTTTGATTCCTTTGTCTGCATTCCAGCTAAGCATAAAAAACTGAGAACTAGAAGAGAATCTCCTGCAAGGAAACCCTGAACTCCTCTGTGGGTCCAGTCTGAAGAGAGGAAAGGACAAGCAGTTGTCTGCGGGAAGGGCTCTGGGTGTCTCCCAGCCTGAGGACCCCTCCCTGGGCTGCAAGGCCCAGCAGCTCACAGGCCAGGTTGAGTCTGTGGTCTCACTTCCTGCGGAGAAGTTATTCATGTGGTTCACTTCATCTGGATAGGAAGTGTGGCACATTGCTCTGATTTATTAAAACAACTTACGCGGGGAGGAGGAAAGAGTAAGCAATCTCAGATGGTTTTTAGATGAAATCTGTATTTATAATATTCATCCTACAGCTTCTACACACACACACACACACACACACACACACACACACATTTATTTTGACTAGTATTACCAACAGGTTTAAGAAAATGTATACCTTAAAGACAAAGTAGGGCCTACTGACACGGCCAAACAAAAGAGTCTATAGAAAACATCTATTCCTTTGGCACTTCTCTCATACAAGCAAATTTTTTAATTAATAAGTTTTTTTCTTATTGTGGAAATACCATACAGAGGGGTTACAATTACATGAGTAAGGTGATGAGTACATTTCTTATCAAGCATTGTTGCCTCCTCCTTTGTTTTCCCTTCCCATCCCTGCCCTCCCAGCCCTCCCCGCCAAAGTTGTAAAGTTCATTTTTCAACATAACATCTTGTACATCAACCCAGATGCCCCTCCGTAGATGAATGGATCAAGAAAATGTGGTATATATGTCCACAATGGAATTCTATGCCTCCATCAGAAAGAATGACATTGCCCCATTTGTTAGGAAATGGAAAGACTTGGAAAAAAATATATTAAGTAAAATAAGCCAGGTCCAAAGAAACATAGGTCCCATGGTTTCCCTTATTTGCAATTGCTAGTCTGTGTCTGAGATAAGCAGAAACGGTCAACAAGTTGATGTTAGGCGAAATGAACCCCAAGATAAGGAGTCACATGGTTTTTCTTTCTTGCTATTGTTTCTAACATATTTATAAGATGATTTCTTTGTTGCTTTGTATGTTCCTCCCCCTGTTTGCACTGTATTTGATGTTGGTACAATTTGGGGAGGAGAAGGGAAAAACAAATTGTTTAAATGGGGATACAGGTGGACCCATTGCAAAAATTTTTGATATTGCAAAAAATAGAAATTAAAACAGACAATGAAGGGAAGAATACCACTGAACAGTGGACTTTCTCTATTGTTTTTGTTGCCAGTCCTGGGCCTTGAAGTCAGCACCTGGGCACTGTCCCTAAGCCTTTTTTTTTTTTTGGTGAAAATACCGTACAGAGGGGTTACAATTACTTAGGCAAGGTAATGCGTACATTTCTTATTGAGCATTGTTGCCTCCTCCTTTGATTCCCCTTCCCGTACCTTCCTATCTCCCCCCCTTACCCCTAGCCTCTCCGTCCTCCCCCCGTCAAAGTTGTAAAGTTCATTTTTCTACATAACATCTTGTACATCTCATTGCTGCAATGGGTCCACCTGTATTCCTATTTAAACAATTTGTTTTTCCTTCCCTTCCACAAATTATACCAATATCAAATACAGTGAAAACAGGGGTTATACAGATTGAAATTCAGTAAAAATAAACCCTGAAAATGGCTTTAAGCCTTTTTTTTCAAGGCTAACACTATCTCTTGAGCTACAGCATCACTTCTGGCTTTTCTGTTTAATTGGTAGTGAGGAATTGAACCCATGGCTTCATGCATGCTAGGCAACCACTAAGCCACATTCCCAGCCTGGAGTTTCTCCTCTCCTCTCCCCTCCTCTCCTCTCCTCCCCTCCCTTCCCTTCCCCTTTCCTTTCTTTTCTTTTCCTTTCCTTTTTGGGCATACTGGGATTTGTCCTCAGCACCTCGAGCTTGCTTAGTTTGTGCCATGCTTCCAGCCACAAATTGTGATTTCAATTCTGTTTAAAGAGTGTGTTCCAATTCCAGGGTTCCAAGTCTATCAAACAGTGAGCATTTTTAACAATGACCACACCAGACACAGTTCTTCAGTGCTCTTCTCAACTCTGTGTCTCCCTTCAATCCCAACCACTTTTGCTTCATAGATCTGGGCTATGCCATTATCTTTGATCTTTGCAATATACAGATTTGAAACATATCATTTATCAGTAGTTATTAGCCAAATGATATGATAGATCAATCCTAAAATGCAAGCACTACATTCAGGAAAAGTATATGTATATAATTCATGGTATTTCCAGATAACAGTGGAAGGAGTAGAAATTAACTATTCTATTGATCTGAATTCATTGTAGCAGTGGAGCTAATAAACTTCACATCTGATGATATGTAGAAATGATATAGTGGAGTGTGAACATTAAAATGACATTTCAGTTTTTCTGTTGATTAAATAGATAGGCCTTTAATTTATTTTTTTATTTTATTATTTTTTATTGTGAAAATACTCTATAGAGGGGTTACAATTACGTGGGCAAGATAATGAGTACATTTCTGGTCAAGTATTGTGGCCTCCTCCTTTGTTTCCCCTTCCCATCCCTTCCCATCCTCCCCCCGTCCCCTCACCCAATCCTCCCCGCCCCCCCCACCAAAGTTTTCAACATAACGACTTGTACATCTCATCTTTGCAATGGGTCTACCTGTATCCCTATTTAAACGATTTGTTTTTCCCCTTCCCCTCCCCAAATTATACCAACATCAAATACAGTGAAAGCAGGAGTTATACTGTGGGGGAGGGACATACAAAGCAACAAAGAAATAATCTTATAAATGTGTTAGAAACAATAGCATGAAAGAAAAAAAAAAGCATTTGAACACATATCTTAGGGTTCATTTCCCTAACATCACCTTATCTGCTTCACTCAGACATATACTAGGCCTTTTATTTAGATGAAAATAAAATCCAGAAGCAGGAAAATGGATATTTCTGGTGAGGATAAAGCTTTTATCTGGTCTGTGATTTCCTCATCAGGCTGTGGCACCATTTCTATTCAGAAGGATTTCTTCCTCATTATCTAATTTTCTCTCAACTTCTCCAAATTCTATCACCTTGGAAATTAGCATTCCACAATATTCTTTCTAGAGCCAAATGCTGGGCTGGGGCTCTGGCTCAGTTGGTAGAGTGAACTGAAGAATGCATCATGAGCAATCATGAACCCCTAGGTTCTAATCATAGTCCAAACATAGTAATAGCTATCATTGTTAATAACCAGGCATGATTATTAGTTTTGTTTTTTTATTGTGAAAATACCATACAGAGGGGTTACAACATGGGCAAGATAGTGAGTACATTTCTTATCAAGCATTGTTGCCTCCTTCTTTGTTTCCCCATACCATCCCTTCCCCTCTCCACCCCACACCGCCCTACCGCTCCCCCACCCTCCATCCCCCACCCTGCCAAAGTTGTAAAGTTCATTTTTCAACATGTCACAAACAAGACCATACTAAAGCTACCAGAACAACTATGTTTATTGCAGCATTATTTACCATAGCTATGATATAACAACCCAAATGCCCCTCAGTAGATGAATGGATGGAGAAAAGGTTGTATATATACACAATGGAATCCTATGCCTCCATCAGAAAGAATGACATTGCCCCATTTGTTAGGATATGGAAAGACTTGGAAAAAAATTATATTAACTGAAGTAAGCCAGGCCCAAAGAAATATAGGTCCCATGGTTTCCCTTATTTGCAATAACTGGTATATGTCTGATTATTAGTTTTGATGAGACTAAATAAAGGTATGTGGCACGTAGAAGCTCTGTTATATCCTCATATTCATAACACACCACAGCCCAGTATTTTTTTCTCTTGAGCTACAAGATACACACTAGGAAGCCATGAAAAAAGAGTGGAAGTTAACATCTATAAGCAAGATGCCTGTATGTGTGCATGTTCATTAGGAGCATCATCCGTTTCCTGCAGTAAAACTTGCTAAGTGAGCCTAAACCCAAAAACAAAACAAAAAGGAAAATCATTTACTATTACATTTGTAAAACACTCCAAAGTCAACTCCATGAGTTAATGAGGTCCAACTCCATTTTATCTATAAGCATAGTATAAGTTATATCTGATCTCATTGATTCTGTAGACAGATGTTTACTATAAGCTCTGGTTAGTTTCTCTATCTGCATACTGCTGTTTCACTTCTCTTATTCATGGTTGCTGTGTATATCTATTGCTTTTATGTTTTATTCCTTCTGGTATGTGTTTATTTATGTTAATGCTGCCAGAGTTTTTGGAAGATAATCCTGTTAGGCACAGACTTTTCTCCTGTTACATTGTAGTATAAAAATGTATTCAAATGCATAATGCAACAGATTCAATTCATTACCTCTGAAGGAAGCAGAAGATTGGCATCAAGTGAATTTTAATTTGTAATTCATGATCATGGGAAGAAAAATAACACAGTTCAGGAAAAGGATGGAAGTAAAATGCATATTTTAAATATGTATTTGTGTGTTCACAATTGAAACAGTTCTCCAAGGAAACTCTTTTATATGGATTCACGACAGGAACCACCTGCTATAAATTTATTTGTTGCCTAACTTTCAAGATAGCACTAACAACAGAAAAGTACCATCAGATCCCTTTCATAGAAGAAATACTTCAACAAGACACAGCACACTTGCTTTGTCTCAAATATCTATATGCACTCTGAATAACAAAAATAAGAATATTCTTTATAAAACACTAAAAAATAAGATTATATTAAGAAATATAATTTCATTACTTATTTATAAGAATAAATTGGGTTGCTTGATATTAACAAAACATTAAATATATTGATTTTGACAGAAGATTTTCAACGAATAATAGAGACTGATTTTTTATAGTTTTTTATACAGTACATAAACTATCTCAGTGAGTTTTGTGGTTTTGTTTTAAATTGATAACAGCAAAAAATATGAGAAAAAGTACAATACCAATTTGGTATTTTTAGAAGTATTTAAAATAAGATTTCCCCAAAGTATACCACATAGACTTGGATATATCACTTGCTACGTTATTCATTCCATAAACAATTGTTGGGTTTTACTCATCTGGTAACATGAATTTTGTTTCTTTAGGAAAACAAATAAATGAGGTAAATTTTACAAGTAGACGGGGGAAAAATAAATGCGTGGGATGTTTTAAATTATGTACTAATTGTATTAATAAATACTTCATTATATTAAATGCATTGCCTTATTATGTACTATATGATACGATGAGCATGTATTTCATAGTCTAGACTACGACAGTGACAATGACAGGTAAAGCAGAGAAGTGAAATGTGCACTGATTTTGTGTTTGATGGAGCTGAGGGCAGAAGCCCTCATGGAAGCTTGGACTGAGGCCTTTGGTTATGGGTTGAGCCTTGGAAACTTGGGGAATTAGCGTTCCAAAAAGAAAGGAAATTTGAGGGGAGAAGGTGAAGAGACAGTGGTAGGTAGCACTCAAAAGAGTTACAAAGCATGATTTTTAATGGTTACTCACTCGTGTAAATACACCATTTCCTGATGGAATTCATGCTGCCAACTTGGTCTGGCAGACAGTGGCTTGGGATGAGCGACTTTCCACAGCTCTCAAGCAGACCACTGGAAGAGTGAGGATGGAAGTTGAAGGATGGAAGGGCCAGTTGGGGGATGAGAAAAAATATGAACTCTTAAAACAGTTAAGCACTCTTTTTATATTCTGTGTAAAATGGGAGCCATTAATTAGCTTCAGTTTGCCTAATTCATAGACTATCGTGTGAAAATGTAAGATTATTTAGAGTTTATTTCAAGGTGACCTACAGAGGGGTTACAGTAGTTAGTACATTTCTTGTCACACTTATTACCCTCTCTCTCATTTTTCTCCCGATTTCCTTCTCCCCAACTCCCCCCCGCCCCCACCAAGTTATACAGTTCATTTCCAACATATTATCTTGTGAGTATCTCTGTTGCATTGGTTCCCCCTTTGTCCTTTGTGTTACCATTTTGTTGTTCTCCTTTCCTTCCCTAATTCAGATAAATGTATAGATAATATCCAGGGTACCAAATCAAATACAGTGACAACAGGGATAAACCATAGGAAAAAATGCAAAAGAAAAAAATCACATAGTACATTGAAAACAACAGCAACAATATAGAAAAACCTCTTGTTTCCATATCTTGGACTTCATTTTGCTAATGGTCATATGTACATAGCTATTGAGCTATTGTGATCCTCTGCTAGGATTATCCTAGACATATACTAATTATTACAAATGAGGGAAACCATGAGGTCTATGTTTCTTTGAATCTGGCTTGTTTCACTTAGTATGATTTTTCCAAGTCTTTCCATTTCCTTATGAATGGGGTGATACCAATTCTATGACAGAAGCATGGAATTCCATTGTGTATATACCATATCTTCTTCTTCTATTGAGGGACATCTGGGTAGGTTCCATATCTTAGATATGCTAAATAATGCTGCAGTGAACACGGTTGTGCTGATAGATTTAGCATGGCTTTGTTTGTGGTTATTTAGGTAAATGCCTAGAAGTAGGATTGCTGGGTCATAGGGGAGCACTACGGTTTAAAGACCTCGAGATAAAAACAGATACCTTGAAAACATTACAGAAGGAATAGGCGAAACATTAAGGCTCCTTGCTACAGGTTGAAATTTTCTTTCTTTCTTTTTCTTTTTATTTTTTTGGGTCCAGTTGTGGGGCCTGAACCCTGGGCCTGGGCACTGTCCCTCAGCTCTTCAGCTCAAGGCTAGCGCTCTACCATTTGAGCCATAGCGCCACTTCCGGCTTTTTTCTTTCTTGCTTATGTTGTGCTGAGGAATCGAACCCAGGGCTTCAGGCATGCAAGGCAAGTGCTCTACCACTGAGCCACCTTCCCAGCCTGAAATTTTCTTAATAGAGACCCAGAAACACAACAAATCAAAGAAAGGTTGGAGAAATGGGATTGCAAGGAACTTCATGGCTTCTGCATGGAAAAGGACACAGTTAACAAGATCAATAGAAGTCCTACGGATTGGGAGAAGATTTTCACTGGCCATACAACAGACAATAGTCTCATATCTAAAATATACTTAAAAGTTAAAAAATTAAATCTCCCAACAACAAACACTCAAAGAAAAAACAACTGCCTGATAAATAAGTGGGCTAAATATTTACAGAGAGAGACTTCTCTGAAGAGGAAATAATATATGGTTAATAGACTCATGAAGAAATGCTCAACATATCCCTGGCCATAAAAGAAATCTAAATCAAAACAACACTGAACGTCCATCTTACTTCAGTTAGAAAAACCATTATCAAGAAATCTAGGGGCTGGGAAGGTGGCTCAGTGGTAGAGTGCTTGCCTCGCATGCATGAGGTCCTGGCTTCGATTCCTCAGCACCACATAAGCAGAAAAAGCTGCAAGTGGTGCTGTGGCTCAAGTGGTAGAGCACTAACCTTGAGCGGAAGAGCTGAGGGTCAGTGCCAGGCCCAGAGTTCAGGCCCCACAAACGATAAAAAAAAGGAAAAGAATTCTAATAACAACAGATGCTGGCAGAGATGTGGCCAAAAGGGAAGCTACTACACTGTTGGTAGGAGTGCAAACTTGTTCATCCATTCTGGAAAGCAGTGTGGAGATTCATCAAAATATAAGATTTTTGAAATTATATTTAAGTGATTGTACAAAGGAGTTTCAATTTAACATGTCAAGTGGTAAATATCATGCATCTTGAAAAGCAGAAAAGATGTGTAGTGAGTCTCTTATCTCCAGGTAACAACCAAAAAACAAAACAAAATACCACAAAAGTCAGTAGAGGTGTGTGTCAAGTGGTAGAGCATCAGCCTTGAGATAAGAAGTGGTGTCCAGTCCCTAAGTATGCACACCAGCACACACAGCAGCGCAAGCGCGTGCGCGCGTGCACACACACACACACACACACACACACACACATACATACCTTGGCAAACAAATAAATGAAACTATTACTTTACAAACTGAACAGACAGAATCATAAAGAAGTTAATGTATTTGAAAATGTAGTAGTACTTAGCCCTCTTATTCTATAACACATGTTTGCCATAATTCCTAGGCTCTATTTCCTACAGCCTAAGTAAGCTACTTTAATAGAACCAGAGATTCCAAACAATTCTCATTAAAATCTCAGCAAACAAATTGTAAAAGTCAAGAAACATCACATGTGCATGAAAATGCAAACATTCAGAATAACTGATAAAATAAAGAGAATGAAAAGGGATACTACTTGAATTTAACACTTACTAAAAAGATAAAGTATCACCGCACTTGTTATTAGTGAAAGAGCAGATAAACAGCCTCATGGAGCAGAACACTGCAGATATTAAGCAGCATAAGAATTCATTGGAGACAGCAGAGACTTTTCAACACAAGCTGTTGAGACAACTGAGCATTCACAGGCAGCAAAACAAAACTCAAGTAAACCATAAACTCAGTTCAAAAGGCAAAACATAAAACATCTGAGATGAGGTTCCTTGAATGAGTTAGAAATCTTGGATAACCTTGATTTTGAAATTCATATTTACCTCTGACATCAAAGAATGAAATTTGAAAGAAATTGTTGGTTGAGCTTTATAAACTTTGGCAATTTCTGTGTGTATGATACCTTTAGGAAAAAGCACATATTGCCCAAAACACATACTCAATGAAGGGCTTGTATAATACATACACACACACATACACACACACACGCACACACACACACACACACACACACAGACATACACACAGAACACTTAAGCATTAATAATTAGCAAACAATCCAATTTTAAAAACAAGAAACATGCCTGAATACACAACCAAGAAAGAAGATAGACATAGAAAATAAGGGTAAGAAAAGATGCACAGCATATCATTAAAGATTAACTTAAGAAATATTCTTTAAAATGCTAAAAAATAAAAACCCACCAAATGCTAAAGTGATGCATAGGAATCATCTTTAACTATCAGTAGAATAGGGACTTATTTTTCCAATGAAACTATTATGTGTAATATTAAAATTTTAGAGACACCATGCTCTGCCTTTGTCAAAAATCTATAGCTCTGTTACCACAAAAATGGGAACATGATTGTAGGTGTGCAGATTTTAGTTACAATTAAAATATTACTTTAGATTCATTATATTTATAACAATTCTGCCAAACTAATTAAAGATTTTAATAGTAAGCAACAAAATCCCATATAAGAAATATTTTATGGGAACTCAACATTGCCTGATCAAACATTCTGTACATTGTAAAATGTTTACATCGAATTAAGAACAATATCTTTATTATGAAGAAGAGTATATTCTGCCAGGTGCTGGTGGCTCACATCTGTAATCCTAGCAACTTAGGGGGTTGATATCTGAGGATTGCAGTTCAAAGGCAGCCTGGACAGGAAAGTCTGTGAGACTCTTATCTCTAATTAACCACCAGAAAACTAGAAGTAGAGCTGTGGCTCAAGGTGGTAGAGTGCTAGCCTTGAGCAAAAGAGCTCAGGGACCTTGCCCAGTCACTGAGTTTTGAGACCCATGACCTACCAAAATAAATAAATAAGAGCACTTTCCCCTTTCAATTTTCATTTTAAACATTCCCACCAATCATTACTAGTAAAGCTCCCTAAGGTTTGGTGATGATATAAAGATATTTTTTCTCAGCTAATTAATGCACTTGTGAACATACTACATCAAGCATTGTGTTTAACGATCTTTGAAAGCAACCTGGATGTAAGTTGTGGATGCTCGTAACATCGTTGTCCAGACTTCATGTTTTGACACCAGGCATATGAAGTCTCCTTTTTCTCACAGAACCACTTTTGCCCAGTGGAGTATATTTAATATAATTCTGGCTATTTCTAAGTGGGAAAATCAAATAAAATGGGAATAAATGAAAATTTAGAAATATGTATTTGATGAGTGTGACTGGTTTTACCTGTGAGATTCGGCACCCTGCTTATAGACACTGGCAACCGCAGCACATACCTTCAGACAGCAGTTGTTCAACCAATTTTGCTGGGTGGAAGGTCTTGACTAGGTTTCTACACACAACATTGCCTTTTAGAGATGCAGGAACTCTCCAAGGTCCTTCCGGGTATTTACTTTTTAAAGGCATGTGGCAGCAATGTGGAGGGAGAGAATTTAATGTGGAAAAGAAGCCAAGTTGGGAGAAGTGGAAAAGGCACAATATTTTCAAAGCAAAGCAGCAAGGATCATGTCATATCTGGAATTGAACAGAGAATTGATATAGTATTCTTTGGACTTGTCTTTGTTTTCTTTAAATAATTCATAGAAATAGGAAAATGAATTTTAACTGACTTTTACAAATGTCAAGTGCTAAGCACAGAAATGTGGAAATATTGTTAGCAGATAACAGTATTTTACAATACAAAGAGACACGTGTAATCAGGGTTAATTAGAAGAAAAGTACTCATGATACTTATTCAATAAAAAGTACTCAGTTTCATTACTATAAATTAAATAAGGACATGATCACAAGGGGAGTAAAGGAAGCCAAGAAGTAAGTGTTGTTAAAAGATTTTAATTTGTGAGTGATTGCGTCTTCAGCCTGTAATCCTAGCTGCTGAGAAGGCTGAGATCTGAAGATCGCAATTCAAAGGCAGCCTGGTCAGAAAGTTCTGTGAGACACTGACCTCGAATTGGCCACCAGAAAACCAGAAATGAAGATATGGCTCAAGTGGTAGAGCACTGGCCTTGAGCAAAAAGGCCAAGAGAGAGCATTAGACTTTGAGTTCAAGCCCTACTAATAGCACACACACACACACACTTGTAAAATATCCAATAAAATTCCTAGAGTATAGAATGCAGAGAGTAATACAAAATATAGCTATCTATGAAACTAGGATTCAAAGACGAGGTCAAGATACAAACCTCACATCTTCAGAGAATGAAGAAGGGCTATGTATTCCCCAAAGAAAACATATACAGTTATTTCCTTTGAATTTAAACTGAAATCTAGTATCTACTTATAGCTTAATATAAATAAGAATTCAAATTATTGTCAGTAGCAACTGTAATTCTTGTAATAGTTTAATATCACAGATGAGATATTGAACACACAAACTATCATGAATTCACACTTCTTCCAAAATATAATAGTACTTTGCCTATAATAATTAAGAAGTAAATAAAATCCAATTTAAAAAGTAATATTTTGCTAGCTATATTTCCATTAAAGCACTTCATATTTTATTTCTTGATTTTATTGTATACCTTGTTTTGAGCAAGGGATCATTGCTTCACTGGACTTCAAGATGACCTTGTGTGAATTATTTTTTTTAATTTTATTTTATTTGTGAACATGCTGTACAGAGGAGTTACAATTACATGGGCAGGATAATGCGTACATTTCTTACCAAGCATTGCAGCCTCCTCCTTTGTTTACCCTTCACATCCCTTCCCAGCCTCCCCC
>NW_012267237.1:8386907-8390607 GCF_000151885.1 Dipodomys ordii
TGTGGTCTTGTTTGTAAACATTTGGGTAAATGCCCAAAAGTGGGATTGCTGGGTCATAGGGGAGTTCTATGTGAAGTCTTTTGAGGAACCTCCCTACTGCTTTCCAAAGTGGTTGCCTTGTGTGAATTATTAACTAATAATCTAATAAATTTAGATCCAAATTCTACACTTTGCCTAAGTTGACTGACATCTCCTATTTTCACAATACTTATTTTTGACCCAATGTTCTTTCTTTCGAACTCCAAAGTTTCTATAATGGAAGAATGATATAAAAAATTCCTAGTATTTACTCTGTCTTAAAAATTAATAAACTAGGTATAGGAAGGTGGCTCAGTGGTAGAGTGCTTGCCTCACATGCATGAGGCCCTGGGTTCAATTCCTCAGCACCACATAAAGAGAAAAAGCCAGAAGTGGGCACTGTGGCTCAAGTGGTAGAGCACTATCCTTGAGCTGAAGAGCTCAGGGACAGCGCCCAGGCCCAGAGTTCAAGCTTCATGACCAACAAAAAAATAAAAAAGAATATGATGAGATTTAAGAAATAAAACAATAATTTAAAAAAATTAATAAACTAAGCAGTATACAGTGTCTCAAGCCTTTATTCCTAGCTCCTTTGGAGGCTGAGGTCAGATCATTGGAGTTCAAAACCACCTTGCATGAAAGCTTGGGACTCCATCGCAACCACTGTCCAGATATGTTGGCATGTCATCCCAAGCTATAGAGTGAAACACAATAGTAATTCATAATGGTATACTACTGCCACTCCAGCACTCAAAGGGAGTTCAACCAACAGGGGTAGTACAGTCCAGACCACTAAGCAGGGGTAAGTTAGGAGGGCTACTGAGAGAAATCATGGAATCTGTGTGCTGCTCCTTTGTCTTGAAAGCTCATTTATCTTCTCCCTTCCACCATGCTATGAGCCTTTCCACATGTAGCCCTCCCATCTTGGACCAGGATGCTAACAAGCTTCTGTTGTGTGTGATTTGTCCAGTTGTCACACCTTCAGAAAATTAGCACACAGAACAGTGTCGTAGCTGTGAAATTTCTATGCTCCTCTTGTTCCTTCTTTCCACTCCTGTTAAGCCTGACAAAATTAATCTTTTTCCTGACTCCATAGCTTTATTTACCGTTTATACTTAGAACCACGCAGTAGGTAGTCTTTGCTTAATAATTCATCTGATTATAGGTCTGAGTAAGATTCCATTTTTTAGCTATACCACAATTTATCCATTCATGTACTAAAGAATGTCTTGGTTGCTTCCAGTATATTTACCAATAATGAAAAAAATCTGTTTTCTCTGTATACAGATTTTCATTTTTAATTCCTTTGGCTAAATCCCAAGGAGAATAATTTCTTACTTAAAAAAGAAGGAGCAACAGAAGTGATTTCAGAAACAGCTGTACCAAAAAGAATGAAAACTTCCAGTGTCCCACACCATTCTGAATTCTTTATGCTTGCTTGATGACCTGTTTTTTGTCCCACCTCATAGGTTATCTGTCTAAAAACTGCATTCAGCTCATTAAATCAAGTTGAAATGTTAAGCATTTCTGGAATGATACAGAGAGAAATATTAGATGCTTATATCAAATAACTGGCTACCTGTGACTCATTTGCCCATCCATATCCATCAAGGTATAAAGCCCTAAGAGTCACAGAAAATTAATGAAGAAATGAAGAAGACATTGTTGAAGAGAGATTAGCACATTTGAAAAGTTACTATAGTGGTTGCTATTTTTTCAGTTCAGAGAATGTTTTGGAAATGTCTGCTTTAAAATAGACTCACTTATTTAATGTGGTAATTGTACTCTAGGGCAGAAGAGGTCAAATCACAATACTATGTGTCAGAAGCAAAGACAGTGAGAGTGGACATTCTGAGAGACAGAAGGTCCAGACTGCTAATTAGAACAGTCTGACCCACAGCGGCCTTTCACAGAGTGAAGGTATTATGGAACGCTTGGAAAAAATTAATAAGGCTTAAAAAGTCTACATAATGTATATTAAAAATACAAGTCTAATTCTGGTAAGCTCCAATCCAACTTGAGACCTAGCTATAAAATTGAAAATAATTGGCTCTAAAGAAATTCCTGGAATTGAATCAAGTGAGAAATTATATTCCACTGAATAAATGTAAATGCAGGGAGTTTGTAATAATTCCCAAGAATACACCACCCCAAATTTCCCCCAAATGTTCAGCAGCTCCATGCTATCATATATTGGGAAAGTATACAAAAGAGAGAAAAATATATAGTTTTCATGGGAAATTTGCAAACTGGGACCAAGGTATTTTATTTCCTGCAAATGAGAGAACTTGTTTCATTAGGGTAGACAACATTCTGAGCTATGTGGTCAATAATATTTCAATCACTTCATCTACCTAGTGACACCATCATAAATCAATCTTTACACTTATTTTCCTTATTATTAGAAGTACAGCTAAAGTGAATATATTTAGTTTTAGGCAAATGATCTAGGTTTTGAAGAATTTGTTTCACAGTGTCTGTATTAAACAACAAAAAATACCAGGGTGTCTGTCAAGATTGCCATGAATATTTACATTGGTTTGGAAGAAAACACATATTGACCACACTCCGACTTGAAATCTATTACTTGATACTAGTTAAAGCTTATTGTTATCTTTAGTGTCTCTCAGAAAGGTTTTCTACTTCTCTGTATAATGTTTTTTCTATATTCTGCAATAAATTCGATTAAGTATGTCCATATTTTTGCTTTAATAAATATAATAGTGCTAAAATGAATTTATTTTCAGTTGTTTATTGCTATTATAGACAAGTGTTTATTGTATATAACTTTGTGTTAAGGTTTTTACTGCTGCTCAATGAATTATTTGCTGAGGTGAAAATTTGGAGAATGACATCGATTTCCTTTATTTTGCATGACTTAAGTAAGTTCTATTATTAATTTTCTGACATTTATTTGGATAAACTTATAAATTCATGCCAGGATTGTATGTTTAGATTTCTTCATTAGTTGAATCTTCCAGATTTATATTTAATATTGTATTCAAGATTGTCATGTTTTTATTTCATATGGAACTTCATAATGGAAATTCCAGAAACAGTCATATAGAAACATATAGGAGGTAGTAATACATGGTAGATCATAAAGAAGCTAATTTCAGGGGCTGGGAAGGTGGGTCAGTGGTAGAGTGCTTGTCTTGCATGCATGAGGCCCTGGGTTCGATTATTCAGCACCACATAAGCAAAAACAATAAAAGCCAGAAGTCGCACTGTGGCTCAAGTGGTAGAGGACTAGCATTGAGATGAAGAGCTGAGGGCAGCACCTAGGCCCAGAGCTCGGGCCCCACGACTGGACTTAAAAAAAAGAAGATAATTTCATTATATGCCTTTCAATATCCATGTTTTCAATTTAATATAAATTCTATAGTTCAAGATCAGGGCCAAGTCTAAGAAGTCATGAACATGAAATTTTTGTGGTTACATTTTTTCTTCTTATTTTTATTTTTATTTATTTTTTTAAACTTTTTTTTTATTTTTTTATTTTTATTTTTTGTATTGTAAAGATACTATACAGAGGGTTACAGTTACATGAGTGAGGTAATGAGTACACTTCCTCTTGAACATTGTTAGCCCATCCATTGTTTTCCCCCTACCATCCCCTCCCTCCCTCCCTTCCCCGAAGTTCTTTTTTTTTTTTTTGATTGTGATTAAGTAATTACATAAT
>NW_012267237.1:8396202-8398600 GCF_000151885.1 Dipodomys ordii
TGGCCTGGCCAGCAGAGTGTGCTCCACCGGCTGGTGGAGCTCTCGAACAGTTCCCAGTTTTAGTGGGTCCTGTGGTCCGGGTGTTGGGGAGGGAGTCTAGGTCAGGGTCTGGGGATTCCCTCCAGCTCAAGGTCCCCTGTGAAGTACTCACCCTGGAGCTGGTTGTTTCTATGTGGTGTAGGTCATCAGTTGTTGTTGCAATCCGAGTTCAGTTGGGGTGGTTGCGGCTGGGTTGGGCGGCCCCCGCCGGGTCGTTGCGATCGCGATCTGGTGGGTGGTCTGCCGACAGGTTCCTTTGTCGCGCTGCTGGTGCTGGGCGGCTTTGGCGGGATGGAGCCTCTCCACTCCGGTGGAGAGTGGGGGGTGGGGGTGGGATCCTCGTGGAGAATCCCGGCTGGTAGGTTTCTCTGTTCCTGGCGATCCGCTGTTCTGCGAACCAGTACCTGGTATCTGCAAGCGGCCCCCTGTGTCTCTGGGGCTCTGGCAGCCCCTGCCCCGCCGGCTGGCCGGCGGCTTGGTGCACTGCCGCGCGTCCAGTAAAGGTTGGGGGAGGGGTCTTCGCTCTTCTCTGTTCTGAAATTCTTCTTTTCCTCTCTTTCTTTTTTTGTTATTTTCCACCTCTGGTTTTTCTCTGAGTGTTCTTCTTTTTGTTGTTGTCGGTCTCTTGGGGAGATTAAGCGTTGGAACTTGAACTCTCTTTTTGGTTGGAGAGAGCTGTGGCGTTTCCCTACTGCCCCGTCGCCATCTTGGTCCCCCCTCCCTTATTTTTATTTTTAAGATGATGTATAAAGGGCTTGCAATTAGGTTAGTCAGGAACTGATTATAATTTTGCATTATAATTATAAAGAATAATATTTCATAATTTGTTGAAATATGTTTTTGGTCAGTGTCTTTTATACTATTAATGTTTACTTTGTTTTGATAAACAAAAATTGTACAAATTTGTGGTATACAGCATATTCTATTAATATTTGTGTTGCATATGTTTTGACACCTGTACACAATGGTGAATTAAGTCCAACTATGAGGAATATATGCTACCATACATGTTGATCTTTTTTTCTGGTGAAACACTTAAAATGTTTCAAGTAAATCATATGTTCATCAATGATGAACCATAAATATTGGAAATTATCCATTCTATTAAAATTTTACCCCCATTCCTCAACATCTCTGTTCTCCCATGTCATTGTTTACACAATCAAAATTTTCAAGGTCCTCCATCAATGCTATAAAATACATGTTCTCTTAAATGTTCATCTGCACTAAAATATTCAACATTATTATGATATTGTGTGTTTTGTATATATTTGACTGGAATGTGAGACAAAGAACTTCTCTGGATAGTTTCTAGAAGCAAATAATAGAACATTTTCAAAATACTTAATTTATATTTACTAAATGAAAAAATGTAATATTAACAAGATAAACCTTTAGTGTTAAAGTATAATATAATGAATTCACCTCTGAAAAGAAATCAAATTCATGAAGGTTCTGGAAAAATTAGGAATCCATGGTACATTCCTCAATACAATAAACGCTGTATAGGGCAAACCTACAGCCAGCATTATACTTAATGGTGAAAAATTAAAGCCATTTCCTCTTAACTCAGGAAAAGACAAGGATGTCCACTCTCTCCACTTCTCTTCAATCTAGTATTAGAATGCCTAGCTACAGCAATAAGACAAGATGCAAACATAAAGGGGATCCAATAAGGAAAGAAGAAATAAAACTTTCCCTCTTGGCAGATGACATGATCTTGTATTTAAAGAATCCCACAGACTCCACTCCAAAATTACTCAAGCTGATTCAAAACTTTGGCAAAGTAGCAGAGTATAAAATTAAACCCCAAAATCAATGACTTTTCTTTATGCCAGCAATGAGAAAAGTGTGGCTGAAATTAAGAAAGCAACTCCATTTGTAATAGCCCCACAAAAAATAAAATACCTAAGAATTAACTTAACCAAAGAAGTGAAGGAACTCTATGATGAAAACTTTAAAAACTTGAAAAAAAGAAATCACAACAGAACTTAGAAAGTGGCAAAAACTCTCATGCTCCTGGATTGGAAAGATCAACATCGTGAAAATGGCAATACGTCCCAAGGCTATCTACAAATTCAATGCTTTACCTATCAAAATCCCAACCTCATTCTTCAAGGAAATAGAAGAGGCAATCAAAAAATTCATATGGAACAATAAAAGACCCCGAATAGAAAAAACGATCCTCAACAGAAAGAACCGTGCTGGAGGAATATCAATCCCAAATTTCAAACTCTACTACAAAGCCATAGTAATCAAAACAGCATGGTATTGGCACAAGAACAGACCTCAGGACCAATGGAATAGAATTGAAAACCCAGAAATGAACCTACAGACCTATAGCCATCTAATCTTCGAT
>NW_012267237.1:8399140-8415513 GCF_000151885.1 Dipodomys ordii
TGGCCAATAGACACATGAAGAAATGCTCAACCTCCCTAGCCATAAAAGAAATGCAAATAAAACAACATTGAGATTCCACCTCACCCCAGTTAGAATGGTTATAATCAAGAACTCTAATAACAACAGATGTTGGAGGGAATGTGGACAGAAGGGAATTTTACTGCATTGTTGGTGGGAGTGTAAACTTGTTCAACCACTTTTGAAAGTAGTATGGAGTTGCCTCAAAAGACTCCACATAGAGCTCCCCTATGACCCAGCAATCCCACTTTTGGGCATTTACCCAAATGTTCACAAACCAGACCACACTAAAGCTACCAGCACGACTATGTTTATTGAAGCATTATTTATCATAGCTAAGATATGGAACCAACCCAGATACCCCTCAGTAGATGAATGGATCAAGAAAATATGGTATGTATACACAATGGAATTCTATGCCTCTATCAGAAAGAATGACATTGTCCCATTTGTTAGGAAATTATATTAAGTGAAGTAAGCCAGGCCCAAAGAAATATAGGTCCCATGGTTTCCCTTATTGGCAATGAACCCTAAGATATGTATTCAAATGTTTTTTTCTTTCATAGGATTGTTTCTAACACATTTATAAAATGATTTCTTCGTTGCTTTGCATGTCCCGCCCCCACGGTATAAACCCTGCTTTCACTGTATTTGATGTTGGTATAATTTGTGGAGGGGAAGGAAAAAACAAATCATTTAAATAGGGATACAGGTGGACCCATTGCAACAATGAGATGTACAAGTCATTATGTCAAAAACGAACTTTACAACTTTGTTAGGGGGGAGGAGGATTGTGTAGGGGTCGGGAGGGGGGGAGGATGGGAAGGGATGGGAAGGGGAAACAAAGGAGGAGGCTACAATGCTTGATAAGAAATGTACTCATTATCTCATCCATGTAATTGAAACCCCTCTGTACAGTATTTTCACAATAAAAAATTTTTAAAAATCAAATTCAGTCAATATTTTTTACAAAGCTTAGAATTCCATGCATGTGAAAGACTCAGTTTTGTAAATCTTTAAAATTATAAGACCAGGGTTTATAAAAGGCTACTGTAATTTATCTTTTTGTTCTTGAGTTCAATGTCTTCCTTGCTTATTGTATAGATTTCCTCCTAGAAAATGAAATATAAAGAATATCCTAACCATTCTTCCCTTTCTTTGACATGCAGTTGATAATGTTTCATATTCTTCACAGTTCTCTTTTTTGTTTATAATCAATCCCTAATAGACCACATTTTTATCTTCATTTCCTTTACTTCCTGGCTACTTACACTGAAATTTTCTATTTGTTTGTTTGTTTTTTCTACTTAAATCTATGGGCTCGCATGTAAACAGAGATGTATTTCATTGAATTTTTGTGTAGAGAAGCTAAGGGACTGCCAACAACTCCGGAGGAATAATTATATAGAAAATATGACATACTATATTTCCATAAACAAGAAGGGAATTCAGGCTGCCTGCTTTTCCCATCATCTTGCCTATTGAAGAAAAGTTGCCATTGTAACTTTTCAGAAACAAGTGAAATTTTACATGAGCCAGAAAATCTAAGAGAAGGAAATATTTGTCCCAAGTTAGCATAGTCAATGACATAACAGAAGTCTACTTTAGCACACAGTAAGGTACTTTAAAAAATATTCCTTTATCTGCAAGGTTTCGACTAATCATGTCCCCTGTGGACACAGCAAAATATATTGTGAATTGTCCTCTGTGGCATTGAAACAACACAATTTTCTTTCTTTTTCTTTGGAATAAATATTAAAATAAAATGACAGTCATGGTTCTAAGTTTTGGCTCATTCCTTTTGAAATAGGAAAAATAGGATGTCATACATGCCTTTTTTTTCTTTCACCAAGTCTAATCATATATTGTCCCTGTTTTTATCTCATTATAAAATGATTTTGTAAAACAATAAATTGAGTCTGTCTTGTACTAAAAACTACAAGAATAAATTTAATACATGAGATAATTCAAAATGAATAAGATAGAGCTTTTCTCTGAATTCAAAGAGATTTGCTGAACACAAAATGCTCACAGTTTACTATGTACATTTTGATAGTTAAAGCAAGGGCTGTTCAATCCCTAAAATTATAAAATGAGGCAGAGTGCCATTAGCTTGTGTCTGTAATCCTAGCTACTCAGGAGGCTGAGATCTGAGCATCTGGGTTCAAAGTCAGCCCCGGCAGTAAAGTTGGTGAGACTCTTACCTCCAGTTAACCACCAAAATGGCCAGAAGTGGAGCTGTGGCTCAAGTGGTAGAGAGCCAGCTTTGAGTAGAAAAGCTGAGAAAAAGCCCAGACCTTAAGCTGAAGCCCCAAGATCAGCACACACACACACACACACACACACACACACACACACACACACAAGGATTAACACACTGAATTATTCATACTGCAAAATAACAAAATAACTTATGTGCTTAACCACCTACAACATAAAAATGATTCCTTATAATATGTAGAGAATTTCCCAGTGTGGTTAAAACACTGAACACCATCTACTTCACCACAAACAAAATAAAGCATCTGCAAATAATGTAGCATTTAATCCTGAAATCACTGAGGTTAGAAGTCCATTGAAAAAGTCCTAGGCAATTATTAGATTCAAAGACAAAACATGTGCTTTAGTAGTTCCGTTAATGCCACAGATAGTATTTCTAAGTGGACCTATTGAAAAAAATCTTAAAATAAGGCAAAACTGAAAGTATATTCCCAGCCTCAGAAGTAGTAGCAGAAAATGTCCCACTCAAAGTCTAATTTCACTGTGATTCTTTTTCCACTCTGTGCTAAGCATAGAATTTGTATCTGCCTTTTTTTCTGCTTTTGTGATAGGGGCAACTAATGCTATAAGGAGGTTTGCTTCTGGCATGCTCAGATCTTCACACAAAGCACTCCCCTTCCTGTGATTCTCCCTCATTGCTCCTCCCCCCGTCCTAAACAACACTCAGGGATCAAAGATCACACACGTATATTTAAATGATGGCCACCCTCCTGCCCTCTCTCCACTTTCCCATCCTGATGTGAACATTCAGATATATTTGGAAACACTCTGTTCAGTCAAAAAAGATTAGGCACCAAGTGTGATCTATAGGAAAAGCGAACATATGTAAACTAAGATAACTACACATGCAAACTTCAGATAAGTAACTAAAGGAATCAAACCAAACTTCTACTTTTTAATCTTGTTCAACATGATCTAACACTTAATACATGCACTAATTGGGAAACCATTTGTATTTGTACCATACGTCATTCATTTCTCTAATCTATCAATTGAATAGATAGTATCCAAAACACAAGGTGAAATTTAAGCAAAGGATATTGAAAGAATTTACAGAAAAAGACAGGGAGCAATCTCCACATTTCAAGTATTTTGGAGCCTATCCCACTCATAAAATCATATATCAAAACTAAATAAAATAAGGAAAATGCACTTTGTCTTGTTTGGAGCATAGCCCAAAAGAATCAACTAAAATTACTTTTTTTTTTTCTTTGCAAAAAAGACACTCAATGATCTTTTGTCATTCATGATTTTTCCTGATACAAGGATGTCAGCAAACTTAGGAACCAGACAGAAAATCATTTGAGTTTTATAGCTATGTCTTCACTATGAGTGCAACTACCCCACAGTGCTGAGTGAAAGAGCCATACAAAATACTTTAAAGCGTGATTGTGGCTGCTCTCTAACCCTTTATTCATAATAAACAGGTGACAGGAAATGAATGGATGTAAACCATGCTCCTTCAGTTCCTAGATCTAACCCATTTCCTATCCTATGTTACTTATTAATCATGGTAATAATGTCTTCACCTGTGCTATCATCAAACAACTGGGTATGACAGCTTTGCATCCTCAGGATGTCTCAGAACACTCTACATTTCTACGTAGATCACACAAGCAGTTCCTCCTATGGCATGCCTGAATCAATCATTTCACCCACATGATCAAATTTGTCATGCTTCAAATTACTTTACATCACAATGAATCAAACCAACATCTGAGTAAATGGACCAGTTTCTCTACTTCTTACACAGTTTATTCATACATTAATTTAGTTAACTACTGTTCAATCATTTGCATTATCTCCAGTGATTCCTGAGCCTCTCACAGACCCCTCCTTAACCTGCAACCTAATTTGTTTGATTTCACATCTTATTGCCCTAGTTACATTTCCAAAATCATATTTAATCTTTTACTTAAAAGGGACAAACTTACTCTGAGGCCTCCATTTGTCTCTCGAAATACGATCCCTTTTGGATACCAAATCCCATGCTACAGTTCATGTTCAGATCATGAGCTTTTCAGAAGGGCATTTTGGCTTGATTGGTTTTTGAAAGTGGTTGAGGAATTGGTGCTGCCTGACTTAGAACATGTTAATAATAGACACGTTATTAAACTGATGAGTCAGTGGACAAATGTTTTTTAAGTGATCCGATGGTTTGGTTAAAGTTTCCATGCCCTTTCCCAAGTGTTGTGTGTTTAAATTTAATTCTGACAGTGAGACTTTTAGATGTTGGAAACCTAATTCAAGATTGTGCTTGGAGACAGTCTCTGAAAAACAATTGTGCTTGGTTTTAGTTATTAGAATGGAGTATCCACGATTAACTCCTGATGGTTTGGGAAGAAGAGAGAGAGAGAGAGAGACAGACAGACAGACAGAGACAGACAGAGAGATAGAGAGAGACAGAGACAGAAAGAGACAGAGAGAAAGAGGTACAGAGAGACAGAGAGGGAGAGGGAGTGGTAAAGGAAGAGGGAGATGGAGAGAGAGACACAGAGAGAGAGACAGAGAGAGATACAGAGAGAGACAGAGACAGAGAGACAGAGAGAGAGACAGAGAGAGATACAGAGAGAGACAGAGACAGAGAGACAGAGAGAGAGAGCAAAAGAAGCTCCCCGGGACTGCTTTCTTCCTCTTGCCCTGTACTCTGCATCTCTGCATTAAACAGGACACAGCCAGACACCACCAGTTCAGACTCATGGACTTCCAAAACACACCTCCTTTCTTTACAACCCTTCCTATTCATGACACTCCGTTATGGCCAACAGAAAGCAGGCTACTAAGGAGACAAATCTGAGACTCATTAAAGTTAATGCATACTAAGCCAGTATTATGAACTTTTTATTGAATTTCAAAACCCTAGTTATTTTCTGTACATTTTCTCACAAAAGCCTATGATTAGTCAAAGCAGTGTTCTTCATGAATTTGACTCAAAAGATCAAAATCAGATCTAGAGAAATTAAATATAGCAAATAAGAACCTGCAATTCAAAACTAGTAGTATTTTGTTTTCAGTTTACTCCAATTCTTGCCTGGAGTATCAGCTTAAGAAAATTTTGGGATATTTTTAGATTTACCCATTTGCCTCACAATAATCTGTATTTTAGTTTGTTTTAAAAATAACACGACATTAACACATCTTTGTTCCATAATATTTTATGTTTAGATATAAGTATATATTCTGAAATATTTAAGTCAGACAAAATACACTTCTGTCTCCAAAACTTATCTCTTCTTTATAGTGAAAACTTTCTAAATTATTTTTCCAGCTTTAAGACATTGTATATCAATGTTTCCTATAGCTATCCTACTGGGCTCTTACTCCAATCTAATTACAACTGAGAACCCACTTACCACGTAACTGTTAAATCAAGTACCATTAACCCTTTCTCAGTCCCTATAACCTGAGCATCAAGCACCTAGTGCCACTATTCTGTTCTTAATTATATAGGATCAACTCTTTTGCTTTTTGCCTGTGAAGGAGATCATTTGGTATTTGTCTTTCTGTGCCTGGTTCATGACTATTTAGAAACTACCATTATTCATGCGAAATTTTAAATTAGAATTCATTCCTGTGCTTTGATTAATAACCTTGGAATGTTTTAGCTTCATAAATAATATACACAAAGATATCTATCCATTCGTGACTACGTAGAAAATGTAGTTTATCACACAATATCTTAAGATCATAGCTTAAGTGATAGAGTGCTTGCTTAGTTCAAGGGATATCTTGGGTTCAATCACCAGGGCACCATAAAAAGAAGATGGAAAGAGAAAGGAAGACGAAAGAAGAAGAAAAAAGAAGAGGAGGAGGAAGAGGAGAAAGAGGAGGAGGAGGAAGAGGAGAAAGAGGAGGAGGAGGAAGTTTGAAAATATTTTAAAATTCTGGTATACTTTAAAAGTATTATTTTCCTTTTCCATTGCCATATTCATTAAGTGAGTCAATAAAACAAGAATTATTTGCATAAGACGTAGTGGTGCATGCCTGTATTTTCAGTTTGAATCCAGCTTGGACTCCATGTTGGGGACTCTGCCTCAAAACACACAATCTGTAATTTAGTGTTAATTGGAGACAATTAAAAGAGACAAGTGGGGTTCACAAATGTATGCATAGGAAAAAATGGTAGAACAAAGAAGGATGATGAAATGTCAATGTCCTAAATACAGTGAAACAGCCTTAGGTCCCTCTTCTGTACTCCATTCAATTCAGCATAGCAAGTTCTGAATATAATTTTACTGAAAGTAGGTTTTGATTGTGCCCCTCCCACAAAGGCTTTAATATTCTTATCATCTACTGTTCTGGCAAGGACTTTGGCAAATGCAATCCGTCACAATCTCCATGACTTGGTGAATAAATTCCATTTTCATTCCACCCTTCTGGCCCGTTTCCCATAAATTTAAAAGAGCATAGCAGCAACTTGCTTGTTGTATTGATTTTTACAGCCTTGAAGGTGTTTTTAATCTGAAGAAAAGTAAACCTTTATTAACAAGTTGTCACTTTCAGAGCAGATAATTTTAACTTACAGGATTTCATTAGGAAAGAAAACATCCCCTTCCAACAATGTAGAGTGTTGAAAATTGCATTCCTGTTACATGCTGATTTCTAATTTTTCTAAAAGTTCTGCATTTAAGAAGTTCATTTGTTTATACTACACAATACTTTGGAGGTTATTTATTTTCAATTAATGTTCTCCTAGAGTTGCTCATTAGAGGGGAAAAGGCAAATGGTGTCTTTCATCTTTGTGCAACCAGACAAACAGGAATAAATACAATGGGAAGAAGGAAAATAGTCACCAAATTGATTTATTGTATGTGCAACTTCAAAGATCCAACTCAATTAATCCATTCTAATTTGGATATGTTGCAAGGTACTAATAATCTAGGGAAAACCTTCTTTAATTCTGTCTCTTCTGTTTTATACATTAATCTGCTGTCTGTCTTGCTCAATTAGAGCTGACTTCCTTCAGTTACCTGTCAACATGAATCAATGAAGTTTTACAGCGACTCATGAGTAAATGTCGACTGAATGGAGTCAGCTGTCTCACAATGGCACTCTCTCCTACTTCAAAGAAGGAGAATTCCTCCCAGAAAAGCTTAAATTACTTAATATCACCATGCATAATTCCAGGCATCTCAACAGTTGGTTGTACTAATCCTTTCTTATCTTAGACTCTTAAAAAGCAAGATCAGAATGGTAGAATTTGACCCTGAAAATTGTGTGTTATCTATATTAAGTATAGCTCCTAGTAGGACAGTTTCAGTCTCATTCCATGGTGTAAATGAAAATCCAAATTGTATTTGGAAGTAGCACTTTAAAAATACGTTAGATGTGTTGAGTGATGGTGACTCACATTCATACTCTAACAACTCAGAAAGCTGATTTCTGAGAATTACAGTTCAAAGCCAGACAGGCAATAAAGATCATGAGACTCTTCTCTCCAATTAAACACCAGAAAAAGAAAAAGAAAAAACATGTTTCAAAGTGGATTTGTAGCTTAAGCGGTAGAAGCCTACCTTTGAGAGAAAAACAGAAAGCTTAGTGATAGTACCTAGCCCTGAGCCCAGAACTAGCACCCATAAATGTACATGCACACACAAATAGCAAGCTAGCACACTCATTTCCACCTGCTGTGAACTGAGCATTCATTCAATCATTTTCTGTGAGATAATAAAAGAGTTAGATAGAACAAAAGAGCTTGTGTGAAGTCATACTGGGCAAAGCTTGGCTTAATTTTGTAGGAGTGCCTGATTTGTACTCCTGAAAGGTTTCTTCAAATTGAATTTGGATAGGAAGATAGTCAAGGGCTGAACTCCCACACCCCCTAAACACCTACAAGGGTGTCCACATTGCTCTTGGGGAAGCTGACCAGAGAAGTCTGTGCAGCTACACTTGAGTGTCTGCTGCTTTCTTTGTCAAGACCAGAAGTTAGCCACATTCCCAATCAGGAATGCCAGTTCTCCCTGTGAGAAAGGGAGATAACAGGGAACTCAGAAAGACCGATGTACCTGAAAAATAAAATTAATTGGGGAGACTCACTTGATTGATCCTGATACTTTCTGTGCCCAAGATTGAGCTGGTGGCCAGGGGCATAGCTAAGTAAGCAGGCATTTAAAGTCAGACTTGTTTGTATGTGTGCTTAACATGCCCAGTAGTCATGAATACAGGTGACCGTTGTGTTGCTGACTCCTAGTTTTCCAGAAATTTATTACAATTTGTATCCATTTGAGGAGATGAGACCTGTTCAAATAATTGCAGTTACTTATGTAAAATAAATATAAATGCAAGTTGAGTTCCAATGCCCTGTATTTAACAACAATATGCTGTAAACCAACTCAAGTAACAGACAAGACTGGAACTTTCATCTGTGATGAAAGCTATTCCCAAGTAAGTGAGATCTTATTAAGTAAGATTGAAGGATAGTTTCTGTATTAAATGTCATTGTTAATGGTAGTCTTTTTCTTGATAATTCTTTTAACCAATCTCCAGGAGAACATAATGGGATAATTATTTTATTCTTTAAAAAGGCTAAGTCCAAGTACTATACAAAACTTTCTCATTTCTCCACTCCCCAAGTGTCCTGCTAGTCCAAATTTTAGATAACATATGAAGAGTCAATGCTCAGAAGAATAGTATAGTTTGCTATAAGAACAAAAGCAAAGGAAAAAATGGGTTGGGAAATTAAGACATGACCATTAAGCTGCATGTTTCTTTGTAAAGAATTTTCCAATGCAAGAAATTGGCAGGGCTTTGCATTCTGAGATGAAAGAGCAATTTAGTAACTGTAGATGCATAAGGACAGCCTAAAGGATGGAGTTCTGCTGTCTTCCCTCTGGTGTCAAGAACTTTAGCTAACTCATCATGTTTGATACTTTTCATTTATGTAATGACACAGATTGAAGGAGGGCAAAAATCTGAATGAAAGAACATAGGGAGTGTCATAAAAGGAAACTGAACATTTTTTATCATTTTGAAAGACTTATGCAGAAAAGAAGCTGAAAATAAATATATATGTAAACACTTTGAGGTGATACACGTGTACACAAATGTATTCACCAAAACTATGATAATTCAGAGAATGTAAACAGTGCAATTCCTTAGAAAGGCTAACTCACAGTGCAACAAAATAAATACCAGTAAGTGGGCATTTGAGCCTTGAAGGACAAGGGAAGAGGGTAGACAAATGTAGAGAAGAATGGGTTCATCAGAATTCAATCCATATTCTGAAACATTAAGAAAATTGTGACAAGGGGTAGGATTGGAAGGGATGGGTGAGAATTAAAGATAATGAAAATAAATTTGTTAAAAAGGAAGCTGATTTCTATTGACTTGTACATTTTTCAAGATGTCCCTTGAGCAGAAATTGAAATAACATGTCATTTATGAATAGTATGCTTTGTTTCTCTGATTGCTGCTTTTTAAATATAGAAACAGCAGGCTGAGATAGTAGGAAAAGAACACAGAATTTAGAATAAGATGATTAAGTTTAAGTGAAAACTACGCAGTATTGAACATTGAAAAAGGTACTTAATATAATTCATGCTTTAGATTTCTCACTGATGTGAACAATAATATATATTTATCTGAGCTAAGTGCTAAGGGTAATTGCACTTACCAAGCCCCTGGGTAACACTCTCAAATAGCAGCCTCTCTAAATGCAAATACATATTTAATTTTCTCTAATTTGATTGTTCCTTATAATTAGAAATGAGCATCATCGTTTCTAGAGATGAGAATCCTTATGAGATTTTAAAAATAATTCATGGTTGAGGCAAAAATCTGGTGACCTGATACTGATTCAATTTTTTTCCTGACCACACACATGCACAAGCACATGCATGAACGCACACAAGTGTGCACATTTCCCAGGCATAGCTCTTTGCTGTGTAATAGGTACCACAACTACATAATCTACACGACAGCCCCACAGCCCCTGTGTGTGCCTTACAAGACTGAGTACTCTCACACGCATATCTAACCACAGATGAGATTTGTCCCCACTTTGGAGTCCGCCACAATCAAACACAGAGTATTTTGACTACTTTCAATCAAAATCCTTTCCACGAGCTGACATTTTCTATCACAGCTTTAGACACACATGGTCCTATTTTTGGTCTCTCTAGATCTATGTCTGCTGAACGTATCAGGTAAATACAATTCAACAGAATGTAATCTGCGGCAGTCTGTGTTATAATGATGTGCAACCACTGAGGTCTTCCTACATGCTTTCTACCTGCAGCTGTAAAACCCGTGGTGTTGCTCTTACAAACGAAAGCCACGAGAAAGCGAATGTCACCAGGTTTGGCTCAGGCTTTACTTTTGGGGACACAAGGCTGGTATTCCCACTCGATACCCAGTCCCCAAGATAAGAACGTCCGTGTTAATGGGCAGGAACACGTGTTTTCCTTGTGGGTAATTCAGTGATGGCGACCAGTCCTAAGCCCTCCATCCATATTTTGGGTCCTAAAGATGTGAATCATGGATATCAGCTAATGATGAACACAGTTTATGTATTGTCTATTTAGCCATCTAATTAGTCATTGAACGCCAGGGTGTGAAGCCTGTGCTTTTATAGGATCTTGCTCCAAACTGTCTCCTCTGCTGAGTTTTAGGAAATATGTCCTGTCACCGGTCTGCTGAGCTTCTGTCTTTGGTCTCTCACTCACTGATATCCATACCCCGTGAATTGAAAATGGCCACTGACAGCATCAAATCCCCTTTGACTTGGAACTGGACCTTGCTTGGGTGTCCAGTACTCTGGAGTTTTGATAGCCCCAAGACAGTAAAAGAGGATTTTACACACTTGCCACTGACACTTGCCGCGATAAGGGGACAGAAGTGTTCATCCAAGCTGGTGTGAAGGGGGGAGGGTGCGGGGAAGGCACATACACATTTCGTTGAAAGTCTTTTCAGTGTACATCCTTACTTCCTCCCTTGAACATATGCTCCATGAACAGATTGTCTATGTCCTGTTTGATGTTATACCCAGCAAGAAGAATAGGGCTTGGCAAATGGATGACCCTCCATAGAGCTGCCCTGAAACCATGACTGACTGAATGAATTCAGTAGGAACTAGCGTGTCTATTTTGTATATTAATTATATAGAGCAAAAAATGACTAAATCTGCTAAATGATCGAGATTGTCCTCATGTGTGAAGGTAAAATAAGTTAGTGAGAGTTTATTCTGGATGACCTGTCTCACATCTTACCCATACATGGGAGAGGTCACAGATGTAAAGCCAAGAAAATGGACCTACGGCACCATATTTACATGTATCGACTTAAAGTCTGTTTTTCTGCCTGAGAATGGGCATGATAATAAAGCTTGAATCAGTCACCACGATGGAATTACCACAATGCCATCATTTATGAACAATACAATTTAATCTTTTTCCTCATATAAAGTTTAAAGGGTCAATTTCTTTACACCTTTAAATAAACATATGAAGTTATGATATATGCTCTTGTTACGACTTAACATACATCATATGCTACTTAATAGAACAAATTGCACACTTACAAAACTACTATCTAAACTAGTTAATCTAGGCACTCAGTTTCAGATCTAAATTAGTGACAGAAACAGGAAAGTAAAATGTGCTGGCTGCAATTCAATTGTTACCCAAATCATTATTTGTTTAAAGTTGTGATAAAAATCAAATCAGACAAATTTACAAGATATATCAAAATAGTATTTGATTTAATGTTTAATTTGGTATCAATAGCTAAAGCAACATTCTCATTTCATGAACTTGCAACCTGAAATATGAAATATTTTTCTTAACTCTTAGCCTTAAATATTAAAAAAACTTTACTTTAAAACTTTGGTCAGTAATCTGTATTTTCAGGTCTTTATCAAACAGGTTATATTTCTACTTCAGGTGTGTGAGGAGGGGTTGTGGGAAAGGAAAGAAAGGAGAGAGAAGGAGGGACTGGGGGAGGAGGAGGAAGAAAGGAGTAGAGAGGGAGAGACAGAATGTTATGTCACACAAAGATCATAATTAACTCATCTTTAATTAAGAAATAGAATGTTCATCTTGAGTACCAGAGGACTAGGATTTATTATGTAGAAGTGGATGAGTTTTATTTTGTGAACTGGCATTGAATTTTATTTACCCTTACAAGCATCTTTAGTTGCTCACAAATATGATCTAGCATATTTTGTTTTCTTTGTCAACAAGAAGGGAGAATGAAACGGAGCCATAATTGTAATGTGCATTCACCACCTGTTGCTTCAAAATCAAAACCAAGGCTTCTCTCCTGAGAAATATCCTAGGCTCCTAGAATTTCAGCATATGCCTCACCCCTGTATATTTTATGTCCCTCGTTCATCTTTTATTAATAGTTACTGGGTCTAAAATTATGTGATCCTATCAATTACCTGGGTATACACACCAAATGGCTTCTAGTTATTGTTGTTTGTACTTGAGTGCATAATATTATACATACATATTTTCAGGAAGTGAAATTCTATCATTGATATTTCCAGCTGAAAGAATTATGCATTTATAATTTTATAATTTTAATACAAATATCTTTTAAAAATACTTCTTTGTTGTATACACAAACATGGAGAAAGATTTTTCTGTACCTCAAACTTTGCCAAAAATGTTCATTAATGAGGTTATTATGAATGTTTGAATGTGATGTGTTAAATGCTATATAAAATGTTTATCATAAATCAGCTGAATTATAAAATTTTTCATAATTATATTGTATAAACTTTTTATTAAATAAAATTAAAATTTCAATAATTCATTTGAGTAAACGCTGTATTTTTTTTCTCTTTTTTGTTGTAGGATGTGGGGCTTGAACTCAGGGCCTGGGTACTTTTCCTGAGCCTCTTTGGGCTCAAGGCTAGCACTCTACCACTTGAGCCACAGCACCACTTCTGGGTTTTGAGTGGTAATTGAAGATGAGTGTCCCACAGGGACTTTTTGGCCTGGGCTGGCTTCAAACTGTGATCCTCACATCTCAGTCTCCTGAGTAGCCTCCTAGCTAGGATTACAGGAATGAGCCACTAGAACCTTGCTAAACTCTGTGTTATAAGTTAAATTATTGAATTTGAAAGCTAATAGAAAATATCTGAGGTATAGGGAACAATATAAATGTTGCTAATAGTCTGTGAAAATCTGAAGGAAAAACTGGAGGCTTCCAAATATTTGAAACTTTTACACTTTCAAGTACACTTTCAAGATGGCTTAAATTAATTGAGGTATGCATGTCATATTATTGAATGATATGTTTCATCACAAAACAAAGAAAAATTAGTGGTGTCATTATTGACTAGGGTAATTTCTAAGTTTAAGATACAGACTGGCTGATAAATAGTTCATTAAGCAATAATCATCATTGCACAACGTGTTGCAGAATTAGGTTTAAGAAAATTCAATAACAGAAGGAAAGGTAGCAAGAATATCTATTATAAAAGAATAACACAATTATATTTCATATAACTATTTTATGGACTTATAATGGTGCAAAATTAAAAAAAAAGCCTAGTGGTTTTACATTCTCACAGTCTTCTCCATTAAATATTTCTTGTCTTTAGAATGGGGACCAGCCTGGGCTGGGAAGGTGGCTCAGTGGTAGAGTGCTTGCCTTGCATTCATGAGGCCCTGGGTTTGATTCCGCAGCACCACATCAGCAGAGAAAAAGCCGGAAGTGGCACTGTGGCTCAAGTGGTAGAGTGCTAGCCTTGAGCTGAAGAGCTGAGGGACAGCGCCCAGGCCCAGAGTTCAGGCCCACGACTGGATCTCCTCCCCTCCCCCCCAAAAAAAAGAATGGGGACTAGCCTGAGCTTGAAGTATGAGTGACATGAAATATTTCCAGGGGGAGACAGGACACTGTGTTTCAGATAATGAATACCAGAAGGACAATTGAGAAGGCAGGCAAAACGTTAAAAAATACACATAATCAATTCAAGATTTCATGATAGTCAACCAAAAGTTCGTGCGGCCAAGATATCTAGATTCTGGTGACAGCCCTACTTGGTATTCAGATCATCGACTTCTTCACATGGGGGTAAAAAGTTGGATGGATCTCTTGTATGTGGGCACAAATCCCGTTGAGAAAGGCTCCCATTCATGATGTAATGCACCTCCAAATGTGTGATGTCAGGATTGAGGATTCCAGCATAGAATGTGGGCTGGGCCACTAAACAGTCCTACCTACACACACACTATCACATGTTCTTTAATTCTATTTTAAAAAAGAAACCACTTCATCACTATTTTAAAAGTAGTTCATATATATATATGTATGTATGTATATGTAGATATATATGTCTATATAGTCATGCATGTATCTATGTGTATATATATGCATATATATTCACAATGACAGTGGTCAGGGTACCGTTTTTATTTTGTACAAGAGGAGAATGAACCAGTTTCTAATTGATCGCAAAAAATTATTTTTTTGTTTTCTCACACAGCAAAAGTTCAATAGTCATTTCATTTACCTGTTCTTTACAAGATAAGGACAGGAAGTTTTAACTTGTGCTTCTAAAAGAAAGAAACAGCAGCGCACTCTGAAGGAGGCTTGTAAGTGATCTGAGGCAAGGACAAATGGAGGATTACACAACATATTTTATAGCAGCGACCATTATGCATTTCAAAAACAAATGAACTCAGAAATAACAAAGGTAAGCATGGTCATTAAATAGCAAACTGTGTTTGATTGTTTATGTCTTTATGGCTTTTTCTTTCTAATTCTGTTGACATACTGAGAATTTTCAGGAAAAGAGATGAATGTCACACAGAATTCTAAATGAATTTCATAAACCAAAATCTCAGAGGCAGAAGGATAACCAAGCAGCCTTTACCTAGGAATCAGTTTCTTATAGAAATAACTGGTCTTGAAGTGTTTTTTTCAATGGAAATTCTACCCCAGAAATTGGAACATAGCACAACTACTTATTAAAATAAAATCAATGAAAATTTGCAAAAACCTGCTATTTATCAGACTATTCCAATCCTGCCCTTAGTCCAAACCTGTAAAAAAATGAAGCAAAACTATAAACGATTGTGACAGAACATGTAATAGAGGCACATATAATTTTCAACAGAGTATAACTTAACTTCCTTATGGAAAGTTGATGAGCATTTTTTTTCAAACATCTGTAGTCCTTGAGAATCATTTCCCCAAGCTCCAGATCTCTTGAGGTAGGGACTGAAGCTAAGTCTCCTGGCTGTAAAGCAGGATATCTGTTAGCTGCCGACTTGCAGAGTTGCATCAAAATGTGTAAAAACTATATTCCCTGTTAGCATCATCGGAGTGGCTTACTTTCAACCTAATCCCATAGGACTTTATTTTGAAATCATATTTCCAGACTTTCCTTCAATCATGTGTGAAACTTTAGAAACATATCATAAATCATGCCACATCCAACTGAGGTGCTTCTACAGATATATTTGAGAGTCATTAACTCAGACAATTGTTAGTCTTGAGTAGTGAAGAAAAGAAGATGCTAGAGTACACATGAATATGTTTAAAATTCCTGAATAAGAGGGAAGGAAGAAAAGATGAAGTGAGATACTTGGAATGTAGGGAGAAACTATTTAACTGTCCAGTGGAATTCCCACATAACTGGATCATATAACTTGGTATTTTTGTATGTTTTGTTATTGTTAAATACTTATACAAAGGAGTTGTCATTTAACAAACAGTTTATGAACATGATACATCTTGATCAATAACACCTTTTTCAACATTATCACCCACTCTTTCCCTTCCCTCCCCTTCCCTTTCTTCTTAATTTTGTACGAGACCCATTGCAACAATGAGATGTACAAGACATTGACCTCTTGACTACCTTCTTCCCCTCTTCTCCTCTTCATTCATCTACGAAGCCCCTTGAGCCCACCTCACTCCTTTGGAGCACCAGCTTTCTTGGTGTTTCTTTTGTTGAGCTTGCCTTTCTAAGGAATTATACGATTTGAGTTCTCCCTTGAATCCACCTTTTTTTTAAATTTCTTTTCTTTTTATTGTGAAAATACTGTACAGAGGGGTTACAATTACATGGGCAAGATAATGAGTACATTTCTTATCAAGCATTGTAGCCTCCTCCTTTGTTT
>NW_012267237.1:8415878-8602103 GCF_000151885.1 Dipodomys ordii
GGACCTATGTTTCTTTGGGCCTGGCTTACTTCACTTAATATAATTTTTTCCAAGTCTTTCCATTTCCTAACAAATGGGGCAATGTTATTCTTTCTGATGGAGGCATAGAATTCCATTGTGTATATATATATCACAATTTCTTGATCCATTCATCTACTGAGGGGCATCTGGGTTGGTTCCATATCTTAGCTGTAGTAAATCGTGCTGCACTAAACATAGTTGTGCTGGTAGCTTTAGTGTGCTCTTGTTTGTAAACATTTGGGTAAATGCCCAAAAGTGGGATTGCTGAGTCATAGGGGAGCTCTATGTGGAGTCTTTTGAGGAACCTTCATACTACTTTCCAAAGTGGTTGAACAAGTTTACACTTCCACCAACAATGCAGTAGAATCTCTTTTTAAAGTAATTTTTTGTTGTATGTATCCAGAAGATAACATTAACAGTGTTGCAATAATGGACTCAAGACTTGATTAACTGTTTAAATTGATCTTTTGGTAATTTGTATTCTTTAATGAAAGTATATAAACAAGGACTGGATCCTTTGATTATGAGTATTTTTCCTCAAGCGTTTGTGAAGATAATGAAAATAAATATTATGGTCTTACTGATGAAAGAAGCTCAGCAACCATCTGTTTATGATGAAGCCTTGGGAACAATTCACATGCAGCGTGCTGTAGCTGTCATCTCCTTTACCACCCAAGTTCAGAGCAAAGAATCAGGGACTGCAGTACTGACAGGTTCCAAGAAAAAAAAGCAAAGAGCAATATGAATTTTTAAAGAAGAAACAGACTGCACAGAGTGCAAAGGATGAGCACATAGAGATGACCAATGTGACTTACCAAAACAAGTTTTCCTTCCAAGAAACTAGGACAATGGAAATGTGGAGTGACAGTTACTTAGAGAATGAAATCAAATAGTCCAAGTGAAAACATAAAGTCTCACGGTGAGAAAATGACAGCAGAAGAATATCAATGGAAAGTGAGAGAGGGAATGATCTATCCATGTTTGTAATTAAAATAGTTTAGAAAGTTAAGCACTAGATAGGCTGAACACACCGAATCATTAGGTGGATACTGTGCGAATTAATCATGAACAGAATCACTTGAAAAAAGCACCATAAATGGACATTTCCGTGATATCTCACTGTGATTTTCAGAATACCTCTGTTTTTTTTTCAGGGCTTTTGCTCTAGAAAATTGCAGAGTAAATAGGTGGAAATATCATTTTCCTGAAAATAAGAGACAGGTTCCCTGGAAATAAAAGAGTACAGAATGGAATTTGTGGGAGGTGAACAGTGGTTTCTGGGATGGGAGTCTTGGTGATTTGCTTTGATTTTCTTCTCTTTGCCATAGTAATAGAAACATCTAGAACTACTAAGTCATTATGATGATGGTATCTCATGCTGCTGAGTCCCAGTTACTACTAGAAAATATCTATATGTAGATATGCTTTGCAAATCAGACATTGGACCAGAGTTTTGGAAAAAGCAATATTAACCTGTACCAAAGCTGCCAAAGCAGGTGAGGTAACGGCTCAGAGATGATGATGGGAAAACAGTGAACATGAAGGAAACACACACCTCCCACTCTTAAGTAAAGAATTTCGTGTTAAGGTGTATGATTAATATGACCAAATTCACATGTTTATTTTGGGCATCTCTTTCATGTTGCACGCTGACTATTCTTGGTATAGTTCTGTAACAGAAGGTTTCAGGAGGCTGCATTGACTATTCAGGCTGCTAATAATATATGATGACTTACTTATCCTCACTTTACATATAGAAAATAAATGAAGCCACTCATCCAGATGAGTTAGGAATGTCCTCCCATCAAAATGCAAGTGCTTTTGTGTATTATGTGCTATGCCCACTGCAGGGGAGGAAATGTGAATGGACTACAGATGTCTTTGTCAGTGTTGTTATTTTGTTGGGGGGGTGTTCATCTTTTTTTTGTCAGTCATGGGGCTTGAACTCTGGGCCTGGGTGCTGTCCCTCAGCTCTTCAGCTCAAGGCAAGTGCTCTACCACTTGAGCTACAGCACCACTTACGGTTTTCTAGTGGTTTATTGGAGATAGGAGTCTCATGGTCTGTCCTGCCCTGGCTGGCTTTGAATGGCGATCCTCAGATCTCAGCTTCCTCAGTAGCTAGGATTACAGGTGTGAGCCACCAGCGCCCAGCTATGTGTTCGTCTTTTTATTGATGGCATTAGGGTTTCCGTATAATTTCCTATGCTTCTCTTCTTTATGATTTTTTTAAGCCTCATAGAATATATTTTAGAAAGCCATGAGTCAATGTACCCTTCTGTCTCTGAAATATTATTGGACCCATGAGATTTCTCATGTTTTAAAGCTGAGGAACAAATGAAGAGGTATGAATATTTTCCTCATCTCTTCCTAAGCACTAATATCTACAACAAATAAATGTACCAATTCATTTTCATTTTCATGTAATTTACTCATATATTATATTACTGCTTATTTATCACAGCATTCAATGCACATTAATTGAGCAATTACTGCTAGAGTTACGTTATATACAGGGATGAACACTACAATAAGTGAAATAAGTCATGATGTTGTCTCCTATGAGTCTAGAGAATTCCTTTGGCAATCAAGTCTTTATTCTTCAAAGAAGTTCCAAGAGCTTTCAGTTTATGACCTGTCCAATAATCCTACACCTGACTTGATATGCCGAGATGATCTGAACTTGTATTGAGCTGCCATATTGGAACTTTCAAAAGTGGCATAAATTTTTTTCCCAAACTTCTACATTTTCCTCTATTTCGGTATTCTTAATCTACCTCTCTTTACTGATCATGATAATTGAATGATATCCTCTGTTACTTTCTTGGTGATGATGATACTTTACCTTAGTTTAGACACAGTTGGGTAGAGTGAGAAAATCTTTCTGATGAATCAAATAAAATTCTGTCGTTCCTGCCTTTCCTCCATGGTTAGGTACCTTTGTGTAGATTTATTTTTGTTTTTCTAGGTCTACTAATTGAAGATTTAAGAATATTTTGAGGGGCTGGGAAGGTGGCTCAGTGGTAGAGCACTTGCCTTGCATGCATAAAGCCCTGGGTTTGATTCCTCAGCACCACATAAGCAAAAAGCAAAAAAGCTGGAAGTGGGGCTGTGGCTCAAGTGGTAGACCACTAGCCTTGAACTGAAGAGCTGAGGGACAGCGCCCAGGCCCAGAGTTCAGGCCCCATGACCGGACACCAAAAAAAAAAAAAAGAATATTTTGAGTGGGAAGCTATCACTCTGAGTAAATAACAGTTGTTTAAATATAAAAGTTGAATCGTTATTTAAAAATTGAGTTTAACTTCAAATACCAGTAACTTTTAAAGAGATAATTTTATATCAACGATATGGGCATTTTTTCTGTGTACAGAACTAATGTTCTGTTCATTGATTCTGATAACCATTCTTTTCCCTGTTTTCACCAGAGGATCTTCCTCATATCCATTAAAGAACCACTTGATTTGCTGTAAATGAAGCCCAATAAATTCGAGGTGGTTTTCAGGTTGAAGTCCTCAATTATTTCTTACCCTCTTTTTCCACTTGCTTCCTCAAGGAACCTATCAAAATTATTATTTTAAATCCCATTCTGTTATGAATTCTGTGGCTTCCCTCTTTGTTAACAAATCTCACAGTGTTGGCTTTCTGAATGAATCTATCCCCAGTTTTCTGAGAAGTTCCAAAATGTTATTGATTTTCAGTTATTCCAAATTTGACTTGTAGTAGCAATGGGACCAAGAACTTGCATTTTACAAGTTGCAGCTAACATCAGAAGTTATTGTGTTCTCATTATTGACTTGGCTATTATTGTTAACTATTTACATTATCCATCTGGTTATTGTTATTAATCTGTGTTAGTGCTATATCATCTAGGTTCTGTTAATTTGAAACAATAGTCAAAACATAGGGGAAACACAGCTATAATGTACAGAATCATACATCTGAAATATACCTCAAGAACCATTATCTGTATCTTACTTCTAACAATGGTGGTACCATTGATAATTACAGACTCAACAAAGAGAGCCAGGAAATGGATTATTAAAAATACGGGTCCAAGATTTAAAAGTAAGAATCATTAGTTTTAAGTTCAAAGGTTCGTGGATTTTGCTTATGAGTGTTTTGCACAGCTGGGGACTGTGAATGGAAAATGTCACCTGGAGGGAAGTTCAGCTTGCCCTAGGAGACTTTTGTAAAATTCCCTCATCACTGAGAGGATGGTCAGGGGGCAGAGAATATTCAATAACAACCCAAAGGACACTCAAATGATTCATCACCACACCATTGGAGGATGAATTCCTATCTTGTCAAAATTAGTAAAATCTTTATAAAAGCAAAGAAAGTTTTCATCCTCCAGTTAATAAAGACCTAGCTCTCAAACATTGTCAGATGTAAAATTTGTGTCATTTTGTAAAACAAGGCTTAAAATATTGCTGTGCTCTAAATTGGGGGACAAGAGTTTTTGACTTGAGCTTTTACATAGCTTTTGAGAAATTAATCTCACCTGGAATCATTTTATTGACAATTGAGTGATTTCAATAGCTTTTTAAATTATCCTGCTAAGGGCAGGAATTTGAAGGTGAAAGCAAAGCTATTAATGTTATAAACAACTTGATGTTTCTTAAAGGCAAGTTATTTCCATCCTGAGAGTCTTGAAACTTTTACTGAATTTGCTTTGATTGTAGAGTAGGTTGATTTTCTTACCAGGTATATCCAAGATCTGTTAAGTACAAGCTGAGTTGTACAGCTGCAGTTTTATTTAAAAAAACAACTATGATCCTAAATATTCTACTCTACCTTACAGTGTGTGATGCTCACTTTATCCTACTTTAGTGTTGTTGGATGGGGTTTTTAAATACAGAATATCACCTTAGTATGGACCCAATATGAATGAGATTCTATGTACCACAACAAGTAAGAATACTAACATCATATTCATCTAGAACTATCTGGCAACTAAGTTTATAGATATATTCAAACGGTGATATATGTAATTGGTCTCAGTATCTACCAACAGTGTTGGACATGCAACAGGTAACTTTAAATCTCTAAAAACACCCAATGTTTCTTACTAAAAAAATCACAGCATATGTGTTTCAATTTCAAAATTACAGCTCATTAACCAGTGTTGTCTGTCATAAAACTCTGAAGGAAATCAAACACACATCAAGGTCTTAAGATTCTAAAATGCATCCCAGAGTAGGAATGCCATAATGAGAGTAGAAACTTAAGGAAGAAGCTCACAGTTTGGCAGTCCCATTTTATCCCTTCTCTGTGTTCCTTTGTTCTTCTGAAATTTTGTTATACATCACAATAATGCTTGAACATCCACAGATTTCAATTCCAAAGTTCGAGAGAAGACAAGACACTGTTTGGAAGTGATAAACTCACTGAGAGAACTTATCCTTTCATTTTGAATACTTAGTATAAAGATGAGTTCAAATATCTGTGGCCAATAGGTATAAACCATATGGTTAAAATGTAGAATGCACCCACTCAGGATGACTATTTGATTTTCAAATCACGGCCATCCAGATTCAGGGCAAGGGCACTGTCCCTGAGCTTCTTTGTGTTCAAGGTTAGTGCTCTACCCCTTGAGTCACAGCACGACTTCCAATGTGTGAGTGATTAATTGGAGACAAGTGTCTCCTGAGGACTTTTCTGCATTGGCTGGCTTTGAACTGCAATCCTCAGATTTCAGCCTCCTGGTAGCTAGGATTACAGGCATGAGCCACCAGCAACTGGTGATTTTAAATCATCAAGTCTACACACAGGAACATTTTAATTTTTATGTACAATTCCATGTACCTTATATTTATATTCAGGAGAGGATGGCAGTATATTAGCTTATTTAGCTTAATTGTTGTGCTGATTGAATTCAACTTTTAGAAGACATTATTTGCAACTTGGTATCTTTATTGCTGTGTCATTCATTTCCCTTTCAAACCTTGTTTCTTCAGCCCACATGAGATCTGCCACCTCCATGAGTTCCTGTGAAATGAGGAACATGGGAAAATAGTTCGCATTACCTTTTTGCAGCATTCTGCATTACAAGAGTCTCTGTTCTAATAAAGCATTTCTTGAGTGTAATATTTAGGTACATGGCACAGGGCTTATGATAGAATATATATATATATATATATATATATATATATATATATATATAAAATTCTAAATACTTAGAATCACTGACAAGCTGTGGAGAAAGTGCATGCGGCTGAGTTCTTTTCTACCCCTCAAAGGGAAGTGCTTTGCAAGAGCTACAATTTCTTTTTTTTAATTTTTATTGTCAAGATGGGTTACAGTTGCATAAATAAGGCAATAAATACATTTCTTGTCAAACTTGTTACCCTCTCCTCATTTTTCTCCTACGTTCCCTCCCCTCAATGCCCCCCTCCATAATTTGTGCAGATTGTTTCCAACATATTGTCTTGTGTATATCGCTGTTGCATTGGCTCCCCCTTTTCCCTAGCCTCACCATTTTGTTGTTCCCCTAATCTTCCCTAATTCAAATAAACATAGATACAATACCAAACATAGATACAATACCAAAATCAAATGCAGTGACAACAGAGGACATACCGTAGGATGAGGAACACACAAAAGAAACAAAAAAAAATCACATAGTACATTAAAAACAACAGCAAGAAAGAAAAACCTCTTGTGCCCATGTCTTAAAGTTCATTTCGCTTAGCATCATCTTATATGTTCATATTTGCATAGCTATTGAGCCATTCTGCTCAATTTCTTAACGTTATTTTTTAAGCCTAGGAACATGCTCTTGAGAGTGAATAGTAAGTTGATATGTACTTCCTTCAATCAATCAAGAGCTAAATCCAGCCTTTACCTTGTTTATGTAATTGTAACCCCTCCCTCTGTATGGTATTTTCACAATTAAAAAAATGAAAAAAGAAGAAGCTATGAAAGTCCACATGAGAAATGAGGTAGGCAGCATGACCATGATGAGAACATGCCAAATGTAGTAGAGAGTTCACTTAATCCCATTAGCAGGTGAGCTAACAAACACTGGAAGGGAGCCACTTGTATGGTAGCTGTTTATTTATTTAGAGAGACTGAAGCTGACACTGACGGAAATAGATAATCTTCCAGATTAATGATACATGCAATGCAGCTATTAAAAGAATAACCAACTATAATTTTCTATGTTAAAATGGCACGTTTTTATCTCTCTGTAAAGGTTTCATAGAAGAGTTTCACCTAAATGATTATAGTCTGCCAGTCATCCAGAGCTAAAGTAACATTTGATGTAAAATGGATGGATCATGGCAGGGTAATATTGGTGGCTTACACCTGTCATCCTGGCTGCTCAGGAGGCTGAGCTCTGAAGATCACAGGTCAAAGCCAGCCTGGACAGGAAAGTCTATGAGATGCTTATCTCCAATAAGCTACCCAGAAAAAAAAGGAAGTGGCGCTGTGGCTCAAGTGGTAGAGTGCTAGCCTTGAGCACAAAGAGGCTCAGGGACAGTGCCCAGGCCAAGAGTTTAAGCCCAAAACTGGCAAAAAAGAAAAGAAAAGAAAGGAAAATGATGGATCATTGAAATGAAGATAAATGGGAACAAGGCAATTCAGGCATCCAGCAGTTTGTGCTCAACACATTTTAAATTATCTTTTAAAACACTATAAGTGATTAAAAATTTAAAATTACTTACATAAAATGCCAGTTTTTATTCAACTATAAAATATTTTCTTGATTCATATATGTTTCTTCTGTTTATTTATTTTATGTAGCAAATAGGCCATTAAGTATTCTTAATCAATGGTCTTTTCATGCACAAGAGCTAAAGAACTCACATCAGGTCTTTATAGGACCTATTTGTTTATAACAATTCCTTGTGTCTAATTGCATCTCTGTTCTTGAAACAAGGCAAAGACCAGAGAAATAACATTTTTCCACTCTAGACAAAAGAGAACTTAACTCCGGACTTGTGTCTTCCATGCTCAGAAATGCCATTCAACATGAATGTCCACACCACCAAGGGAAGTAGGATGCAGGAAAACAATCTCACGACTGTGGTGGTCTTTGGTTTAAACACCTCCAGTGGTCCTGGTTTGCCTCATTCTTATTCTAAACTCCACAGTCTGAAATGTGTTTTGATGCTTGCTTCCTGTCTCCACTTCTGGTCAGCAGACATTGAATATGGTAATTGACTGAACATCCTTCAGGCCTCTATCCTTCTAACACAATGGCCTTCTTCTCTCAAGATATTATTCATCTATAGCCTTTTGCCTGGTATGTAGGATTTGGTTCTTTCCCATTATCCTTGTGTATTTCTGTCTTTATTATTCTGCTTAAGTATAATAGGGAGGCATATTATCTCTTAAAATAAACTGAAGTCATTTGAGCAGGTGACATTAAAGTATGACACTTTTCCCACCACATAGACAGTAGCTTAGCTTTGCTCCTGAGACATTGTCATAATAAGTTCTATATTATTGTTACTTTAAAGAAATGCTAGTTTGTTAAGTTCAAATAGACACCCATTTTGTCTAGAAACCAGTTCAAATTACTTAGAAGTATAAATTATCTTTATAAATGATACCAGATGTGCTAAGACAGGCTACCTGTTCTATGTTTGATCTATTTGACTTACTTTCTTTTATTCACATGGTATTATTGGACATTATAAAGATGACTGAACCAAGGTAATCCCATCAATCCAGTAAGTCACCATATGCGCACACATGGCTCTGGTACTTGAGCACAATGAAGACTCAAAGGTTCTAATGTTTGTGGGCTTTGTGGCATGTTGATGTTGTTTCAAATGTGATGCAATGAAAAACATCATGCAAACTAATGCTGGCTTTTTTCTTCTAGCTCACAATGAATTGCAAGATGGGCAAATGCTTACTAGATCTGAAAAAGCTAGCTTTTTTGTTTAGCAATTTATCCCCAAAGAAGCCAAACTGATGAAAATCACTGAACCAGAACTGGCAGCTTGTCAGTTCTTCTGCTCAATGAGAAGTCAGGAAACAGACCCAACTCACCAGAGACCACTCAGCTCAAGACAGCAATGGCCCACAGGCTTTCATTGAAAATAATTTCTAGAACCATTCAAATGTAGATGTATATACTCATTGGATGTTAAGAAGAAAATCATTTTCATACCTATTCATTTATTCTATGACCTTGCAATTAAATGTTTGGAAGGGAGTCAGAGGGCAGAGTGACTTTTAAATTGTGATTACTTTTTCTAATCTTTTAAGAAGAAAAGATAAATGTAATTGTTGAAGTAAACCTATTTTGGGAGCTTTATAAAAAAGTATTACTCCCACATCAGTTCCTTATGCCAACACTTTGTGAATCTTAAATTCTCATTAAGAATTTCAGATAGATTCAAGATAGATCTGACAACATATTGAGAGTGCCAACTAATTACATTTAAATAACAAAAAGCTTTTCAGTTTATAATTACCAGTAACCACCATCTAGTAATTTATTTCCATTCAAACAGAAAATAAATTTTCTTTTCTGTACATTCACAGTTCTCTCCACTCATTAGTGATTTTATGATGGGATTAAAAGCTATGATCTTCAAACCTGATGATTTAGATGAAAGGCATACACTAGAGTTGATAAATGGAATTATTAGACTCAATCAAAAAATCTTATTTTAAGTACTCCATTAGAGGTCAATTGTTGATGAATTTGTTAGCTGTGTTTACTAAATCCATTCTTCTACATAGCAACCAGATTTTTCTTTTGCTAATATAATAAAATATACAATTTTGTTCCATCAGTTCTTTTTGACAAATGGAGATCCAGAGAAATGGTGAAAATGCATGGAGATTAGTGATTTATGGACTATTTTCATGATGAAAGAACACTATAAACCACAGTGAAAATGACCCATCAATTTCTCATGGCTCACACATGTTATAACACAGAATTAAGAAGACAGCCACATGTGGCATACTGAAAAAGACTGTGTTGAAGTAAATGAATATATAGAAAGAAAATGTAATTGAATGTTCTTTTTGAAATTTAGCCAGGTAAAAATTATTTATATATGCATATATATTTATATTTATAAGGGACCTGTATTAACCTAAGGAAATATATATACATTTATCATATATAATATTTATTATAACACATACTAAAACATATTTTATATAAGCTATAAAAGTATATTATATAATTTACATAATATATGGAATTTATATTATATGAAGTCTATATTATATATAGATTGTGTGTATTATATATAGATTGTGTGTATATTATATAGATTTTATAGGTTACATATGTGTGCATACTATATGATGACTATGATGGCTGATTCTTCCCAGGGATGAAAAGAGGTTTTACAAACACGCACACACCTACACACACACACACACACACACACACATCTCAATTAGTGTAATGTACATAAAATCAGGAGAAGAATTATATTATCTCAATTGATGCAGCAAAAGACTTTTATCAGATTTCAGAACAGTTTTATGGTAAAATTTCTGAAGAAACTAGAAATAGAAGAAATATACCTCAATCTATATATAAACATTATACTAACTGGAGAAAAGGTAAACTAATTTCCTGTAAAGTCTAGAACAAGGCCAGGTTGAATACATTCACCACTATTACACAGTGTAAGAATTGAGTTCCTCACTGGAGCAGGAAAGCAAGAAGAGAAAAATGGATTCAAGTATAGAAGGATGCATTCAAATTATCCCCATTTACACCTGATGTGGATATACATCTCACCAAATAGTAGCACATTTAGTAACATGATGATGTTGCTTGGTGACTCTGCTGAGGAAATCCATGCAGTTAGATAATTTGATATTTTTCTTTCCTTTTCTGCTTCATTTACAAACAGCAGTAATAATAGACTAATCCCTAATCACAGATCTGTTCCAAATAATAAACTAACATCGATGGAAAATCTAAAGCACAGTCAGATTAAAGAGTGCTGAAGTGGCTTCTCTAGAGGCAAAAATGGTAGCTGTGTAGCCATGACAACCTGATTTTAAGTCAGTGGAATACTGTGAAATCAACGAGTAAGATAGCAGCTCTTGTTGCAGCACATTTAGCACGACTAATCAAACCAAGGTCAGGAGCTGGTAAGAGCTGGGCAGTGAAAAGATAAACTTCTGTGGCAGTTTCTAAAAATATTGTCCACAGACGCAGAGAATAACTGCTTTTGTGTTTATGCATGGCAGAAAGGATACTGCAAAATTCAGGAATTTTTGACATTGTGGACAATTAAACTGTCCTAATGAGCAACTTTCCAAGTAAAATATAATAGACACAAAAGCTGTATTGTCTGAGAAAGAGGCATGGCTTAAATCCAGGGGTCTGGAAGATCCCCATAGTCTCCTGCTCATTCCTTGGGTGGATTTATTGAACCTCATTTTGGTCCATTTCATGCCCAAATCTATAAAAGTTATTTAAGTTAACATCCTTGGAGAATATTGCCTTTCCTAAAATCTGCTTTAAATACACAAATATAATATATATATAATATCTGTGCAGATAGATTATAAATTAATGATAGGTAAATAAATAGATACATAATAGATAATAGATGATACATAGGTAGAGAAACAGAAATATAATGTCTTATTTTATGCAACTATATTTTCCTACTTGATCTATTCTTTGTGTCTGTCATGGGGTTTGAAGTCAGGGCCTGATAGCTATCCTTGAGCTTTCTTGCTAAAGGCTGGCGCTCTACCACTTGAGACACAGCTCCACTTCAGCTTTTTGCTTGATAATTGAATTATTACTGCTGCTCAGGCTGGTTTCCAACCAAGAGCCTCAGATGTCAGCCTACTGAGTAACTAGAATTACAGGTGTAAGACACCAGTTCCAGGCTTGATCTGACTTTTTTTAAATTAAAGATTGGTGCCCTGAAAAGTAATTTCTGGTTCTTACATCATTGCTCCTCATTTGTTAGCCACTGGGTAAGTTCTAGATCACAGTGACCGAAAGTGCTGCCTTAGAGAGTTTAGTGATTTGAAATTTTAAGAAAAATTCATTAAAATGTGCATAATAATGTTATTGGCTAGGCACAAAATTCAGGTAACAATGCTCAATAGGAAATGTACTCATTACCTTACTATGTAACTGTAACCACTCTGTGCACTATTTTTACAATTAAAACGTATTAAAAATAATCTCCAAGTAGAAATGACTCTGAGTGAATGTGTTGGAAAAGAAATTCATAAAGGAGTAATTGTTGGATGTAGGAAACACAGGTGCACACACCCAGAGAGGGCCCTGAAAAAGCAGACGTCTGGAGGAAGATTGATTTTGATTTCAAGACAGCTACTTGATCTGTCCTGCAAAGGTGTATGCACAGGTTTGAAGGTGTTTAAGTGTTCAGTCTAGATACACATTGTTCCTTTTATTATATCAGTTTGTTCATTTCTTCCTAATTTATCTGCCCACTTATCTTCTAGGTAGGAACCCAGACTGGAGGTTCATATTGTACTGTCTCACTTAAATGTTCCATTTTTATATTTGAGCATTTTTCTATTACTATGCTCCTCATCTTGTTCGATAACATTGTTTGGCCTAGAGGAAAGCCAGATATAAATTCTTGTGAGTTCATCCATCTATGAAATTAATCTCTATATACCAATGCTCATGGACTACAGGAGGAGCCTGTGGTAAACCCAGAACTAGTAATGACTGCTACAAACCCAGCTACTTGGAATGTCTTGAAAGGATAATTATTATGATAAAAGAAAGAGAGAACCAGAAAGAAAAGGTTAAATATTTCTGTAGATGAAAATAGAGGGCCATATATCAGACTTGAAGGTGCCCTCTCTCTTTTTCTCTTGTTCTCTATATTTTGTTTATGAATTATGTTGGCTTTAATTTATATCTCATGGTCTATTATATATTCAAATTATGAGGATATTTATTTTTCCAAGATTCAACACTTTATTCAGAATACATTATTTAGTTGAATCAAGAAAATATATACAAAGTATGCTGAAAATAAAAATAAATTCAGTATGACTTAGCAACCTGAAACTAACATGACTCAAAACATTGAAACAATGAGCTTACCCACAGTTGATATACATTTATATCAAATACAAAAAAATTATTTTAAATAAATATTTGTTACCACAAAATTAGGACAAAGAACTTAAATATATATGAAATAATCAATTTTAATATAAATCACTAAGTTAAATGGCTCAACAAAATAAAGCCATAGAGATATACTTAAAAGTATTCTAAGTTTAGCTCTCAAAGAAAAATATATTGAAGAAATGTATTTGATTTCCCAAATATAGAGTGCTTTACTCAGGAATGTCAGAGCAGTGAAAATCAGTATAGAAAGGATACAACAGCAGATAAAGAGGTACTTACCAAAAATTTTTGACACATGGCAATTAGAATTGTGCCAATAATTGCTTAATCTTTGCTTAATCATTACCATTGCTATTCATAACAAAATGTGAAATTCTATTTTCCCAACTTGTATGTATATTCATACATAATGCAGAAATTTAGGAAGAAGAATCTATGAAATCTGAACTTAGATTTTTCAATTCACATCCACATATTATGAAATATCGTAAGAAGTTTTAGTCACAGCTTTAACAGTTCCTACAGCTCATAAAAATCTAAAGCATTCATTCTTTTAATTGCTAAGTGCCATAAAATGTAACTCTCATACAAAACATCAATACAGAGCAATCATAAATATAATCTATACTTTTTAAAATAAGTTTTTATTGTGAAAATACTGTACAGAGGGGTTGCAACTACATGAGCAAGGTAATGAGTACATTTCTTATCCAGCATTGTTGCCTCCTCCTTTGTTTTTCCCCTACCATCCCTTCCCTCCCACTTCCTCAACTACACCCATCCCCCTGCCTAAATTGTAAAGTTCGTTTTTCTTTTCGTTTTTTTTTAATTAATAAGGTTTTTATTGTGAAAATATCGTACAGAAGGGTTACAATTACATGAGCAAGGTAATGAGTCCATTTCTTATCAAGCATTGTTGCCTCCTCCTTTGTTTCGCCTTCCCATCCCTACCCTCCCATTTCCCCACCCCCTCCACCACCCCCTCTGCCAAAGTTGTAAAGTTCGTTTTTCGACATAACGTCTTGTACATCTCATTGTTGCAATGGGTCCACCTGTATCCCTATTTAAACTACTTGTTTTTTCCCTTCCCCTCCACAAGTTATACCAATATCAAATACAGTGAAAACGGGGGTTATACCGTGGGGGAGGGACATAGAAAGCAACAAAGAAATCATCTTATAAATATGGTAGAAACAACAGCAAGCAAGAAAAACCATTTGAGTGCTTAGCTTGGGGTTCATTTTGCCTAACATCAACTTGTCTGATTTTTTTCCTTTTTCAACATAACATCTTGTACATCTCATTGTTGCAGTGGATCAATGCTTATAAATGTAACAATAAAATATGGAAACAGAAGTGTTTGTGTATTTGAACCTTTTGTCTTTAGAATTTTGTAAATACTTTTCATCTTCATTGGCAACTTCTTTTAGCATCACTTGCCATTTTGGTGAGTTTGCTGGGTGGAATTGTTATCCAAGGCACTGGTATGGCATTCCCTTCCAATTCAAGGGAGGTAGCCAATCAGCTATACTCATTCATTAATGGCTGGCAGATTTGCTTTTCCTTCCCAAATACCAATCAGCAAGTATTTTACAGTGTACCTCAGTACCCTGAGCTAAGTTGAAAAATGAGTTTCACATGAAGAAATTAATAGTTTCACACAAAATTGTATGAGGATGAGAACACTTTTTAAATAAATAAATGATGTTTTACTCTGCTTGAATAATTTCGGTTTAGGAATTTGTAAATCATTGCCTGTCTCCCGCAAACTGGCCACTGCCCCAGAGATCGAAGGTGCTCTGCTTCTATCCCATGGCCTTTGGTTGACAATACTGTGACTGCAAAGAATAAGAGATTAGTTAACATCCAACATATGTTAATTAATGTTCCTTATTAAAATGTGTTATTGTTGCCCTTTATTCATTCTTAATATTAATTCATTGCTGTAGGGGATGTAATAAAACCATTAGGGTTTTCCAAATAACCAAAACCCAACAGAGCTGCATTCAATTTTAAATACCAAGAACCTTTTACTCATTTGCTGCTGTTTAAAAATAATATTGTCTTAATATGTGGCAAAGTATAATTCAAAATATTATATCAAGGGAATAGGTAAATACATTTTCTTGGAAAATTCAATTGACTTTGAAACAGTTTCTCTTAGAAATAGATGAAGTTGTGCAAGTTTGCAACCATTGTTAAAGGCACTTGAGATAATGACATATACCATCATACATAAAACAGAGTTCATTTGCTCATTGTATAGTTTGTTTTCTCTAAAGCATCCTGGCTAATGCTCAAGTAGACCGAGAATGTCCGTTAACAGGCTACTCTGTTGACTTCAGGAGGCAATGTGTAGTCTCCAAGAGGCAAACGGAGCTCCCCACCCATCTATCAGCCAGGTAGCCATAATATGTTATGTGAACATATTAACCCCCACTCCTCTGGGCCTTCCCACAACAAAAGCTTATTTCTTACAAACAAAACATCTGGCTGTTGGAGACACTTGGGTGAGCTGTCCTCTTCTGAAAACAGAGACTGCTTTCCTCAGAGTACCACAACTGAATTGTTTCAAGGATGCCTTTTAGGGGGCTATGGAGAGGGAAGGAGGGAATGTTTCTGAGAACCTCCAGCCTGCGTTTTTTTCCATGGAGCACCATGGTTTTGTCGGTTACTTTTTATTCAAGGCTAGTCATACAGAATGCACAGCAAGGAAATGCAGGGAATATGCAGATACAGGAGGCAAAGGTGGTTTATCCCACAGAGAGAACGTTTTAGCTCTTTTCCTTAGGGATAGTTTCCATTGTGAAGAAGTTCTGAGACTTTTGTTCTGTACTTCCTGGGATTCAAGGCTATGACAAGTGCAAGAGAAACAGATACACACACACACAGAGAGACAGAGACAGAGACAGAGACAGACAGAGAGAGACAGAGACAGACAGAGAGAAAGCTGAAGGCCACATTGTCCTTATTCTACTATCTTATTCTACTATCAGCTAATAGTGTAGGCCCAAGTAGCATTTCAGCTTCTCAGCAAAGCCAGTTTTATGTAGACATTAAAAATGAGGATGATACCTTAGAAACAAGTACAGAACAGCATTATCTTGTGATTAGAAATAGATGAGGTTATCTCAAGCTGCCAGAATAGAGTCTTGCTTGTATTATTTATCAGAGCAATTATTCTTCATATTATTTTTTTCTGTGATTCTTTGCTTTTTTTCCAGGTAATGTATATCATAAATGCCTTTGGGATTATCTGTGAAAAACAGTAGAATAAATATTGGGCCAGGGACCCTAAATTGTTGATTTCCAAAAGCTTGTGACACTTTTTCTGGGGAAAATATTGCTAGAGTTTTTGTTTGTTTTTTTTAAAAAGCTGTTTACTTGAAAACATGGCTTAAAGTGGAGGAAAATTCTGAACAATGTTTTAAAAGGAAGACATACATAGTTTGCTTCCCAAGAAATGAAACTAGTAGTTTTCCAAATTAAAATGTTTGTATACTTGGATTTGGAAAAAATTCTTAAAAATATAATTATGATGAACTGATCTTCAAAATCTTTCTTTATAAAACTGTTAGGATAAACAAGGGAGGCCATAATATATACTGCCATGTCTTCAAAATTAGCATCTACTCCTTTCCCTATTATGTCTGCCTATCTTCATGCAGCCTTCCTTTCTACAAAGAAAAGTGCAAACTTTCTTTGGCTATTCTTCCTTTGATAATGTTCTTCAAAATACAGAGCCAAATATAGAGAGGAGAGCATCATAGAAATGTCAAAATATCATATCCATTGGCAAATCCAAGAATCCTTTCCATCGAAGGGGATTCAGTGGTTAAATGATATTTTCCTCCTGAGTAGAACTCCTTTGTGTTCCTTTGAAAAGTGCTGGTAAATTCGTAAGTTTATTCAATTCAATTTAGTTGTCTCAGCTAGTAGCTTTTTAATTTAATCTAGGTGAGAAAATGTCAAATTCATTAATTACATATTCTTATTCTGCCACATTTTTAGTCATTTTATTTCAGAGATGTATTTTTTTACTCTTTCTGAACATGGGAGTTTAAATAGCTTCAAACATATTATAATGAGTGTTTCTGTCATTGCTACTTTAGCAATGAAAAGATCTCCTCAACATTTATCACCCACAAAAGATTTGTAAGAAGACTTGTAAAGTTTGAGTTATGAAAGTGATATTGTGTATTCAAAATTATCTTGGGTTACTTTTCAACAGTATGTCAATACTAAATATAAAATACATGGATAATTTCCATTTAACTACTTTTTACTGTACTACTTTTTTCTGTACTTCATTGAGTGAAAAACATGAAAAATCAAATTTTGTGATATTCAAAATAAAAATGAAAGTTAATGAAATGGAATCATATCTTTCTACAGATTTCCAGTCAAATTACATGCAATACTGATTATTGTTAAAGAGATGTGCCAGATGACTTTGTTGCATTTTCAAACACCGATTATCAGGTAATGCAATCTACTCATTTTTCTGTTTTTCGACTTTCTTTTCAAATGCTAACATTAATCAATCCTGTCAATTTATTCAATTTATTCAAATTCTACCAAGAATGAAAAACATTTGAATTTCAAATGATATTTGGAATAGACACAAAAATATTGTTTTTATTGTATTCTTTTGATATTTGGGTCAGAATGAAACATTTTCCCTTGAAGAAACAGAACTTCAGCTAAATTAATCTTCAATGAAAACCTTTGGTTTTAATGTAAAATGAAACATGTATTTTAGGTAGGGATCAAATATCAACCTAGGATCATATCTTCTCTTCAAGCTTATGTGTATGATTGCAAGTTTATAAGCTGTAACTTTGATAAGGAAATTTGACTTGGAAATAATTTACTATATTTTATAAACTGACAAAAATCTTGGTTGGGTTTTTTAGAAAATATACTCAAAATCTTGTGTTTGCAGGTTTATGTATTCTGCCTTTACATGTGACAGAATTGATGATGTTGGTATAGATTATTCTTTTTGGAGAGATGATATTTATAGATTGATGTAGATTGTTCAGAAACATAATTTGAATGACTAATGCACTGTTTTTCATTCATTGTGTTTCATTACGTGGAAAGGAAAGGTAATCACAGAAAGAGCAGCACAATGGATGAACCAAAGCAACATTGACACTCACTTGACATGTTGGATATGAACATTACAACTTGGGAGAGGGGAATAGAGAGGGGTAAGTAAGAGATAGCCAGGGATGGGGTAACAATGATTAAAAACAAATGTACTCATTGCCTTACTTATGTAACTCTAATCCCCTGCACATCACCTTTACAGTAAAAGTATATATACACAAAAATAACAATCAGTGCTTCTGAATAGATTGAAAACAACATTGCAATAGTGACCTAATATTAACTTAAATGAACAAAGCACTTGATTGAGATAATTAAAATCCAGGCATATATTTTTTAAGGCAGGCTCTTACTGCATAGTCCAAGTTGGCATTGAACTTGAGATTCACCAGCCTAAACTTCCAGCATGTGAGGAATAAACACATGTACCACAGTACCTTGCTAACAATAGACATTTCTTTGAAAATTAATGATACAAACACAACTCTCAGAAGAGATCCTTCCATAATAGTTATTGTGCCAAATGGACTTAAACAGAGCAGAAGGCTCTTATGTGAGATTTCCTGTGGCACCTTGGCTAGATCTGTTCCCAGTGGTGACATTATTGTTTCTGAAAAGCTTAGCAGTATGGTCACCAGTGTGTGAGACAGCTTTTCAAACCAAGAAAAGAATAATACCAAAAATTTGGCTATGATTTTTATTATAATTTCATAGATACTAGTAAATATAATTATAGTTGCAACTATAAAAATGTAACATTCGACAGCAGCGAATAAACCATGGAGGGGAGGGAGGGAAACACAAGAGAAAACGAAATCACCAGTGCATTAAAACAACAACAAAGAAAAACCTCTTGTTTCCACATCTTGGAGTTCATTTCTCTTAGCATATGATCCTATGTCATGTCGTCATATGTACATAGCTATTGAGCTATTCTGCTCATCAGCTAGGACTATCCTAAATGTATTCTAATTATTACAAATGAGGGAAACCAGGGGATCTATGCTTCCTTGGGTCTGGCTTACTTCACTTAATATGATTTTTTTCCAAGTATTTGATTTTGGTACCCTGGGTATTGTATATAAGTTTATCAGAATTAGGGAAGGGAAGGGGAACCATAAAATTATGAGACAATTGACAAAGGGCTAACCAATACAACAGCAATAATCACAAAATTGAAATGAACTGTAAAACTTGGGATAGGAGGAGATGGGAAGAGGGAAAGGGGGAGAAAAATAAGGGAGTGGGTAAAAACTTAGACAAGCAATATACTCATTACCTTATACATGTAACTGCAACCCTCTGTATATCACCTTGACAAATTAAATTAAGAAAGAAAATAAAGTATATGAGAAATTAAAAACTGAAACATTTGAAAGCACCTTACGTAGTACAATCAGAAGGAAACCTGCTTGCAAAAAGATGCGTTTACCTTTGTCAAATTGCACAGATGCAATTTGATATTAACAGATACATATAAGGAGACTAATAACTTAGTTATTAATTTTATTAATATTAATTAAAATTATTGATTTTATTAATAATTTAATATTTTCACTGTGCATAATTTGTTCAGTTGACTAACCAAATGACACAAAATCCATAGTGGGCACAAAACTGGAACCTGGTAATGTAAGGCACTAAACTGTACTGCTATTACTTTAATTTTTTAAATGTTTATTATATTTTATTTTGTGTAAAGGTGCTGTACAGAAGGGTTACAATTACATAAGTGAGTTAACGAGTGCATTTCTTGTCCAACATTGTTGCCCAGTTTTTGTGTTATCAATAATATTGCCTCTAGACGAATAATACTTTCTGGGCTGTCCCAGCACAGAATCGGTGTCCTGACGGCAACAGCGAGCAAATTCGGATTTCCTTCATCTGTATGCAAAGCCACCAAAGACAACCCTAAATCCTGCAACAAGTCTTCCCTATAACCCTCTACAGAGACCCAGGCTCCCAACGAAGGTGAGTATAATAAACCCACTCTATTCCATATGACTGTCACCTCATCGCATAGACAAACCACACTACCTGCATCCTCAACCTGTTATTTGCCTTTGTCTCTCCTTTGGGTTTGTACTAATGGTGCAAAATCAATAGTAGACAAGTATCTTTGGACTTGCAAGGTTCAGCACCCACACTTGTAGAATAAAAGAAAAATAATATGGATTGAGAAAAGTAGCATTAACTTTCAATACCGTGTGTTACAACACTACACTACACTACCCCCCACCCACACACACACAATACTTTGATGATCTGCTTACGTGCAAGGTATCTCAGGGCAAATCCCATAGGTGAGGTAGTCATGACATGTAGCACTGATGTTTTCCGAGAAGCACCGGTTTTACTGCAAAACTGTGACTAACAGAACATTTACAGTTATCCAACTTGATATTGAGCAGACATTCATAGAGGAAATGGACAAAGTCTTTCTCAAGACAAACAACAAGCAATACTTGCTTTCCTGAACATTGTGCCTCCCAATGAAGCTCAGAAGCATGACACTCATAACTGTCACCATGAGTTTGACACCTTCTTACAATTAAAAGGGACATATGGACATTAGTAACATTCACGAATGTAGTGAACATACATTATCTAAATGCCAACAGAAAGATACATGGTAAAAATTCATCTGAAAAGCCAAATAATATAATGGACTTTAATGCAATGAAATATGGAAGTACATTGATGTGTTTACAGATTGCAATTGAGAATGAGTTTCAAGTAAATGTCACATATTATATATTAGTGCAATGTCAAAGACCAATATATCTGATGATTAGAAAGACAATCAAACATTCTTTTCATTATAATGCATATTAATAGAAGGTGGATTTCTAAATAAGAGATGGTTCTAGAAATGAGACACGTATAAGTGACTAAATGGCTCTGCATCAGAGACTTATAAAAATATAAATAGGTCTCCCCTGTCACTGGGTTTTTATCACAATATAGTTTTCATGAAAAGTATCTTGTTTCTATTAACCTACTGTGCATGTTGTTCTTGGCATGCAAACCTATAAATACTATACAATCAAATGAAATATAAATAAACAGTTCAAATTTCCAAAAAAGTATGAGACAATTATAAAGACATGCAATTAAACTCTTTAGGAACCTTAATAACAGAGGGTAAAATATCTAGGAGCTTCTGAATTAATACTTTAAACTTTAAAATTATATAACATTTTCTATTTTAGAAATGGTATTAAATATAATGGAGGGAAAAGTGAAAAATCTTAATTGCTTTAAGAGACAAATAGCATTCTAGGAGATCAAGATATATAAAATGATAGATTACTTAATATTCTTAATATTCATCTGGGTAACAAAGTGACCAAAATTATTTTTAGAAAAACTTTTTGCTGACCTGTTGTGAATTCAAATTTTTAAAGGTTTAATATTTGGAAGCCATAGAAGGTACTCCACTAATATCTGTACTCCTTGATGTATTGTATTAATCCAGTACATAACAAGCACATATATTCATCAAGGCAAAAAACAGTATTGATCAGAGTAAAGAGGATACTCTAAGAGGAGGAACTAAAAGGACTAACTCCTCTGACCATTTTAAATATTATTTATTGAAACAAAAAAAGAAATAATATTAAAAATCTTTTTGAGTTTAACAGAGAGAGTGCATGGGCAAGTCTGGTAGTGACAAAAGAAAGTTTCCAATGACAGAAAGAAAATGCATAATATTTTAGTTCCATGAAGCTTTTAATGAATACTGTGATTTGATGATTGGAGAGTTTGACCTCTGTGTCTCAAGAGTCAATCGTTTTGCTTCTGGTTCATTTTTGTTTGTGTTCTTCACTTGTTTCTCTGTTGTAGGAAGAAGTAAATTATTATACCTTGGATTATTGGAATTGGAATACATGTTTGAAGGAATCACATTTCAAGATTAGATTAAAACTGGTAATTGAAAAGAGCTAAATTAGATAAATTCAACTATTCAGTTAATATTTGATGAATCAAAGTTCTTAATAAATCTTTAAAAAGAAATTACTAACTGAATAGCTCCTTTAGGAGCTTGTAAGTCTCTTTTTGTGTGAATCTTTTAAGCTATCAATAAATAACTCAGAAAGACTTACCATTCCAAAAGAAAAACAAAATTATTTTTGGAAACACATGTTTTTAGAGTTTCATTTGACTTTGATAATCCAATCACTTCCTCTACTCTTCAGATACAAGCTGATTTTCATTGTCCTTCATGCACTTATTATTATAATTACAGACAAAGCAAATGTAAGGAGTTTTAGTGTAGTTCATATGCATATAAAAATAGAATAATGAAACATGTTTAAATTGTTTAAAAGGAGAAGTGGAATACATACTTATATGAAAATATCATTATAAAAGCTCTTCAAACAATTCCCTTTGTGTGTGCTGCCAATTCTGGGTCTTGGACTCAGGGCTTGGGTATTGCTCCTGAGCTTATTTGCTCAAAGTTAACACTTTACCACTTGATCCACAGCTCCACTTCCAGTTTTTTAGCAGGAAATTGAGGATAAAAGGCTCATGGACTTTCACGCCCAGGCTGGCTTCCACTACGAGCCTCAGCCTCCTGAGTAGCTAGGATTATAGGTCTAAACTAACTTCCAACTATAATCCTCGTGATCGCTGGTTCCTCCAAAGGTATTATTACAGAAGTGAGAGACCATGCATAGCCTACATTCTTAAGAATATTGGTGAGCAAATGGGGAATCCATATTGCTAAATAAATTGGTTTTGTAGTTTAAAGGCCAGTATGCAATGGAAGGGTTATGAATCTGAACTTCAGAATTTTGACCCACTGAGTTCAGCTGGGTTTGGATGCTCCAGTTTCCTCTATGGAGTTGACATGCTTTAGGAAAATAAAATGGTTTAATATATAGCTTTTAGATAGCTGGTTGCATTTTCTTATAAACATTATTGAATAAGCCTTTCAAAGGTCTCCAGATAGAAAACACGTTTGCTAAATTTTTATTTCGAAAAGTTAAAAATAAGAGGTTTGTAGACACTTTCAAAATAATAAAGTTTACATTTTGCTTTAAAAAATGGGAGATAGCATGACGTTATTCGTATTGCATATGAAGTAAAAATGTTAAGAGCTACAATTTAAATCCTTATGTCATAATTCCTCAGGAATAAAATGGCTTTATCTCGGTTTATAATTCGCACAGTATAATAGTTTCTGAACAACAGAATGAAATAGATATAACAGAAAACGCGTTTCTTTGATTGCATCTGTGTTTAAGTATGCATCCTTTATGTGATGTTATGAAAACTGCTCCTCTCTTTCCCAAAGAGACACACATGAGTCAATTCATGACAGAAAATCAGAACTATCCATGTGATAGTTTACCTCACACCTGCCATTGATCTTACAAATGATCAAGTTCATTAACCATAATGGAGAATTCATGACAATCAAAAGGAACTTAAGAACCTTTATCTATTAAACAGAAGATGATATTCTAAATGAGATTTGGTAACAAAACAACATTAGATAAAAATCTTCCTTATTCTAAACCAGGTACAAAATTTAACTCAAAATGGATTAAAGACTAGTGCATAACCTGACACTATGAAACTGCTCAAAGAATACACATGGGAAAACTTCAAGATATTAGAACGTATATTCTATACAAAAATGAACAGGTAATAAAACAAAATATACTATGAATAAAATACTGTAAAACTTGGGAGATTTATGTTCATACAGTATTTTTTTTCACTGTATTTGATGTTGGTATAATTTGGGGAAGGAGAGGAAAAAAAACAAATTGTTTAAGTAGGGATACAGGTTGACCCATTGCAACAACGAGATGTACAAGATGCTATGTCGAAAAACTAACTTTACAATTTAGGCAGGGTGGGGGGGATGTAGTTGTGGAGGTGGGAAGGAAGGGATGGTAGGGGAAAAACAAAGGAGGAGACAACAATGCTTGATAAGAAATGGACTCATTACCTTGCTCATGTAACTATAACCCCTCTGTACAGTATTCTCACAATAAAAAAATTATTAAGAAAGTAAAGAGACTACCTATAAAATGAGAGAAAAAAGTACATGTACAGACTACATCTGACAAGGATTTACTAATATCCAGAATATATAAGATGCACAAATAACAGCAAGAGAAAATTGATAGAATATGATGAATTTATGACTTTCTCAAAAAAAGATAGACCAGAAGCTAATAGATATAGGAAAAGGGGCTAAACCACACTAACAAACAGAGACAAACAAAGCAGAACTCTACTATTACTTCAACCAAAGGAGAATGGCTATGGGAGAAACAGACAGACAGACAGAATCAGAGATTGTAAGTGCTAGCAAGGATGAGAACATGTTCACTGTTTTGGTAATGTAAATGATGTCAATCATAATAGGAAACAGTGTTAAAAATAGACAGTTTGATTTGCAAAGTCAGTGTGTTCGGGTGTTCTGCCCTTCCAGCCTCATTGTAGCACTGTTCACAATAGCCAAGTAATGGAAACAACCTAAGTGATCATCAGCTGAGGAATAAACAAAGAAAACATTGTACATATTCAGAATGGAATACTAGTTGGCCAGGAAAAATATAACCCTGACGTTTGCAACAATGTGGATCAGATTGCATTCCTTGCTGTACACAATACATTTCATGTCAATGCTGTGTTGTGATTTGTCAGGAGCTCATTTCTTTCAAGTATTGACTATTATTTCAGGCTGTGAGTCAGCTTCAGTTTATCAGTTGAGGTAGCATTCAGGCTTCATGTTCGTGACAATTACAACACTGAATACAATCTTCAAAGAGTCACCAAAGAATGATTCACCAAAGAGAGTAAATTTTCTTAAATATGAACTACCACTTAATATGAAAGGAACAGAGAAAAAATAAAACTGGAGCAATGTAATACATGACATTTAAAAAATGTAGAACTCAAAAATAGTCCCTTCAAAAATAATGAAACAAAGCAAAAGTGCCACTAGTTAATGCTTTGAAGTCTTTGCTGAAGCCAGGGAGAAAGTGGCCTGTTTTATAAGGGGGAGAAAATTCTGGAAAGAATTTCCAATTCGAGTGATGAGAATTTGAGAAATATAAAGGATTGATTTGGTATGGTGTCAGCTCACAGAGAATGATACAGCTGACTTGTAAAATTCATACTCAGAATCCCCTTGTGAGGAATAGACTTTCCTCAGAGCTGAGATCTAAGCATCTAATGAAAGAAGACTGGATCAGAGGAGGTCAACCAGGCATATGCTGGACTCTCTATGGCTGACCATGGGAAATGAAATACTGTACCAGGAAAACAATGAAGAATCTTGACATAGATTTCTGAATAAAATCATTTTTGCCAGACCAATTAGAAGTTACTTCTAATATTATCTCTAAAATCTACTAGAATATTGTTCCAAATTTTAAAAATAAAGTAAAAATTAGTTTGCTAGCACTTTTGATAATTTTTTTGTTTTTTTTTCAGTCATGGGCAAAGGAACAAATAATATTTGTTGATTTTAAACTCTTTAAATAAATATAAGCACTTGAAAGCACAGGCAATTTACGTATAAACTATTTAAAATGTTACAATGTTAGAAACACTAAAATCAAACAAAACATTCAAACATGGGAAATATAATGTTATAATGTTAGAAACACAAAAATAAATCAACCCAATCGAACATGGGAAATATAATAAGCAAAATTCTATTACAACAAAGGAAAAGTGAGCTAAAAGGATTTAAACTTCAGAAACATTTTAAGGTGTCTACAATCTTGTACAGCTCTTTAGACAGTTCTTATAGTACTCATTAAGTTAGATTTTCTTAAAGAAATATTGTCATATATGATTATTATCAGAGTACAATGAAAAAAGTTAAGACAACAGCACTAGATAGCTTGTCATTTATCATCCCAACTTCTTACAAAATAATTTTATTTCAATAATTAAGCATTTAATAATTGTGATTACAACTTGGGGAAAGAAATATTCTCAATTAAACTGAAATAATGGAAGGAAAACAGAAGTAGAACTTTTGTTGCTTTTCTTTTAAAAAATTCATCTACTTTATTATTCTGGCGATGTACAGAGGGGATAGACTTAAGTCAGGTATTGAGTACATTTCTTTCTGAACAGTGTCACCTCTTCCATCGTTTTCTCCCAGTTTTTCCCTCTCAACACCCCCCCCAACAAGTTGCATTCCCAACATTGTATATAGTGAGTATCACTGCTGCATTTGTTCACCCTCTATCTCATCATTTCCATGTTCCACCTTACTCTTCCCCAAACCGAAAAACTTACATATAAGACAAAAAGAACAGAATCATAAACAGCCACAAATGTCGGGGGTGGGGCAGGGCAGGAGCCCATGGAGAGTAAAATAACAAAACGCAGAAGCTCTTGTCCAGTTGCTGTCTGGTAAGTCCTGTGTGTTCTACATAGTTCTGCACATTGAGAACACATTGTATCACCAAGGAGGATCTGTGTGATACATTTAGCACCAATTCCGTATTGTCCTTTTTATTTGATCCTCAAAGCCTTACAAGGGTTCTGTGATCACTGTCCATTTTACTTTCCTTACATTCTGACATCTGAAATTCTGCTTAAGGATGTAAATCACCCTATGACTCAAGGAAAGACTGAACAAACATATGGATGTAACCCGGTCTTCTTGATTTCTGTTTTATTAAATGTCTATTTGGCTCTCCAGGGGAATCGGATAATTTCTAGAGCTAACCTCCATACTGGAGTCACACTATGGGCATTTCTTTTTATTACTTTCTGAGTTAGCACACTATTGGAGTAGTAAAGGGTTTTATTTTATTGTTTCTACAAATGCACCCAGGAATTACCTAAATCACATTAATTAGAAAAATGGACCAGACACTTCAAAGAGACAACATGAATGACAAAACTATTTCACATGAAGTATCATTTGGGAGCTGCAAATTTGTACAACAAACAGAGACCACGGAACATCCATCAAAAACGTTACAGCTAAAAGCTGCGGGGGCTGTGGAAAGCACACTCCCAAGCCTTGCTGATGGTGGGCAGAAGGATTGGTCAGTCGTGTCAGAAGACAGTCTCAGGCTTACTCATAATGCTGAATATATTGTTACAATGCAGGTAGGCACTCACTTTCTCTAGAATGGATAAAGGAATTTAAACATGTGTCCATACAAACCCCTACACAGAGGTGTCCATAGCACCTCTATTCATGATTATCAGAAGTTAGAAGCAACCAAAATATCCTTCCATGAGCCAGTGGCTAACTAAAATGTGATTTAATCTCAGCAATGGAATAGAATTCAGTTCAAAAAAGAAATTCCCATTGAGGCATGCAAAGACATGAAAGAATCTCAAATGTAGACTATTGCATAAAAGAAAGCAACCTGAAAATGCCACTCACCATATGGTAATGGAGATGTGACATTTGGAAGATCACAGAAGTGTGGCGAGTGTAAAAGTGATTAGTGTTCACCTGAGATTGTGAGCCATAAGGGAAGCGGGGGATTGTGGCTGACAGCTGTGAGGCCAGTATAACCACAGTAGGCAGACTATGACCAGCTAGGAAGCAATACCCTATCTTAAAAGTAAGTAGTGAATAATAGGGAGGGCGGGAGGGGTCAGTGGCATCACACAAACTCCCAGTACTGCCTAGGACAAATGATTCTCAAATTCTCCTCAGTTTGACCAAGAATAAATGCTTTGACATTCTTATTGGTCCAATAGGAACCTTGATAGCATATTTTTAATAGAATAAGAATCCATATGTATATCCTAAGGAGAGTGTAGACAAGAGGGGGTAGGGAAAGGAGGGATGAAAATGTTGAAAGGGGTGATATTAACTAAGATATTATATTCATAAACTGTATTGTTAAATGTCTATGTCTTTGTTTGACTACCTAAAGATAATAATAATAATAAACCGGTGGCATCTCAACAGTACAAAAAAAGGGATAAAAAATCCTGAGGGATCTTATGAAACCCAATCAAACACCAAGTTTGGGGAGCATTAGGAAAAAGTATTGATATATTGTGATTGACACTAAAAGAAAGCTTTAGAAATATGGTAAAAATTTAAGCTAGCCTTGGAAGATGAGCAAGACTTTGACAAATGAAAATGTGAAGAAGAGCCTACTAGATAAGTGATACTTAAAAGCTGACCATGCAACATTTCTGGCAGCTCTTTTTATCAAGTTTCTTCACCGCTCCACCATTCCCAGAGCTCTAGGGAGACATTTAACAGTTCAGCTTCTTACAAGGACATAGACAAGTGTGATTAGAATTGTCAATAGCTCAGTTAGCCAGTAAAAGATAACAAAGACAGAGTGACAACTCTATGATCATAAAAGCAATTGCTCACCAGAGATTATCCTTCCCAAATTCTGCATTTCACTCTAAAGACTTCAGTCGGGTGCTGGACACCATTGGAATTCTTCCATTAGATTGTCACAGTCAGGGCTACCTGAGACTCATCTTTTAATCACTATACTCCAACTATGCTGGAGATAAGCTTTCTCAAAGAGAACAAATTAATGGCAATATAGTGTGAACACATTGTGGAGGAATAACAATGATATTCCCTGTGTATAACTGAGATAAGGAAATAAAAATAAAAATAATTAATTAGTGATTTTAGTGTTCAACTGGGGAAAAGATAATTTCCTTTCATGTATCATGAAGCATCTACTTGTTTCCTGAAGAAGAAATTTATCCTGGCTCAAATTTGCATGAAGATTGATCTCCTATTTTATGATCATCATCAATTTCATTCTGTTCCTCATCCCATGATTTTCATCTGTAAATTTACATTTATGACATTTTAGCACTTTTGATATTTTTCTCCTATGTCCTGTTGATTTCATTATATATTCAATTGTATACAATTTATATCCATTTTCAGCAAAATTCATGCCATTAGCATAGTAGAGTGTCTCACTGGCTTTAGTATGTATGAGAAATGTAAGCTAATACCCATGAAATTTAATAAAATAGAAATACATTCTTGATGAAAGTTATCAAGTGCTTGATTAGCCCGCCCCCAATATATTAGAGGGCTAGGTAAACCATAAAATTTTATGCAAACAACGCAAACATATTTTTCTTATTGCATTTGGCTAATGGAAGAAAATACATTTACATTTTGAAATAAGAAATTAAATGATGTGTTAGTCATTGGAAATGTGAAGGAAATGACATATGATGAGTCTTTAAAGAACAATGAGGTGTTTGTTCACAGCATCACTATGCATATATCCAGATATCTATAACAACCTAGAAAAAGTACACAACCATTCTCTAAATTAGATTAAGTAACCCTTCTATTGCTTTCATCCCTAAAAAGGCCTATTCCAAACCCAAGTAGAGTAGACCAATTTCATTAAAGAATAGAAAACCAAACTGGTTATTGAATACGACCTTTGAATTTTTTAAAAAGAACACTGAAAGTAGGCCATGGAAGATATAACCAAAGTCCCAGAGACACAGCAGACTTTAATTGGGGAAAATTATGTGGAGGGATCACGGTTAAATCCAAAAATCCATAGTTAGCATGGTGTTAGACAATCATTCACAGTGTTACTCAGTAGTCAGTATGGCTCAAGCTCAACGATGCAAACTTAATGGACACAAGAATCAGCAACTGAATAATTGCCATTGCAACCTGACATAAAAATAGAAATGGAAAGAATAGAATACTATATATGCATATGGTTAAAAAGAACATACCTTCCTTCACCTAAAAAAAGACAATGTTTAACCTCCTTTTTTGTAAGGAGACAACAAATGTGAAGTTGAAAGACATAACAAAGATTTTAACAACTTTGTGTTACTAAGGTATATACTTGGTGGTTTATCTTATCAAAATGGCTTCATAAATGGAACGAGTGAAAATGTATTAATAAAATGCCTTGATATCCAGCTGTGGAGTAGAGGGAACTTGTGATTGTAATGGGAGGTGTGAGTCTGATCAAGGTATATTATATTCATATATAAACAGGTCAGAATAAAACTACTATACAGCTAATGGATGTTAATAAAAATGTAGGAATTAATAACTTCTTGTCTTCTTAACAAACAAACACATAGACAAAACTAGAACTAGGACTCATATACTCTTATGCTGAAGAGAGGAAAGTAAATTAGTGCAAACACATAGCACAAACATTGACAGTATAGTAGAAATACAAAATAAACTTCTTGTAGGTTCCCGTATCTATTTGTGTGCACCAATTCAATAGACCTGCAAACTTAAGTTTAGCAAAACACATATAGAAGAATGTAAGAGAAATTCTAATTGTAGCAGAGAGACCTGTCCTTAACAGCTACAAGAAATTGTATGAGCATGCTTCAGTTCTGGTAGGCTGGGTCTGCTCTAGATTATTTTCTAAACAGGATATTCATCTGTAATAGCAAAAAATAATTGTTGGTACCTACAGTGACAAGTCTAATATTTACAAGAAAGTCTAAACAGAAAACTGACACCAAAATATGCACTCTGTAAAACCTATTTTTATGACTTTGGAAAGGTGGCAAAAGACAGTACTAGGATTTCGCATGGCTGTTCTATTTGTGGATCAGTAGCTAAGAGAAGGGAGGAAGAAGAAGTTTGTAAGAGACTGTAAATTTTATTCGTTAATCCGGATACTAAATAAATGGACATTTTCCCTATGAGGTAATTAATGGGATTTACTGATTATTTTACTCCATCTAGATTGTATTTAATGATTCTAATTTGAAGCTGATAAAATCCAGAAGTGACTTGTAAAGCACTGTTGGGAAGGACTTAACTGATGCAACTATATGGGAAGATAATTTGTTGCAATGACCTTGCTAAAGGTGCAAATCCAAGTCTGAGCAATGGTATCCTGTGACTGCAAATTCTGACCATGACAAGTTTCTGGAAGTCATTTGGCAACAGTTTCAGAGCATTATTTTAACAAAATTAACATCAAACAAGAAACAACCAAGATGTCACCAAGCATAGAGTGGATTCACACCAGGGCGGTGGGAAGCTCATCAGTGGGGCTACAAGCTGAGTGCACGACCTCACTCCATCCCATGTCCCTTGGGAAGGTCTGAGACTAGGGCCAAAAGCAGACCTAACAGGTCTCTCCCTGACTTTCGGGGAGGTGAGTTCCCAGAGAGTGGATTCACCCAATGAAGAGGAAATATTATATGCACACAGTAATGAAAGACCATTTGGAGTTATCATAGTAGCCTAATGTTGAGTACACAATGAACTATGATGGTACTAATTAGACAATTCCTACTGGGTAAAACAAAAACCCTGTTATAAAATATGTAGGGAAAAAAGAAATGGGTTCTACACAATTCAAAACATTCCTATGAAATATATTCAGAACTATATCCAATGAGACAAGCTCATAGAAAATAATGCACATTTTAACTCCCAAATTCATCTGCATCAATGATAATAAAACAAGCAGTGAGATGTTTCTAGTAGCTTCTTTGAGATATTGTCACCCTGCTAGATTCCCACTCTACTGTCTGAATGAAGGATTTAGGTGGAAAATTGGTTACTTGGGCCATCAGTTCTACAAGAACACCAAACAAAAGGAAGCAAGACTCAGAGTTGTTGAGTTTAAATTCTACCACAAAACCATAGAAACAAACAACAAGATGATTTGTCACCAGGAGTAGAAACTACTGAAAATGTTTAGAAAGATTAAATTTCTGAAATGATGATCAGAAACCTTTATCTAAGTGTATACACCAAAGGTGCCTATCTCATTGTCTCCAAGGGATTATAAATCACATAAAATTGAAGATCATGGACTACTTCCAGTATTTGATTTATGAGACTAGTTATAGCTGGAATAATTGGAAGAATTCCAAAGACTGAATGTAAGAGGTTTTAGATGAAACAAATAAAGGAACTCTTTCTTTATATATTTAAGAGCATTAAAGTGAACATTTGTCACTGTAAGTCTCTGTAGATTATTTCTGGATCACAGATATGGTTCAGTTTTAGTAGGCCTACTGCCAGCTGGATTAGGGAATGGCATTGACCTTACGGTAAAACTCTACTGAGGAAGTTCCAGTATTCTGAGATTTTAAAAAATGAATATATGTGTATATATGCATTAATTTTATCTGGTAATCATGGAAAATGGTTGAAAGCAAAAAAGCACCAATTGTGGGTCAGTATAATTCTATTGGTTTATGAAATAATGATATTCACAAATCCATTTCTGGGAAAATTTTGACATTACAAAATATGAGCTTCAGGAATTAGAAAATGAGGAAAATTGTCATACTTTATATTCAGTTTCAAACTTTTAAGCCATAAATTACCCTCGTAATATGGCCACAAAGCCAAAGAAGTGATAATGGGTAATTAACAGTTCTGTTAAGGAATTGTGCCTCCACTTTGACAATTACATAAAGGGGGATCTGTGTACACACATATACATACACATTCATGCATTTTAATAAGCTGCTCAAATAGTCCCATTTATTATAACTTCATAAAATTAGTGTGTAAATTACAAAACTTCAGGTTAAATGGCTATTCATAGGATCCCATAGCCATTTATTTCCATCTGTTATATTCAGTTCTAACATTTGCATTTAAATACAATATTTTGCATTTAATACTTTATCTTGGCTTTGAATAATGAAAGAATAAGGCCATACTGAAGCCTTTGAAAGTATTAAGCATAAAAACTAAATAAAACAATATTTTTATATTCACAAAATTTTAACAAGGTTTAAACAAAGCTAATTACTTTTTTACAATAGAGAATGGAAAGTGCATTAGCTTTCTTTGTTGCTTTGGAATGGTATTTCTGAAGGAATATGATGTTTTATTATCAATTCAAAGAAAATGAACATTGTTAAATGTGGACAAAACTTTTTATATATTTTTTAGGCTTTGTGCCTTACCAATGGACTTGAGGATTTTACCACATATTAAAGGGGTTTCATTTTATAAATACAGATGTTTATATATATATATATTCTTTTATTTTTTTTCTTCATGAGTTTTTATTGTTGTATAGTTCATTTTGGATTTTTGGTTTGTTTGCTTTTAGTGTTTTTTTTTTTTTGACAGTCCTTGGGCTGAGGGCTTGAATACTGTCCCCTAAGCTTCTTTGTGCTCAAGGCTAACACTCTACCATTTGAGCCGCAGCACCACTTCCTGCTTTTTCTGAGTAGTTTATTGGAGATAAGAGTCTCACAGACTTTCCTTCCTGGGCTGGCTTTGAACCATGATTCTCAGATATCAACCTCCTCAGTAGCTATGATTATAGGTATGAACCACCAGCGCCCAGCTATAGTTAATTGTTAACATAGTGTTTAGTGAGTACCACTGCTTTTCTCTCGAATATACCAATTTTAGTTGCTAACACTTAATATATTAAATATATTTACCTGCAACTTTATAGGTTGAGAAACAAATTATAGAAAGGAAATATTACATCAGTATAGTCAATAAAATTAGTAAATGTATCCAGCTACTCAGAAGTCTAGATGTGGAGGATCATGAATTCAAGTCCATACACAAAAGTTTACATACTAACATTATAGTTAATGATAATATTAACATTTTAATCAAATATATTTATTTTATGTATTTGTACCCAAGGCTTTCAAGTGGACATATTGGGGTTTATGAATAAAATGCATCTTGCTCAATATCACCCCTCCCATCCATCTCCCCTATCTCTCCTAACCTCATCCAACCCTCAATCAAATATTTAATGTCAAAATTTCTAGAGTGAGGCCTTTGAGAAAAAATTATTTTCTATACTTTGTCCATCCCTTACACAAAAGATAATCCCTAAGAAATCAAAAAGCAAGAAATCATTTACATGTATGGTTGCAACGATGCTTCAGGAAAGAACCCAAGAGAGGCATCTGCGTCTGCTTGTCTAACTCCAGCCAAAAGTAGCTCAACAGAACTCTTTTAACCGAATTAATGTCTAACGTAATAAAAGTAGCTGACTCAGTGAATAAAGAAGTTCTCTTTTATTGAGGAGATGGTCTTTGCTTTTTCTCTTTCTATTTTCTTCCTAAAGTCTAATGAGAAATATCTAGGCTGTTATGGAATCGGATACAGGAACATGAGCAATGAACGTGAGACAATCTCTCTTCTGTCTCCTTGAATTTGCTTGACGCTACTAGGCCAGCAAGTTGCATACTGGAGGCTGGTGTCTGTAACCCAGGCTACTCAGGAGGCTGAGATGTGAAGGTTGAGGTTCAAGGCCAGACTGACAAAGAAAGACTGTGAGACTCTTATCTTCAATTTAACCACCCCAAAAGCCAGAAGTGGAGCTGTGGCTCAAGTGGTGGAGTGCTAACCTTGAGGGGGGCAAAAAAACAAAACACCAAAAGGTCAGGACAACAACAAACCCTGAGGTCAAGCCCCAGGTTCAGCACAAAAAAATAAAATAATAATTCACTTAATAGTGTGAGATACTCCCTTTGGAACTCCACCAAATGTGATATAAAGAAGCTTCTTAGCTGTCCTGAGAAGCAGCCAGAAGTCAAATCCCTATGCTCAGGTAACAGTCACAGCAACAGTGTGCTGCCCCTCCTCCCCTCCTTCCCTGCCACCTGAAGCTGTCCAAAGCCATCCACCACTGATCCGCCAGCAAAACTTGGTAGGCACCTTTTGAAGAACAGCAGCATACCCACGAGGACACCACATTTAGCTTAGCATTTATATACAAGGCCAATTTGTAAAAGCCAACAAATGAGGGAGAGGGAGACAACAGAGCAGAGAAATCAAAGGAAAGAAAAACAGGGAAGAGGAGAGAAGAAAAGAGAAAAGGGAATGGAAATACAGAAAGGAGGGGAAGAGAGAAGAGAGGAAGGAATGTAGAGAGAAACAAGGAAGGGAGAGAAGGAGGGAGGGAGGGATGGAAAAGGAAAGCTACATTGTACATTATTTCCCCAGAAGGGCTTAATCTCCCTGTCAGTAGGATCTACATTATTTTACCTTCAGCTCCCACGAGATGCATACAATAGTATCCATTGATAGACTTGATTTGGATACAGTCTAAGTGATGAATTATAAAGAATGGTTGTTGATAGGCTTCACTTGGTAACGTTTTAAGGGACCTATTATAAAGAAATAGTCAATTTTTCAATTGTTGGATTTTGAGACTCAGTGGACCTCACGGAGCTCTTGCCCCTCCAGCTGCTCCGTGAGGAGCCTGGGAATTGGAGGCCAGGCTCAAATCCATTTGTCTTTAGCAACCATGACATTCTGTTATCGCTGTTTTTAAATTCTGTGCACCTAATAAAATCCCTTGCTAAGTATGTGGGGTTTTTTTCCCTTTTTAAATGTATTTGTTGCTTATTTATTAATTTCTTTTCATAATATCCATGAAATGCTTCTCCTATTTTTTTTTGCTTGTGGAATTTGTTTGCACTAGGCTGGTACTCTATGCTTTCAGCTACACTGTCAACCCAACCAGAAAGATTTCTCAGCTATTTGCTGGGAAATAAATAGCCGATTTTTCCAACAAATGCTTTATTTGCTCAAGTTTTTTTGTGTGTTGTTTTCTTTTTTTGGTTGGTCGTGGGGCTTAATGCTCAAGTTTTTAAACATATAAAACAGATATTGTCTGATATTTTTCCAAATTTTTATTGAAACCAAGTCCCTAGATGCAAGCATATCACTGTTTATAGAACTAAGAAATAAAACAAAAAACCCTTAATTTTCTTTCCAAAAAGAAAAGAAAAAATCAGTCAGTTGACCTTAACCCTACCTTAAATTGCAAAGCATAATTATTTTGATGACTAGTTTGCTCAGCAGCCTAGAAATAATGCTGGGGTGAGGATGGTTAATGAGTAAAGCACATTAACCTATATTTAACGGTCCCTTTTAAGAAATGAGATTGTGATTTCAATTTAGATTACAATCACCAGGTCTGCCTATCTTTGAGCTACCATTTTGTAGCCCACACCCAGAGACTCCTGACAAAGTAATCACTGCAATTGCTAACTTACCATGTGGCTCTAATCTGCAGACTCTCCCCCCTCCCCCGCCCTGCATCGTGTATATTTCTCCGTGGTGTTGAGACACGAGCATTTTACACTATGTTTATTTGACTATAGTCTCAGGTTATAATAGGTATTTTTAAGTTACTCAGTCTAGTTTTTTTGTTTTATTTTGTATTAGTGCATCAAGCTCATGAAGACACATTCTGTTCTTAATTCATGAAGCTGTTATTAGTTGAAAAAACATAGAGCTTTTTGCTCTGGGTTGTTTTTTGTTTGCTATGAAAAATATCTCTCCACTTATTTAGGAAATCATTTTCTTTCTTTTCTATAAAAAATAATTGTATTATCTTTAAGTAGTTGACCAATGAGTTACCACTCAGCAACACAGCTTAAGAATACAGTGCATCTTTATCAATGTCAACCCTTTCAACATTTTCACCCACTCCTCTGAACCCATCCTTTCCCTCCATTTTCTTTAAGGTTGTATTTTATATACTGAAATCTTGATTACATTCTTCCCTGCTTCTCCTCAGTCATCTACCCCCTCCTCTTAACCCTGTCACCCACTGTTTTCACGTACCAACTTCCTGGTGTTTATTTTGTTGAATCATGATTTTGCCTTTCTAAGGAATTACACTGAGTTCTACCATATTCCAATTAATACAATTATGTACACTTGTATACCACTCAAGGTATTTACTTACATGTGTGTAAACCAATTCTCAGAGTAAACATGCAAGCCCTTTCTCTCTGTGCCTGACATTTCCCTTCACCAATTTTTTTCCAGCTCCTTGCATTTCTTTGCAAACGATACCATACCATTCTTTCTTATGGATGAGTAAAATTCCATTGTGCATAGACACCCCATTGTCTTGATCCATTCATCCACAGAGGGGCATGTGAACTGATTACATATCTTGGTGATGGTTGAATAATGCTTCAAAGAATCTTGCTGGGTTTTCTTCTTTTGGTGCTAATCATGGATGTGACAGTTTAGGAAAGCTTCTGGGAGGCTATATTAGCATCAGTTAGCAGACATGTTATTCTAGGGTTTTCCTTGTGTATGCGTTTGGGTGTATTTCAGCTTATAGTAGAGATATTTTCAAGGTATTACTTCAACCTAAGTACTCCAAGTACAGTCATTTGACAATGATCATCTCTGAACTCTGGATTTTGCCCAAACTGATCTTTAAGGCTGCTGCAGGGTAGCATGAAAAAATATCTACAGGCAGTTCAGCTAACTGTGGCTCTTGCAGGGCAAGCGTGGCAGGTACATGTGTGCTCATAAACACATGGCGGGGAATGACCAGAAGAGGAAACAGTTGCTTGAGGAAGATGTATGGGAGCAGCTCCCAGGGGTGAGAGGATCCCAGGGACCTTCCACGGGGGACCACGCCGGACACACCTCAGGCACGCCTCCATATTTCCAGAGAACCACAAATCTGCTGGGAAATGTGGAAAGCAGGCCTGGCCTTCAGCACTCCCATAAATGATAAAAGACATAATAGACCTTAGGGAATTCTTTCAGGCAAGGTTGAACTGAAATAAAAAGTCATTAGCCCTCTACACATAGAGCTGTGCCCTTTAGCTGTAGTCAGTGCTTTATTTTGTTTCACATGCTTTATTCCACATGAAGTGCAAAGGGAAGAGAAAGCAGAGGGAGCTGTGGTTCTTATTAAAGTGATGGGGTTGTGTCTGCCAGTGTCTAGAAGGCAAAAGCACATCCTCAATTAATACATGTTGATGCTGATGAAATTATGAAGGAGACATTATTTGTGGTCAAGATCCTATCTCTATATTTTTATTGCTGTAAGAGATAGATAGGGAGTCAGGGAGGGATGAGGGAGGGAGATGGAGGGAGAGATGATGATGATGAGGAGGAGGAGGAGGAAGAAGAGGAGGATGGGTAGTTAGGTGGTTGACTGATATAGATAGATGATATATACACATATAAATTTACCAGTTCACCCACTTTTATAATTATTAAGTAGTTGTGAAAAAGGATATAATTCCATAAGGTTACTCGTTGTACATGCAAACTTTTGGGGCATTACATTCACATTGTTTTATAACCATCATCATTGTAACTATTTCCAGTTTTTGCCATTATTTCAAACCAACACTGCACTTAACAGACAATAATGCCTCTTCCTTCCTTTCCCAGCCTGACAACCTCAAATCTACTTCCATTTCTATGCATTTGCCTATTGTATATATTCCTGATAAGGAAGCATGCTTTAAAAACGTCCATTTCTTTGATCACACATCTCTATATTCTGAGGTAGCTGCCACAGGCTCCCCAGGGAATAGCCTAGGCCAGGTGATTTCTTGTCCCTGCCATCATCTGAGCTCCCAACTTGGCAACCAATATGGTGGTGTCCTTTTCAGAGAAGCCTTTGTCCAGGTAAAATTTTAAAACATCTAGATTTTGTCTGTGCGATAATTTAAGCCAGAAGCAGATAATGCAACACCATGATCAACTGCGAATAACAGTATGATGATCTCTGGAAATATGGTGAGAGAGAGGGCACTTTGATCAGGAGTAAGAGTCCCTGCTGCCTGCCGGTGTGCCACTATTTTGCCCTTTATTTCTTTTTTTCCTCGTGAGATTTTATGACTGTGGCAAAACACACAGAGCATAGAATTTGCTACTTTAACCACCGCAAAACCTACTATTCAGCGGCCTTGAGCACACTCCCACCACTCTCTGGTCCGAGAACTTTTCCTTTTTCCCAAGGATACCCCACCTGGAAAGCATCCAGTCCTGATTCCTGACCATGACAGGTGTGCTTTCTTGAGGATCTGCCGGGTCGAGATATGCTGTCTCCAGGATGCAAATACAAGTTAGCACAAAGGTCTCAATGATCACCCACGCTGTAGCCTCAGCCAGAACTTCATTCCTTTATATGGTGGAAGCATATTTTTTATTATTGTGCGGGTATATCATCACATCTTCTTTGGCAACTGTGTATCCACAGGACAGAATTAGGTCTGATGAATGATGACCAGGATTCCAATGGGATGTCTGCCCTTCCTTGTGTCAGAGCTGCTCCTAATGGATGGGTTTGTCAGCAGGAGTAAAAGCCATCTTCTCAGCTCCCTCACGGCTCACCACAGTGGATAATGTCTCCGAATCTTCACACCCTCCCAAGTGGAACCTAAATTTGTATTTCACACATTTTATATGGTGACCAATGAGGCAGAAAGCTGTTGCTAAACATTAGCATCCAGTTGTAAAAGAAGATCTTTGGTCTGAAGAAGGAAAACACTTCATGTTTCTTGCTTGACAGATTTCCAGTCATGTCTCCTTGAAAATCCTTGCTCTTTCTGGACAATATTTGTTTGTTTGTTTGTTTTGGGGTCCAGTCGTGGGGCCTGAACTCTGGGCCTGGGTGCTGTCCCTAAGCTCATCAGCTCAAGGCTAGCGCTCTACCACTTGAGCCACAGCACCACTTCCGGCTTTTTTCTTTTTGCTTATGTGGTGCTGAGGACTCAAACCCAGGGCCTCAGGCATGCAAGGCAAGCGCTTTACCACTGAGCCACCTTCCCAGTCCTCTGGACAATATTTGTACACAGCCCTGCCACTTTAACGAGTGGTCTTTGTTCACACTGGGAGAAATGAGAATACTGGTGCTGCATTCACGTAGTAATAATAACAACTATGATTTGGAAAACAGCAAATGTTTGGAAATGAATGATTGAGAGATAACTACAGGCTATAAAACAGTGGGGCGTATCCCCTTTGACACAGTAAATTCCTATGAAAATCACCTCTGTCTGTTTTCGTCTCAGGACCTAGATACTCTTGACATTACCTGAAACTTTATAACAAAGCTCTGACTCTTGGTTCCTAAATCTTTAACTATCAACAATATTAGATATGGTTTAAAAAGAAAAACTAGTGCAACTGTAACCCATACTTCTTACTTTCCTTGCGAACGCTGCTCCTCTTACACTGGGGATAATGGGATTTTTTAATTTCTAACCATTGGTGTACAGGGTATTTCCTTACAGAGCGTAACAATGGCCTGCCTCACTCGGTTGAAAATGCCTAGAAAATGGATATATTTCCAACCCATTGTTTGGCTCTGCTAAAAAAGCAATGACCTCTTATTCCCTAACAAACCATGGACTTTTACAAAGACAGAATCAATGTAAACCTTACCTGTAAAGGAAATGCCACTGTCCAATTAGCTTTCATGGTTTTCACGGCTATAGGAAACAAAGCAAAAGCCATGGCATTTTTTAACTTTAACAGTTCTTCAATTATGAGTCATATGAGTGAAAATGTAATGTTTTTTTTCAATGACTACAAATGCATCTTGATAAAGAGCTGATTGAAGTTAGATATGGAAGCTTGACATCTCTTATCTGTCTGTCTAATGACTAATGAATATTTTATTTTAGAGATAATATTTATTGCTGAAATTGTTTGCTTACATCCTTTTAACAAATTTGGCAACATAAATGAGGGATAGATAGATATGATATGATATAGATATGACATGTATATATAACCATCTACATATCACATTATCTCGTTGCATTCATCAGCTTAAGTCATGTCACTGCTTCTGTAACTTGTGTATTGTGAGTGGCGCAGCAATGAAATGCACAATGGATATACAGATACCTTGAGTGTATCCTGACATTTAATCTTTTAGATAAATGCCTAGGAGTAATATCACCAAATTATAAGGAAGTTCTATTTCCAGTTTTATGAGGAATGTCCATACCTCATTCCATAGTGATTTCATTAACTTACATTCCCAACAATGAAATAAGGTTCCTTTTCTCTCTCCATCCTCATGAACATGAGTTGCTCTTTGTTTTCTTGACAATAATCATTCTAATTGAAGACAGATACTTTGATTAGTATTTTCTTTATGACTAGATGAGGGATGTTGAGCGTTCATTAATTTATTGACCACTGTTACCTCCCTTTCCAAGAAGTATGTTTTTTTACCACTTTGCCCATCTGGTAATTGGGATGCAGGGATTCATTTCTTGAGCTTTTTTGTACATTCTGGATATTAGGCCCTGGTCAGACAAGGGTTCTCCTACTCTGTGAACTTTAGCATTTAAGGTTAATGCAATCCCATTTGTCAATTCTTTCTATATATTTGCTGCAATTATACTCAGGAAGTTCTTGCCTATGTTTGTCATTTCTATTATTTCATATACTTTTTTCTGTAGTAGTTTCAAGGTTTCAAGTCTCACAATGAGATCTTCAATTCACTTTGAATTGATATTATTAGTACAAGATGAGAGACAGGGATCCAATTTCATTCATCTGCATCAACTTTCAGTTTTCTATTTGTTGAAGAGCCTATCTTTTCTCCAACACATATTTTGTTGAGTTAATTTCTTCTCTGATAGTTTGACTCTGTAGCAAAAACTGAGATCTGGAAAGGTGAAAACAAGATCATAAAGTCTGATTTCAACTGAGAAGCTAGAAGGATGAATATATATATATTAATAACTATACTGCCATGAAATATTTCCCAATGTATTCTTTCATTTTTAATTTCATCCTACTTTGTTTCAAAGGAAAACTCTGCTTTACCCCATTCTTCTATCCTCATATTTTAGGATTTCATTGTCTTTTCTCTGGTCCAGCCACATGGACAACCTATTCTACAGAAGTGGCAGGCAAAACTTACCTGTAGCCATTTGTATTGGCTGTGTATATATGTCATGTGTTACCTTCATAACTATCTCCTTAATGAATAAAACATTAGTTTTTAAATATATTTGATTCATTCTCTTAGAATAACAGATGCATTGCACTAAAACCATGCAGATTCAAATACATTAATTCTTCAGCAGAGGAATCGTAACTCAGTCTATCTCAGAGATTCAATTGCATTTAAGTGAAGTACCTTGTGCAGGATATTCACTGCAATATAGTTTGTAATAGTAAAAATTGAACATTCGTCCAGATGCCTATAAAGAGAGAACATAAATTAATCATAAATGGGAAACTATACAATGAAAATAAGGAATGAGAAAGAAAGTCTTCCATTGACAGGTAGGGCATGATCACCTAGACACATTGGAAAGAAAAAATTCCAGATCAGGAACAATGTGCATAAAAAGTATAATTGTGTTATAAGAGAAATAGGAAGAGAACGGTTATAGAATTATATGCCAGATGATGGCATTTCTCTCATCAATGGTTACATGATTGAGATTAGATTACATGACTAATGATAATGTTGCTCTCTTAGTTTGTGTACATATGCCCTATAATGGTTTCATAATGGTACCATGTGTAATGATGCATTCTCAGAAGCTGTGCTAGTCATTAAGTAATAGATGAATGCATTTGACATTTAGTCATAAAAATTCTAGGATCAAGCCTAGCAAATTGCAAAGATTTTAATCGCTTTAAAGTTTTTACTTCATAAAAATACTTTTGCAAAACTTAATGAAATGCTACCTGCACATACTGAATGAGAGAAAGATGACTCAGAGAACTATCCCTTGACCTGGCATTTAAATCGTTCAAGTGTGAACTTTGTAAATGTAATATTGATTCAAATATATTTTTAGAATATAACTTTCTAATAAGACACTTTGAATGTGAACTTTTCGAAGGAAAATTTGGGATTGGGGAACTTTAAAAAAGGGGTTACATTTTACTGATACATATATATATTAAGATATATTTATATACATTTATATATGGGAATATATTTAGATATATTTGTCAGAGATATATTTCAAGGTACCTAACATGATACTTTATTACAAGTATGTGTTGTGAAATGATTTCCACATCTAATAATATGTACATAAATGCTTAGTAAATCTGTAGTCGATTACGGTTAACTATAGTCATCATGCTGTACATTAAGGCTCCAAAAATTATAACCGAAAGTCTTTTTTCTTTGATTGGGAGATGTGGATCTCCCTATGTGGATCTCCAGTAATCAATATCCTACTCTCCTGTTTTATAAATTTAACTTATTTAGTTTCTACACATAGGTGAAACCATATTCTATTTGTCTCTCTGGCATCTTAGAATAAAGTCTCCTAGTTTTATACATATTGTACCAAATGTCAAGATCCTCTTTATAAGCTGAATAATGTCGCATAATATTTGCCACAATTCTTTATCAATTCATTCATCAGCAGACACCTATGTTGCTTTCATATTTTGACTATTATGAAAAATGTACACAACCTCTCTTTATATAACAATTCTCATGCATCAGAAACACTTCCAGACTCTCTGTCCTTCTTTCACACTTCATCAACATATTTTCCATTTGGTTCTCATTAAATTTGCTTCCTAGTCTGACCTGTCTACTGCTTTTGTAGGTTTCTAACAAGGAAATACTACCTATGCACAACATCTTTCTCCTAAGTAGTGACACTCAGCCTGAGACTCAATTTATTTTACTTTGGATAAAGGAAACTAATATTTTAATAGGAATTTTTACATTACAGGCCATAACTGCCTGGAAAATCACATAGAAGCCTCTCAAGATTTTGTATCTTAAGCAATAGAACTCACATTAATAAAAACAACTTTATTGAAAGTCTATCAGATGGATATTTGATGGATTGCTTCTTCGTAGATCTAGTACTTTGTCCAGAGAAAAATGTACTCTGTTTTATTACCATTGAGTCAGAGCTGGCATGATTTACTGCAGTTTCAACTACATCAGCTCTTAAAACAGGATGCCATTTGTTCACCATTATAGATGTTGTGCATGCTCTTAGGAGTCTTTGGCTCTGGGAAAAGAGGCCAGAAAATGCAATGCTACATGGGTCATGATGTCTTGTTTCTCTTTTTACAGACATTTAAGAAGGGAAAATATAATTCCTATGCATAGTCAAATACTTCTTTGTATTAATTAATTTATTTTTAAAACAAGCTTTTGAATCTCTTTAAGTTCTTATCTTCAAATAGCTGTGCAGGTTTCACTTTGATTGTTGAACTAGGTCTTGACTTGGTGAGTGGAGGTCAATGAGAGAGAAGACAGATGAATGGACAGGAGAATACAGACACAATATTCAATGTATGCTGAAGAAAATGGAGCTACAAATAGTGACAGACTGGTGAGGGAAGAATTGAAAAGGACAATGATAGAAGGAATTGTTTGATAAAGATGCTTTGTATACATGTACATGGTTGAATAAAACATGAATCCAAAAATGAATCCAATAATATAAATATGATACCTATTTCTCTGTGGATGGTTGTAAAATGTTTATTCATAAGAACACTTTCTATGATAAGTGCCTATTGACAACCAAAAGGCTATTATTTTATATGAGTAATTTATTAAAATCTACTGCCAAACTCTACTTCAGTTTAACTTTGATTTAGAAATTAAAACTGGGAAATTTTAAGTATGTACTAATGTATTTTAATGATAAAAATACAATGCATTTTGTGTTAATACCAATGGAGTATTTATATATAAAAGATGCTATAGGTACATCTACTCTCAAAAAGAGAAAGAGGAGCAGAGTAACATAGACCTTGTACATTCAAATTAGGCACAGCATGATGTCCTTATTTGTTAGTAGCAATGTATCTTCTGCTTCCCACATATATGCACTGAAAACTTTTAAAGCTTCTAAATAGGTATATATGATATTCTCTTATTCAACTACAAATTTTGACATGTGGTAATTTTTTTTGTCAGTTGTGGGGCTTGAACTCTGGGCCTAAGCGCTGCCCCTCAGCTCTTCAGCTCAAGGCGAGTGCTCTACCACTTGAGCTACAGTGCCATTTCCAGTTTTCTAGTGGTTTATTGGAGATAGGAGTCTCAGGGTCTTTCCTGCCTGGGCTGGCTTTGAACCATGATCTTCAGATCTCAGCTTCCTGAGTAGCTAGGATTACAGGCGTGAGCCACCAGTGGTGATTTTTTAAAGGTTGCCTGCAATGTAGAAACTGCTTTGTTGTAATATACTTTTTGTACTCTGTTACATCGAAATGCATTATCTTGAACTCCGAAAGGATCATTTACCTCTGCATGATTTTCTGACATCATTTATTGCTTATTTGGTATATACTGTTTTACTGAATTAAGCAAATCATGGGAATGCTGTTGTAATTTATTTCACAATGGTAAGATCTCACATTTATTAACATTAACAAAGGTCCCTTCAGAAAAGCCTTTAAGAGTCATGAATCCTTAGTTCTCATGACTGAGGAAACAAGCTTTAGGAAATTTAATTTTCTCTTGAAATTTCAAACATAATCATGGTGGTCAAGGTCCTTGAAGTGTTATTCTTATTTTACTGATTATTTCTAGAAAAACAATGTCTTTTGAGTTCACTGTTTTAAAACAATGTGCATCATTAAAAAAGCATTTAACTCACAACTCAGACAACTGGTTAAGAATGGGACCCAAGATCACTGTCATATTGTATTTGTAGCAAGACACTTAATGTTTCCTTCCCATCTTAACACACAGAGAGGAGCCAAGCCCTATACCCAAGTCTCCCTCCAAAAGTGCTCTCCTAACTCATAAAAAGAACAAAGGGAAGCCTGTGATAATATGATTGTTTACTAATTAATAAATATCATTCTGAAAAGTGAAGTATACCTTGCACATGACATTTCATTGCTTTGTAAAACACCTTTTGTTCTATTTAGTGTGCAAATGGAAAATGATTTCCAGAACCTCGCTCTAAACAGGGAAATCTAAAGCTTAAATTATTCTATCAGAATGTATTGATATTATGTTGTATCCATGGCATTCATATAGCTTCTCTAAGGAGATCTGACTGTTCTTCACTTAGAACAGAAAAGATCTGATTGTGCTGTTAATGACGAAGAAAGTGGTCAAACACCCAGGGGGAAACCCTGGCAAACTTCCAATAATAGATTTCACTGGCTTTCTATTTGGAGAACCAAACTAATAAAAATGTGAACTGATTCCGGTGCTGGGTCTTAGAACTTTTAATTTTAAAGGATTTGTGGCTATGTTGCTTTCGGTACACTGACAACTGTCTACAGGCTGTCTAGAGAAGACAAAGGGAAAGTCTTCTTATCATGCCCATATTGGAGCCTGGCTGTCTCAGTTCCCAGCAGCCTCGCTCCAAACACTCAGCCTTCACACTCCAGGCTAACCTTCAAACACAGCAGAGGCTTGTGATGCTGTTGTGTTGCTGCTCTGTATAAAATATGCTTGACCTTTAATTCTGTAACCTACATGCTAGCAGTATGTTCCTACAGTAGTATTCCTCACTTGTTATAGGCATGTGTATAACTTTACCTAGAAAATATCTGATAGCCACAGGAGAAAACAAAAGAATGTCTCAGATTTCATTCAGAGGGGGCCTATAGTTACAGCCTATCAGCTATAGTCTACAGTCTATATGAGTTGGGGGCAGTAGTTGAACTGAATGAAATGAATGGATGAACTGAATGGATGAAAGGAAATTTCAGACCTTGAGTTTGGTCTTTAATAAGATGGCCTTGAAATGACAGATAGGAAACATACTTCAACATATAATTCAATACTTGTAAGTATTGAATGGTGGCAGAATGGAAAACTAGGGGTTAAGAGGGTCATTTTCCAAAACTAAACTAAAATCTGCTTATTTTCTCTTTCATGTAAGAAAGGGTATGAGGAAAGCATACTCTTCAAGTTGTGGTTCTCATAAACACTACTCCTTGAGAAAGCAGTATTTTTCACTTCTGAAAATACCATCAGACACTTGTTTGCAAATTAGAATTCTGTATTTCTGGTACCCCAATTCTTATTTTTTTTTCGCTATCTGCATGTTTATTTTGAACATCTCCAAATATTACCGGCCTTTCGGGGTCTAAATCTAACACTGCTATTTGTCTCCATCAAATACCCAACATTGCCATTGAAGGAAAGGTCCTTTTGTCTTGCTGAGTGGCCATAACATACTGACCCATGGCAATATTCCCATTGTCTTCTCTTTTTTAAACATCTTGAAACCTCAGGAATTCTCTTCGAGATAAAACTCTGATATTAGAACAAGAGAGAATATCCCACACTCCTGAACTCAGTTTGCCAACCATCTACTTCTCAGTTTAGCATTTAGGGATCAGCTTTATTCATTATTAATGTATTTTTCATAGTAGTAGCAGATAAAAATATTTTAGTAGTTCACTAGAGGATCCTAAATTACAGAAACTAAATTCATTTTCATATTGAAATTCTGTCCAAACGCAATGCCGATGAAGGTTCAGGTGCCTGTGATGTGTTTCTTTGGTGACCCCGATCCACAGAAATTTGTGTTTTCTCTAACTACCTTTTGCATTTATATCTCTCAGCATATACTTAATCACACATATTTAAACTCTACAGTTGCTCTCAGTGTAAATGATTTCCCCAGCAGTGCTTAATCTCCATGCCGGCAGGATATACATTATTCCACCATCATACCCCATGAAGTTCTGAGAATAAAACTCAGTAGGTACCCAAAAATTGTTGATAGACTTGATTTGCTAATAGTCAAAATGGTACATCAGAAAAAATATTTTTCAGTTAGATTTCTAGACTCCCAATCTTGTGTGTAAATCACTACATTACAAATTGAGAAAGAAGCAAACAGTATGTATTGTGGAATATCTGCTCACTCCCATCTTGGTATAGGTTCGAATACTAAGGTCAGAGAGCCAGGGCATGTTGACTCTCTTCAACCTGATGTCTACAATATAATGAAGGGGTTTTTTTTTAGCTATTCAAAATTTTCAGATAACTTCCAAATTAACAAGTAAATGCTCAAAATGCAGTCATACAATTGAATGAATGTTCTACAAAATTGAGAAAATGGTGGGAAGCAGCGGGGTTGAGCAGGAGGGGTGATGGTGGAAGGGGCAACACGGACCCTGCTGCACAGTGTTCATATGCAATGGCACATGAATAGATGAATATATACGAATACTGTGGCAGATGGCAATTCCTTTGGACAACTATTTAAATATAAAAATAAACTTAAAAATTTAGATGCTTGTTTAATGGGGAAAGCAAATTACATTAGATAATATCTGAATCTCTGTCCAGTTCATAGTTCTTCTTTCTGAGAATTGTTCCACAACTCAAAGCCAAGATCCAAAGCATTTGAAATCCCATTCATTTTTCCCCATGACTTATTAATGATTCAATGTGTGTGTGTGTGTGTGTGTGTGTGTGTGTACATATACATATATATGACCTCAAAAGGCTAGTCAGATTCTTTATTATATTCTTCCAGGAATACTACTTGGCAGGGGCAGCCACTGGAGTATGTTAGAGAGACTTAAGAGAGTAGTTGAGGTACCATTACACACAAGAATATAATGACACTGAAAAAAAAACCTAAAAAAAGAAGAGAAATGGAGGATTGAGGGTTAAGGAAGAGTAATGTGGAGGGACTGAATTTTATCAAAGTGTGTTATATACATGTATGTCCATATCACCATACAAGCTTCTGTGCAATTAATTCATGCTAATAAAAGCATTATGGCATGGAGAATAAAAGGCTGATCTGTGCAGGAGAAGATAGAACAGAAGCCATGAGGCTGAGAGTGGGGTGGAAAGCATGGAAAATCTGTGCACCAGTGCCTTCATGTGACCCTTTTCATGCCCAATGAGGCTCACTCGCTGCCTCTCTTTTGTTTCCACAGGGAGTAAGGGTGGTAGTAAGCTAGCTCTTGAGTTTCCTATCGCTGTTTTACCTCATATAAGTTGCTACTTCAAAATACTCAGTGGAAACTGTGTAGTAGAGAGTTAACTGAGAAGGAAGAGGTTTTGAGCTGCTAGAGATATGAATCCCAGGGTTCCATCACTATAGGCTGTGGCCGAGACACATGTCTTAATTTCTATAGTAGTAAGCTAAGGATGTTGAACTCGATCGTACACGATTGCCCACAAACTGCTGTGACCCTGCCACTGGGCATCACGTCAGTGAAGATTATAATAACATTTTGATTAGCTGTAGATTTCCAAAGGTTTAGCTATACTGTAATGTGTGGATACATCTAGGCAATCAAGTAATTTTAAAAAGATTCAAGTTAAGTTAGTGCAGCTTCTTTTTAAAATTCATTTTATTGTACTTCATATTCATTTTCATTTTGTTTTATTCCGATCTTTCCAAATAACATCCATGAAATTGAAATTACTTTCAAACAGGCTTTTATAATCCTTGTTCATGCAACACCTGTCGTTTATACATACAGAAGGCTTTCTTTCGTTAAAAATTCAGTAGCAGAATTTTATGTTCTTTTGTTCTAGATATATTAGAGTTGCTTTCCCAGCAACATTTACAAGATTTTCTGGGTGCTGTAAATGTAAAAATAAAGAAGTGGAATAAGGTCTTCAAACTATCAATGCAGATCCATAGGACAGCAATGAGTTGTCATATTGCAAAGATTTCTTTTTGTCAGTCGTGGTCTTGAACTCTGGGCCTGAACGCGGTCCCTTAACTCTTCAGTTCAAGGCAAGTATTGCAAAGAAATTTAAAAATATGTATCATATCCAACTCTAAATCCATTATATCTGTTTCATACTTGTATATAGTAGATGAGAGTAGCTACAGATGGTCAAAATCAGTTTGAACTCATATTTTATTTTATTCTTTATCCTAGTTAATATAGAATACATACCTTGTCCCAAATTAAATAGGAGGCATAAATTATGTAAGTATGATGGCACAGTGTCTACCTAAACTGCTGAAAACTCCCTGAGAACATAACCAAAATTCAAAATTTTACTTTTGCTCATACAGTTAACTGTAAAATGAAGAAATCATATGTTCTGTGGCCAAATTCATGCTTCAATGATGGCATATTTAATCTCTCACAATACTAGCCTACCGACCTAACAGACACCATGGTACCATCAACTGCAGTTCCAGCAGCGGTCTACGCCTGAGGTTAGATCTACACATATAGTTCAAGTGCCTACATGTGGTCAAAAGTTGACCCAAACTTGGTAGCAATGAACCGAACTCAGCCTCCGGACTTCATTGGAGCAGTCCATACACAAGGGAGGCTGGCAAGAAGTTGAGTGAGCAAAATTGGCTGACAGCTATCGACACAAGAGAAACCAAGAGATATTATTAGAGTAGAAATCAGCAAACTTGCAATGATTTTCAAATAGTGTATTATAGTTAAGTTACATGTTTCATGCAGTGGATAAAGAGAAATAAACCTAAAAATTTAGTTTTCAATGAGATTATAGATGGCATTGAATACCAGGCTAAAAAATATAGCTGAAAAAATGTATAAGTCTCACTCATTCATAAATAGAGAACTTTCTTGAACTACTGGAAACAGGAATGGCAATATGATATACCTGTTATTACTATATTATGAACCCTAAATTGGCAATAAATGGGAATAGCAAGAGTAATGAACTAATCATATTAAAAGCAACATGAGACAAAAAATATTGGGCAGTGGGCCAAATTGACAATGCTTATTTTGAACATAATTCAGAGATGTAATCTTCAGCTCCCAGAAAATAAAAGTGGGTAAAAGCAGCAATGATAGTGATTTGCAGTGAATAGTTTAGCAGTTCACAAAGCCTGCAATAAATGTCAGAAATGGAAGTAAATGTGTTTGAGAAAGAACCTAACAGAGATAACTTGGAAAAAACTTTTCTAAGCAGAAGGATTTCATTTATTATTCCTGCTTGTATTTGTTTGGTTTATTCCTACTGATAGCTTACTGGAAATTTTCAAATGAGCTACTATAATAACCATCTGAAAAGCAGGTCACTGAAATAGGTAGCCCAGAATATCAAAACCTTCCATAAGTGGAAAGACAAAAAGAGAAAACGTGCCTCAAAAAAAGTTGCTTCAAAAATGACAGCACATTAGCTTTGAAACTATAAAGGGAAACTATGAAAGAAATCTTGGGCAAGTCAGAGTGTAAAGCATTCAGCTTTAGGGACTGATAATAAAAACTCCTCTTTTTTTAGTTGTGGGCAAGGTAATGAGTACGTTTTTTATCAAGCATTGTTGCCTCCTCCTTTGTTTCTCCTTACCATCCCTTCCCATGTCCCCCTCAACTCCTCATTCCCCGTTCATCCCTCCCCCTTTCTCCCTTCCAGGCCCCGCCCCAAAGTTGTAAGGTTCGTTTTTCGACCTAACATCTTGTACATCTCATTGTGGCAATGAGTCCACCTGTATCCCTATTTAAACAATTTGTTTATTCCCTTCCCCTCCCCAAACTATACCAACATCAAATACAGTGAAAACAGGGGTTATACCTTGGGGAAGGGACATACAAAGAAACACAAAAATCATCTTATAAATATGTTAGAAACAATAGCAAGAAAAAAAACCATTTGAGTCCTTATCTTTGGGTTCATTTCGCCTAACATCAACTTATCTGACTTTTTCTGCTTGTTTCAGACATATACTAGTAATTGCAAATAAGGGAAAGCATGGGACCTATGTTTCTTTGGGCCTGGCTTACTTCACTTAATATAATTTTTTCCAAGTCTTTCCATTTCCTAACAAATAGGGGCAATGTCATTCTTTCTAATGGAGGCATAGAATTCCTTTGTGTATATAAACCACCTTTTCTTTATTCATTCATCTACTGAGGGGCATCTGGGTTGGTTCCATATCATAGCTATGGTAAATAATGTTGCAATAAACATAGTTGGTATCTTTAGTGTGGTCTGGTTTGTGATCATTTGGGTAAATGCCCAAAAGTGGGATTGCTGGGTCATAGGGAAGCTCTATGTGGAGTTTTCTGAGGAACCTCCATACTGCTTTCCAAAGTGGTTGGACAAGTTTACACTTCCACCAACAATGCTTCAATCACTTCTTATATTCTCATTAGATCACAACTGCTAATTTAGCTCTGCGTTGAATATAACGTAAACTTTATAACAAGCACGCCTTTGAAGATTTAAGTCAAAATCCAAGTTAAAGGGAAAATGGGAGTCTATTCCATTTGTGACATGGAAAGCAGGAAATACTTCTGTTTTCCATTGTTCCGACTTTATCTTGTCATACTAAAATAAATCCTTCTTATTGCCTCTTCAGAGAAGCTTCTCTTTAAGTCTTTAGGAAATAAGAATGGACAATGGACATATGAAGAAATGGTCTACCTCTCTAGCCGTAAAAGAAATGCAAATCAAAACAACATTGAGATTCTACCTCACCCCAGTTAGAATGGCTATAATCAAGAACTTTAATAACAACAGATTCTGGAGGGGATGTGGTCAGAAGGAAACCCTACTGCATTGTTGGTGGGAGTGTAAACTTGTTCAACCACTTTGGAAAGTAGTATGGAGATTCCTCAAAAGACTCCACATAAAGCTCCCCTATGACCCAGCAATCCCACTTTTGGGCATTTACCCAAATGATCACAAACAAGACTGTACTAAAGCTACAATCACAACTATGTTTTTGCAGCATTATTTACCATAGATACAATATGGAACCAACCCAGATGCCCCTCAGTAGATAAATGGATCAAGAAAATGTGAGATAGATGATAGATAGATAGAGACATACATACATACATATATACACACATACACACACACACACACACACACACACACACACACACACAAAATGGAATTCTATACCTCCATCAGAAAGAATATCACCCTATTTGTTAGGAAATGGAAAGACTTGGAAAAAATTATATTAAGTGAAGTAAGCCAGGTCCAAAGAAACATAGGTCCCATGGTTTTCCCTTATTTGCAATAACTAGTGTATGTCTGGGACAAGCAGAAAAGGCCAAAAGCTATGTACATATGACCAGATAAGATGATGTTAAGCAAAATGAACCCCAAGATAGTGACACAAGTAGTTTTTTTCTTTCTCATTATTGTTCCTAACGCATTTATAATGTGCCATGTGATTTTTGTGTTTCTTTGTATGTTCCTCCCCAACGGTATAAACCCTGTTTTCACTATATTTGATGTTGGTGTCCTGCATCTCGTATATATACTTCTCTTGCTTGGGGAAGGGAAGGGAAAAAGCAAAATGCTTAAATAGGGATACAGGTTGGCCCATTAAAACAATGAGATGTACAAGATACTATGTTGAAAAACAAACTTTACAATTTAAAAGGGGAGGAGGTAGGAGGGGGTATTGGTTGTGCAGGTGAGAGGGAAGGGATGGTAGGGGAAAAACAAAGGAGGAGATAACAATGCTTCATAGGAAATGTACTCATTACCTTGCTCATGTAACCCCTCTGTACAGTTTTTTTACAATAAAAAATAAATAAAATAAAATAAATCCTTGCTACAACTTAAAAAAAGGGAATAAAGCTGCACTTCTGGAACTAGTCTCACTTATTTTTTATTGAATGTTCATTCATTTATCCTTGACTTAAAGCAAAAGTAACAAAGCTGAATGCTCTGAACCCTGCCTTCTGGAATCAAAGGGAGTTGGTATGTTTTGTGTGGACATTTGAATACAGAGGAGGATGAGGAGCAGACAATTTCTGAGAAAGCAATGAAGCCACTATTCTTTCACATGATGGTACTCTGTAGCAGACACTTCTACCACAAAGATGGAAGGCATCTGAGGATGCTCATCTTCCTTGTAAATAGTGAGCTTTCTCTCATCCTGGTATACAAGGAAGGGCGATCATTCACAAGAACTGGACCAGAGGAGCTTCAGGTTCAGATTCTTTCCCTAACTTCCTCCTTTGAATTCTCATCTCTAGTACTGGCTTCTACCACTTCCATTATCTTACTGGTTCCTTGTAGAATTATTGTCTCTACAAAGCAAACTGCCAAACCAAAAATTGATTCCATTCCCACTGGCCAACATTTCCATAAATCTTTATTACCTCAGGTCTTGATGTCGGTATGTTTAGTAGAAATGAGAAATTAATTTTCATAATGTTTTCACTATCATAAACCCATGCTGTCTGAGAACCTATCTCTACAAAGAGGAGATAAAAAGCAAAAATTATCAGTTAAAATTTCCAATATAGCTAAGAAGAACAGAGGGAAAAAAAGGGGAAAAGGGAATTTAAGGTGCAACATGACCTGTGACTCAAAATGTGTGCTTATCTTCATGAAATGAACACGATGTTATCACTGTCCAAAAATTGTAAAAATTGTCATATTTTTCATTATTCAAAGCTGTCACAGATCCAGATTAATGTTATATAATTAAAAGAAGGATTCTCCATAATATTTAAAGACTAGAATGAGTTTTAAGGCCAAAAATCCCAAACAGGAAAACAGTCAATAGATACTCTCATTCAAAAGAAACAAATCCATTATCTGTCTTATTACTTGGCTCCCAATATTGAAGTTAAAAAGTCAACTATACCTGTACCCTGCTGTCTATGGAGAACTGATCCCAGGACTCAATGAAAGATTACTTCTTTACCTCACCACGATCACCCAAACCAAGCCCAGATCCTACCATCAACACTTCCTAACTCCAGTTTTACGGAGACACCTGCAGCTCCTTGTGGCCGTCCTCCTCCATTTCAGGGTGTAATAAAGCAACTTGTCCAGGTGCTGGAGGCCTGCCTGATGACCACTGACATACTCATCGCCTCTTGAACTCCTTCAGATTTTATTTTTCTTAGCACGGTTTTGACATGCTGCTTCTCAGATGTGTAAAAACCAGAAAATGTCTATTCTCCTTTCCCAGGTAAACCTCATACAAAGCTACCTCTTGAACACACAAATTAATGTGCACTGTACACATAAGAGGTGAAGCAAACATAAGAAAATAAACTATGTTAGAGAGAGAGAAAAAGAGAGAGAGAGAGAGAGCGTCTTGGTGACTTCAAACACAGACCTGAGGGGAGCCATACCCACCTATTGGGATCCTATGCTTTTATGTATTTACTTTCAGTGGATTGCTTTAAGTCAATTACTCTTTTAGTTGCTGAAAAATGATCTCAGACTAGGGAAGCTTTATTGTCATGATTGTGATGTATATTTACTTCCATGTGAGCAGATGAAAAATATTGTACATTCCTTAACACAGAATGATTTATTTATTCATTTAGTAAGCAAGATATTTTTGGATAAAAAGAATTATTCTACATATTGCTCTACCAGCTCCTAATAATTTATGTGATTTTTTTGTTGAACCGATTGATGAATTTACATTTTCATCCTCTTGTAATTTTTCTTTGCTTCTGAATTTACTGATGTAATGTCCAAATTGATTCACTACACTTATTTTAACAAGTGTAACTCCTTTGTGTGAATTTCAAATAAGATTCAAAGGCACAGATACAGTTTTTCTGCCTAAGCGAGTTGGCTTATTTTTCTGCATTTCCATTCCTTCTTAGCTGCTCCGGTAGCTGTAAACAGATTATAATGCTGTATATTAAACAATTATCCAAATGAACAGTTACATATTTGAGTTTAACTGATTAAGGTATAACCACTTATAACACAGCTTCATCTAGTAAGTTATCACACATCAACGAAAAGGATGTTTGACCTTGAGACGGGAACAGAATCAAACTCCACCTGGCATGGAAGAAATGGCAAAATACTACAAAATTTAATTAAAACTATGATCATTTAGAGGATAAGAGAAAATAATCATTACTTCATAACTAAAAAATAATAACTAAAACCAGTCATTCCTTAATAACTAATTTACTCTGATATGATAGTTTTCAACTTAAGTGAATTTGTGTGGCTAATGGATACAGGAAGAGAAGTTCCTCCAACCCAGCCTTGTCATACAAAGCCTATTTTTATCTATTCAGCATCAGGAAACCTAGACATTTTATAAACAAGGAAATTTGAAGACCTGTGTCTTATATATATATACAGAGAGAGAGAGAGAGAGCATCAAATATTACAAATGAAAGCTTAAGTCCTTGTTAATTAATTTAAAATATTAATAATCATATTACATGCTATCCATATTACACACAATAATATTATTGCAAAAATAACATATTTAAGGTGTTATTGTTTTCCAAAAAATACAATGAGAGAATAACACAATATTGAATAGCTTTTTTAAATCAGTGGCTTTAATATCAGCAATTTCTGTGTTGTTATAAATGATTTAAATTATATAAAAGAAGATAAATCTAATTCTAGTTGGAAAGGTAAAAATTATGTTAGTAGTGTTCAGATAATTGTAGATATAATCATCAGGGAAAGGTAAATCACTACCACTATTACACTATCACCTTAAACTATTAGATGGCTACTATCAAAGAAAAAATGCTTATAATATTACATCTGGGAAAGAATACAAAGAAACTGGAACACTTGTACACTGTTGATATGAATCTAAAATGGTACATTATATGGTAAAACATGAAGATGTCTCAAAAAGTTAAATTATTACATGATCTCCTATTTCCATTTTGGAAAGCATTTCCAGAAGAATGGAGCTGGTACCTCAAAGATCTGTTTGCAAACATATTCATTGCATTATTCACAACTTACTAAGAGACAGATGTAATGTATACATCTACCTCTGGAAAAATGAATAAGATGTGGTAGAAACATACAATGGAATAATACTCCTTATTAAAAAAGAAGGAAATATGTGCTTTTGATTTAATTTTTATTAAAAGCTGTTTTGGATTATTATCATTATCTTCGCATGGTTGTCGAAGGAGTTGTCATGTAGCAAAGCATTTCTGAGCACGGTGCCTCTTGATCAGTGTCCCCCCTTTCAACATTCTCACCCCCCTGTCTCACCCTTCCCCTTCCCCTGCTTTTCTTGATTTTTAGGTTATGTATTGATCATTCTTGCTATTTGAACAAAGTAGTTTATGTACACAATGCGTCGTGATCTGTATCATCCCTTCAATATCTTCTCCCCCTATTCATCACACCTCATCCCTCATTTTTCTCAATTCTGTGGTATACACCATGCATTTTCCCCTGCATTCTACTTCCTTTCCCCATTCATTCTTCTCACTCCTCTCCTTGGCCCTGTCTCTTGCAAGTACCATGGAGCTTATTTTGTTGAGCTTTGGTTTAGTCTTTCTAAAGAATTTTACTATTTGTGCTCTATTATACTTCAGTTAATTCATTAAGAACTGCTTCAATATCACCCTGTGCATTTACTTAAAGATTTATAGGCACGTTCTAGCCCCCACAAATGAGGAAAACCAGGCAACCTGTGTTTCTCTGTGTCTGGCCTACTTCACTTATTAATATAATTTTCCCCAAGCTTTTCTATTTCTTTATGAATGGTACAATATCATTATAGTGGATGAGTAGAATTCCACTGTGTATACATATACCAAATATTTTCATATGTCACAGTTGGAAGGAATTTAAGGATTCAGGGAAATGCTAAATGAGACACAGACAGTACACTAAAACCTTTAGACATAAGCTGGTGTTTTCCAGGCACTTAAAAGAGGAAATAAGAGTAGTTGTTCAGTGGGTTTTACATTTTCACATTGCAAGAAGAAAAACTCGAGATCTGATGCATAGCATTAGAGTCAATGCCACTGTATTGTATACCTATGATTTGCTACTTTGGTTATGATTTTATGATATACACATTTTCTCAGAGAAAAGCTCACAAAATTGGCCCAATATAAACTTCCTATTTTTTATTACCTTCGCCCTATTGATTACATTTATATGTCTTAAATTCATCTCAACTTCTGAGGTTAAAAAAGAAACCAGTTCTGTTTTTTTAGCAGTCAATAATGATGAATCTGCTTCACTGACTTTAACTGTATAAAAATGTAAATGGTCCTATTAATATTTTGATTTGTCAGCCATTCTGAAATACAAGTTTTTCTTATCTTTTCTTTTTGCCTTTCCATCGGTATCATCTATGTAAGAAACACACGCACACACACATAATTGACTGAGCCGTGAAGTCAATGCACGATAATTTACAGGCAACAGGCCGTGGCGATGGCTCTGAGAAGGAGGATAATTGACTCACACCTGGACACACGTAGACTTTCTCATAGAGAATCACACCAGGCTTTGGATATCACTACAGTTCTGTGGAAGACTATTAGGTTTTGCCTATGTGTGCAGAAAATTTTTCTCACAAAAACCCATTGCAACAATGAGATGTACAAGTTGTTATGTCGAAAAATGAACTTTACAACTTTGGGGGAACGGTGGGGGAAGATGGGAAGGGATAAGAAGGGGAAACAAAAGAGAAGGCAACAATGCTTGATAAGAAATGTACTCATTACCTTGCCCATGTAATTGTAATCCCTCTGTATGGTATTTTCACAATTTTTTTAAAAAGACATTTTTTTCTAACTTATTTGTTAGATGCTCTTTAAAACTGCAACACAAACACACTTTGATTTCAATTTAGAAATGTTACAATATGCTTATGAAAATTAATATTGTCCTAACAATTTGTTGTGGTAATATAATATAATTGGGTATTTTTCTATAAACTGGTCTGTCCTCTTGGCTATTTTAATGGTATTTGCTTGCAACAGATGTTGCTAATATGTATGAACTTATTGTAATATAAATTGCATATATCTGTCAACTTTGAGATTTGAATTTTGTAACAATAAAATAACTAAAATGGACTAAGAAACTCTGAGATTATCTTTACAGCTACAATTCTAGGGTGGTAGATGGCACTAAAACAGAAATGTTTCACTAAAAAGAGAAAGTAGGGGAATACACTCAGACAATACTTTAAATGTCATACTAGCCAATTAAATTTGACTTTAGTTTGTTTTTGCACTTCTTGCTGTCAGTATTTTCATCATATATATATATATAGAGAGAGAGAGAGAGAGCTACATTTACTCATGTACTCTGAGAAATCAATTATTGTCAATTAGTCCCAAATTTTACCTTTGTTGAGATCATAACTTGACTAAATATGATTTCAATTTTTTATTTCAAAAGTTTAAAATGTTAACCCTGTACTCTTTTCCTGTTTCAAAACAATACATAGTTCAAAATATTACATTTGTTTCAACATTTGCAACACCTGTATATTCTATAGTATCACAGGAGATAATGACCTCATTTTTCCAGCAACATCAGATTGCTTTCCAGTTTAATTTTCACCTGTTTCATTTTCTGGGTGATTTCTAATGTCTTCCTAATTGTCAGATGAAATATCTTAGTACAAAATGAATAGTAGCAATCTTAGCACTTGTAATCTTCTACAAAAGCTAGAAGACTCTTAGAATCAATTATTTGTATTATTTCTTATTGCAGTTACTGTTTTTCTCTACCATGCACTGAGAATGTACAAGCATGTAAAGCCTGTATAATCTGAGCCATTCAGCATACCTGAAGGATGGTTATAATCTAATTATCATAGCTTTATCTATTGGACTCTTGAAAATAATTTAAGGGTTTCTATCACTGCAATCACATCTCTAGCCTAGCTTTTGGCTGGTTTAATTTTGGAGATGGAGTTTCACAGACCTTTTTGCCTAGGATATCTTAGATCCATGCTCCTCTGGACCTTAGCCTCCTGAGTCATCAAGATTAGAGACATGAGCCTCATTTCCTTTAGGAATATAACAAGGTTGCATAATTATTTAACATTGGCTACTGTGTGAGAGTGCCCAGTGAAATATGACTCATTGAAAAAGCGCTTAATCATACTCCATTTCTCCTTCACTTTCTTGCCTCAATCATGGTTATGAGGTAACAGTGACAGTTGAGAGTAAGAATTGTATTTCACAATGGCTAGATTTGTCTTATTTTATTGGGTGAAAGAAATGATATCTGGGATGCTAGTTGACTGTCATCTCTCCTAAGGAAATGTCTTTATCACATAACTATTCTACTTCATCTTCATCGTTCCACATTGGTCTGACTACATACACTGGGGATGTTCTTAGGTCCCTTGGCCAAAGAAATTTTTATATTGCTATGAAGTTTCTGTTATATCATTCCTCATTAACCTATTTAACATTTCTTCTAGAAACTACAATTCATATTGAATAAGGTTACAGCGTTGATAGTTCAGGAAGCAGAGAGTCCAAGATTTGTAATTGGACTCCTAATGTACAGATTTGCAGCTGGACAGATTTATTATTGAATGTTAATACATTTTGTCCTCCTCTAAAGAAAACCATTCTTTTTTATTTCCACGTACTGAGGAGATACCTTTTTTTTTTTTGTCAGTCATGGGGCCTGAAATCTGGGCCTGAGTGCTGTCCCTCAGCTCTTTAGCTCAAGGCTAGTGCTCTACCATTTGAGCCATAGTGCCACTTCTAGTTTTTTTCTGCTTATGTGGTGCTGAAGAATCAAACCCAGGGCCTCATGTATGCAAGACAAGTGCTCTACCACTGAGCCACCTTCCCAGCTCCCTGGGGAGGTATCTTAGTGTTCTGTGCTGCTCAGAATTTTACTAGGGATGAAAGCCCTGGATAAATAGATAAATTAATATAGACATTGAATTACTAGGTTTTATGGTGCCTGAAAGAGAAGATTCTGCCTTTTGAATGTTTCACTGAAGGACATTGTATGCTTTTATAATTGAGTAGTTATCCATTTTTTCAAGTGTTTGACATTGATAGCGTTTTATAAAATGAACTTGTCTTGATTGAAACTAAGTAATTTAGAGAAAAATGTAGAAATTGCTTCTTTGTGGATAGAATATTGACTGCTCCTGTAAAGAATAAAATTATATAGCCAGTAAGTATAAAAACATTAAATTATGATGCTTTGCAACTAAGATTCTATTCAATACTCTGTGTGAAATTAGAATGTGTAAAGTAAGTACTAGTGGAACAATTCTAAAATCCTTTTGAATCCAGCAGTTCTATTTGCAGTTCAAAGATCTGCAGTGACTGATTCTTGGATTGCATTCATAAAAATAAATACAAATATCTATTACAGTGCATTGTTAACCTTGAAACAAAAGAAATAAAATACTTGGGTTCACCATGAGCCACACAAGCTTCTGGCTTTAGCAATGCACTTTCTGTCAGATAATGAGGTTCAATTTTAAATACTATGAAAACAATATTTTTAATACAGAAATACAGGAGAAAAGATAAACTGGCAGAGCTGCTGCAGAATGAAGAATCCTGAAGGTATATTTATGAGAGAGAGGACTGGTATTTACACTTCATCAGGATTTATTGGCAATGGTATTATTGCTGATACAGTCCAACCCCCTCCAAATTAGATAACCATACCCAGAGCGAATGTTCCAAGCAGATGAATTGCGTTAGTAAGACTGAGGGCATGCGCACGCTGACTCTTCGCCAGATCCTTTGGCCCTGCTTCCCGAATGCTATGCATGCCAGGCCAACTCTCTCCATCTGCCAGAACTCTGCACCACGCATTAGCACTGCATTCATTCAATGCTCACTTTCCAAGAACCGAATAAGCAATGGGCTAAAAAAGTCATACCCAAACCAAGAGGTGAGGAGTGTGGTGACTGGAGTTCGCCTACTCAAGTAGTTCAGAGCTGCGGTTCATGGTCAAAAGAGAGAGACATGTTAATGGAATTTACAAACTATGCATAGATTATAAGCACCACATGTATGTTCCGTGAGGAAAAACCTTAAAGCACGAAATACGAGTTTAATGCATTTACTCAACATTTACATGATGAACATGAATTCTATATTGCTTAATCCTCACTAAAATTGGTGTGTGCATATATATACTATATATGTATATGTATAAATACATATACATTTTCCCTGATTTCCCAATTGGGGCAACAAGATTAGTAAGATTGGATACAGAATTTGAAGGAGGATAAAACACATGAATATGTATCATCCTCAACCCCTCTAAGTGTAATATGTAAGTTGATCCTTTTCAAGCTATACCCTATTCTCTTGGTTCTGTTATAAATTTCCTTCCTCTGTGACATTACTTCTGCTCTAGTTTCTTTTCTTTCCTTTGATTTGTTGTCTTTAATGAATATATACCCACTCCAAATAGAGTATACAGAGAAATCTGCTGGATTTTTTCCACTGAGGGACTCACTAAGAGTTAACTCATCTCTAAATAATTTAATTTCCTACAGGCAAAATCCCATTACAATGCTCACCTACTCTCTGCAGTACATAAAAGCCTTCTCTATCTGACTAGGCCAATGGCTGAAATTCTTCTTAATATAGAAAAAATATCAATGAAATAAGATAATTAATCCCCTCAAGCTAATCACTGGTTAAACAAACAGAGCAGAAGATAAGGAGATAACTGAAAATACTCTGGCTTGGTAGAATATGTGCTGTTTGAGGCTACAAATAAGTAATGGAAGTTTTGCTGGTGGCGGTCTTGATTATTTAGCCAATTGCTGTAAGCTCAGCCATGCAATGTTAGGAGTAAATCCTTTATGCCACATGCCTGCGTCTTATTAATTTCTATAGCAAAGCAATTGTTTTGTGAAAAGAAAGTATTTCATTATAACTATTAAACATTTTTAAGCAAAAAGGTATAAATGATAATTATAAATACTTCAATATTAGTTTCAGTAGACAGATTTCAATATTTTTTTAAATACCATAAATAGAGAAAAAAATAATTTAAGGGCCACAAACTGTTTTTACTTATAGAATGTGTATAGAAGACTAATGGAGTCAATTGCTGTCACACATAGTGTATTTTTACAATCAAGAAGTTATGACTGGGGCTGGGAAGGTGGCTCAGTGGCAGAGCGCTTGCCTTGCATGCCTGAGGCCTGGGTTCGATTCCTCAGCACCACATACGCAAAAAGAAAAAAGTCGGAAGTGGTGCTGTGGCTCAAGTGGTAGAGCACTAGCTTTGAGCTGAAGAGCTGAGGGACAGCGCTCAGGCCCAGAGTTCAGGCCCCACGACCGGATCCAAAAAAAAAGTTATGAGTGAAATACCCAATTCAATATTGCTTAGTGGCGGATGAAGTTTTAAATCACATGTGCCCTAAAGGATTCAGTATCTCATAAAAATATGTTGATGTACATTTACCTCAGAATATTTATATTCTGAATATTTACATTCACCATATATATATATATATATGTGTGTGTGTGTGTGTATATATATATATATATATATATATAAACTTTATCAGGAAGAATAATATGTCATTTACAGGGAAATGGATGGACCTTGAAAAACTACATTAAATCAGGCTTAGAAAATCAAAGAATGCATGTTTTCATGCATGAAAATTAGATTTACATTATAACTATATGAAAGTATATACATGTAACATATACATATATATATATATGTAACACAAACATTAGGAAGATATGTGCTAATTAAGACCACAAATAAGTAAACACTGAAATCTTCCCTTGCACATATATTAACAGAAATATGGTACCCACATGGGAGGAGTCCAATAGAGTAACTCCTTTGGACAACTAACATGCAATTTAACACAATGAATACTACAAAATTAAGAACATGTGCTGTTGGATGGGGAAGAATGAGATCCAGGGAGAGACAAATAGAGAGAAGGGTGGATTAATGCAGCCATAATATGCAATGTGCACATGTGTAAGTAAAACCAGTGAATTGAGTGATGGAGGGGATGGGAGGGACGAGGGAGAAGGACGGAAGGAGTGGCATTGATCAGGATTCAGGTCCTCGTGAACTGACAGGTTGAACTGAAACCCTTTTATACTACTTGCAATTAATAAACAAGTAAATATGCAATAAACACTTATCTTAATATTTCAATTTTTCATTTTTTACTCCAACAATGACAGCTAGACTCAAACAATTATTTCATGAATTTCAGTTCAATTTAAGTTTTATTCTGATGAAAAACATTCTGTTTTTATTATATCCTTATGTACTTTTAAGTACTTACAAACATCTGAAAATATTGCAGACAATAATGAGCTCCTACTGAGGATGACCACTTGGAGATAGTGTCACACACACACACACACACACACACACACACACACACACACACACACACACACACACGATGAGGGACAATCAACACCTGCCTTCCCTAAATCTATTCAAAGAAATACGTATACTGATCATCCACTGGGACATCCCAGAAAAAAATCAAATCTCTGTGCAAGTTTCTAAGTTGTTATTCTTGTTAACCAGCATCTGGTCCCCATAGAAAACACTTCCCTGGAGAGAATGCACTGGTCCAATCAACGCTTACATCACATGGAGGGACAGGAGAGATATATTGCACAGCCAGCAGGAATAGAGAAGTGAAAGGAGACATTGAAGTAAACAGGAATATATCCATGTATGAAAATAGAATAGTAGGGCTGGGAAGGTGGCTCAGTGGCAGAGCACTTGCCTTGCATGCATGAGGCCCTGGGTTTGATTCCTCAGCACCATATAGCAAAAAGAAAAAAGGCAGAAGTGGCGCTGTGGCTCAAGTGGTAGAGCGCTAGCCTTGAGCTGAAGAGCTGAGGGAAAGCACCAAGGCCCAGAGTTCAGACCCCATGACAGGACCCTCCCCCCCCAAAAAAAGGCAAATAGAATAGTAAAACCAAATAAAAATTGTTGTAAAAGGAGAAAGAAATAGGAAACAGAGGGGGGGGTAGATGAATGAAGAGATGAGAGGAAGAGAATACAGTCATAAGGGTGAATGGAGCTAGGAAAACAGAGAAAGGGTGGGGAGAGGAGAATGATGAAAGGGTCATGTAGATGAAGACACATTTGACTATAAACTGACACGTTGAATAGCAGCCCCTTTGTACAATTAAGAAAAAAGAAATAGTAACCGAAGGGGTAAATCTGATCAAAGTTTACTTCATCCATGTATAGAAATGTCATAATAAAACCTTCCCACATAATGAATATATTCAATAAATAAGCAGAGTGTATTTTTGACAATATTGTGCATTAAATTGCTTCAAGTTAGGAAACCATGTCTACTATATGTGAAAATTCTTCAGAACTCAATACAGAGTAGTACTTACAATTTTTCAAATACAAACTAATTTAATGCATGGATTTATCATAGCCAACCAATATGTCTTACTTCTAGAAAAATAAACTGTATTCAATTAATTAAAATGTGTATACCATGGAAGACAAAGGAAATACATATACACAGATGTATAAATATATATATGTACATATATATGTATATATATATACATATATGTGTGTGTGTGTGTGTGTGTGTGTGTGTGAATCATGGAATAAGAACCAGCTTTTTCTTTTCTGAATGATTGACTCTAGAAGTTTTCCCATACTAGATAAAAGTTCCACTAAATTATGATAATGCTGTTTCAAGAAACATTATTTTTTATACCAAACCAAGGATGGACTGGATATCCTTTTTCTACATGCTATGAAGGCACTTTAATATTGAAACTCTGTCAGATTTCTGTATGATTTATAAATTGGTAGTTTAAGCATCAAGGATGTTGTCAAGGAAAATGTTGTCTCATCTTTAAAAATGCAATTTTAGTCAGAATAAAATAAACATGGGGGCAATGCATTTATTCTTGACGACTTTCTTGTCAAAATATATGGAGATTTCCTGTCAGGGGAGAGGTGATCTTATAGTCTACGCTATAAGGTATTAGAAGAAGATATTGGAAAGCATTGGAAGAAATTGTCTTTCTTCTACTACTAATACCATTCTTAATAGTCTCCAATTTTTTAATAGAAAGCATATGAAATATTATTTAAAACACAATTCAACAATCATACTTGTGTACAGCTAAGTTGTTGGTTAGATTATGAAGTAAATTAATACTGTCAACTGCAATAATAAAAATATAATAGAAGTTGCCTGAGTTTCAATCTAGCTACTCAGAAGGCTGAGATCTGAGGATTGTGGTTCAAAGTCAGCCCAGCCAGGAAAGTCCATGAGATTCTTATTCCCAATTGGCCATTAAAAAGCCAGAAATGGAGTTATTTCTCAAGTGATAGAGTACTAGCCCTGACTGAAAAGGCTCAGGGACAGAGACAAGGCCCTGAGTTCAAGCTCCAGGACCAACACACACAAAGCCTATATATTCTTCTAATGGGTACATATATATATTTATATTTATATATACTAAGATATCTAATTTATAATATATGTATATATAATGTATATTAGATATGTATATACATAGATATGTATATATATATTAGCTATGTGGATTATATATACATGCATGCATATATGTATACATGCGTCCATGTATACATATACATCCTATATAGTATGTATATAGTCTGTACAGTATATATACATGTATACATATACATATTATATATAGTATGTATATATACATGTATATATATAACACATATCTAATATACATTAGATATATATAATATACATATATACATACAGATATACATACAGATATGAATATATATCTAATATACATATAGCCATAGATATATATAGATATATAAATATATAATCACATATGTATCCAATCTTAAATGTATAATATTACATATATATTTATTAGCACAATTATCATTATAATTATCACTTTCCCAGTAATAATACCAATTATCGAGATAGCTTCATAAAGAATCAAGCTTCTGGCATGCACAGCAGACTGCCATGCTTAACACTGGAATGCAAACAAGGATGTTACTGGATACATATTTCCCCGTGATACTTGTTCCTGCTTCTTTCTGCAGATTAACCAGTCACTAGATAAATCATTTCCCTTGATGCACTTGGTTGTTGACCAAATGACCAACTTAGCTCATGCCTACAGGCTCACGCCTGGTTGTAAACTCATCAAGTATCCCAAAAACTTAATCTTGGCTAATGCAGCAAGTTACTCTCAAGGCTTCTAACGGGGCTTCATCCAACCCAACATTTCCATTTTATGAACGAGAGGGAAGTAAGACCTGCCCTTTCTGAACAGGTTGTCTTCTCGTAGGAATGGAGAGTCCAGGCTCAGTACACGATGCTCTGCACATTGAAATAAATCAGAAGATGATCAAGATGGAAAAGGAAAACTATTTAATCACTTCTACCTTTGCTAATGGAAGGAAAGCGGACCTTTATTCAGTGTCTTTATGAACCACTTTTTCAAAATAGATTTTATACAGTTCCGTTAAGATTGGCAGTATGATGTGGGAGGATTAATAGATGGTAAAATGGTTTACTTAGGGAACTAAGTCACACAGGCCTCATCTCACAAATTTGTATATTGTTTTGTGGAAGGATAATTGAAATATGTATTTTAAGAATATTTTGTGAATGCTATTTTATAAATTCTGACAATGACCCTTCAAGAGAAGCATTTTTGTGATCATTTGATAAATAACAAAAACTGAAATTCAGCCAATTTGGGATGATCTAAAGTTTCTTTTTTTTTTGTCAGTTGTGGGGCTTGAGCTCTGGGCTTGGGTGCTGTCCCTGTGCTCTTCATCTCAATGTGAGCACTCTATCACTTGAGCTACTACGGTGCCACTTCCAGTTTTCTGGTGGTTTATTGGAGATAAGAGTCTCACTGACTTTCCTGGCTTTGAAGCGTGTCCTCAGATCTCAGCCTCCTGAGTCGCTGGGATTACAAGGGGGAGCCACTGGCGCCCAGCTTGGAGCTATTTTTAATGTTTCTTCCAAGTATAAATTACCACCTCCACTGTTTAAAATATATTTTTATTTTCTTTAGGTAGATGTATAAAGTAGCTGCCACTCAACACAGCAGGTTATGAGTGTAGGGCCTCTTGATCAGTGCCACGCCCTTCAATATTCATCCGCAGCCCTCCCAACCCATCCCTTCTCGCACTTTTGGGTTATGTATTGATGTTTTTGCCATTTAACAAAGCTGTGTGTGTACACAATGCATCTTGATCTGTTCATCCCTTCAACATCTTCCCCCTCCTTCCACCCTTTCCTTCTCTTTTTTTTTGTCTCAGTTCTGTGGCATTTACAATGCATTCTTGACTTCATTCTACTCATTTCTCTTCTTCATTTTTACTACCTCTCTCCTCTTGACACTCACCCTCTCAAGTACTTATTTTGTTGGGCTTTGACTTAGACTTACTAAAGAATTATACTATCTGCATTCTCCATAGAGTCAATCATACTCATTTATAACTGGTTGGGTGCCACCCAGTGCTTTCTTCTAGATTTATAGGCACATGAGGGAAAACATGAAATCTGTGCTTCTCTTGGTCTAACTTACTTCACTTAACATAATCCTCTCCAAGTCTTTTCATTTCCTTATGAATGATTCACTCTCATTCTGTCTGATGGAAGCATAGAAATCCATTGTGTATATATACCACATATTCCTGGTCCATTCATCTATTGAGGAGCATTTGGGCTCATTCCATATCTTAGCTATGGTAAACAAAGTTGTAATGAACAAGATCACAGTGGGGGCTTTAGTATATCCTTGTTTGTGCTCTATTGAATAAATGCCCAGGAGTAGAATTGCTGGGTCATAGGGAAGCTCTATGTTTAGTGTTTTGAGCACCTTCCATATTGCTTTCCAGAGTGGTTGCATCCGACAGTGTAACAGAGTTCCTGTTTGGCCATATCCATGCATCCATTTGTTATGGTCAGTTTTTTTGATAATGATCATTTTAACTGGAGTGAGGTAGAATCACAGTATTGTTTTGATTTGCATTTCCTCTATGGCCAGAGGTGTTGAACATTTCTTCAAGTGTCTATTGACCTTCTTCTTTTAAGAAGTCTATCTTTAAGTCATTAGCCCATTTATCAATTTGGGTTGTTGTTTCTTCAAGGGTTCAATTTTGGATATTAGGCCCTTGTCTGATGGATCACTGGTAAAAAAAAAATCTTCTCCCATTCTGTGATCATTCTATTTAGTTTGTTAGCTATGGCCTTTGCTGGGCAGAAACTTTTAAGTTGGATGTAGTCACATTTATCAATTATTTCTTTGATTTGTTGTGTTTCTAGAATTTTAATTAGAAAGTTTTAACCTGTGTCCAGGAGCCCTCATGGTTCCCTAGCCTTTCATGTGAAAGTTTCATGGTTTGTGGCTTTACATTGAGGTCTCTGATCCATTTTTAATTGATGCTGGTACAAGGTGATATATGTGTGTTCAGTTTAAATTTTCTGTACATAGATGTCTGGTTTTGTCAGTGCCATGTGTTGACAAAGCTATTTTTCCTCCAACCTATAGTTTTGGCTCTTTTATGAAATATTAGATGGCTATAGGTCTGTGGGTTCATTTATTCCATTGGTCATTGGCCCTATTTTTGTGCCAATACAAAGCTGTTTTCATTACTGTAGCTAGGGCTTGAACTTACGGCTCCTCACTGGTCAAGAAAATGCCCTATTATGTGAGCTATACTTCTATGCTCTTGTGAGTTAGTTTACTTTTCAGATAAGGTCCTAATTTTGCTGAGACCAACCATTGGTTATCTCTACCTTCACCTCCTATAGAGATGAAAGTACAATCATATTCCACTAAAACCATTTTGTTTCTTGGGGTAGGATCTCATTAAAATTTTTGCCCAAACTAATTTTGAACTGTGATCTTTCTTTTGCAAATCATAGGCACCTCGAAGCCTAGCCCAATACCACTTTTTTAAACACTTTTTTATTGTAAAAATACTGTACAGAAATGTTACAGTTACATGAGCAAAGTAATGAGTACGTTTCCTATCAAGCATTGTTACCTCCTCCTTTGTTTTTCCCCTACCATCCCTTCCCTCCCTCCCACCTCCACAACTTCAATACCCCCTTCCCGCCTTCCCCCCCTCCCCGCCTAAATTGTAAGGTTCCTTTTTCAACATAGTATCTTGTACATCTCATTGTTACAATGGGTCAACCTGTATCCCTATTTAAGCATTTTGTTTTTTCCCTTCCCCTCCCCAAGCTAGAGAAGTGTATATACAAGATGAGGGGACTGATATCAAATACAGTGAAAACAGAGGTTATAACCTCTGTTTTATAATACAGTGTGGGAAGAACATACAAAGAAACAAAAAAATCACATAGTACATTATAAATACATTAGGAACAATAGCAAGAAAGAAAAACCACTTGTGTCTCTATCTTGGGGTCCATTTTGCTTAACATCATCTTATCTGGTCATATATACATAGCTTTTGGCCTTTTCTACTAGTTATTGCAAATAAGCAACCTGGCTTACTTTGGGGTCTGGCTTACTTCACTTAATATAATTTTCTCCAAGTCTTTCCATTTCCTAACAAATGGGGCAATATTCTTTCTGATGGAGGCATAGAATTCCATTTTATATATTATATTTTCTTGATCCATTCATCTACTGAGGGGCATCTGGGTTGGTTCCATATCTTAGCTATGGTAAATAATGCTGCAATAAACATAGTCGTGCTGGTAGCTTTAGTGTGGTCTTGTTTGTGAACATTTGGGTAAATGCCCAAAAGTGGGATTGCTGGGTCACAGGGGAGCTCTATGTGGAGTCTTTTGAGGCGCCTCCATACTACTTTCCAAAGTGTTTGAACAAGTTTACACGCCCACCAACAATGAAGTAAGGTTCCCTTCTGTCCACATCCCCTCCAGCATCTGTTGTTATTAGAAACCAGGCCCAAAGAAACATAGGTACCATGGTTTCCCTTATTTGCAATAACTAGTATATGTCTGAGTCAAGTAGAAAAGGTCAGATAAGTTGATGTTAGGGAAATGAACCCTAAGATATGTATTCAAATGTTTTTTTTTCTTTTGTGCTATTGTTTCTAACACATTTATAAGATTATTTCTTTGTTGCTTTGTATGTCCCTCCCCCACGGTATAACCCCTGCTTTCACTGTATTTGATGTCAGTATAATTTGTGGAGGGGAAAGGGAAAAACAAATCATTTAAATAGGGATACAGGTGGACCCATTGCAACAATGAGACATACAAGTTGCATGTCGAAAACAAACTTTACAACTTTGGTGGGGTGAGGAGGAGGGTGGGGGGAGGAGAATGGGATGGGAAGGGGAAACAAAGGAGGGGGCTACAATGCTTGATAAGAAATGTACTCATTATCTTGCCCATGTAATTGTAACCCCTCTGTACAGTATTTTCACAATAAAAAAATTCATCCTGGGGGAAAAAAATGTAGTCATTACCTTGCCCATATAATTGTAACCCCTCTGTATGGTACTTCCGCAATAAAAAATGAAAAAAGAAATTTAAAAATAAAATATTTTCAAGTAGAGATGAGCTCAGTTTGGCATGTTGTCATTAATACTACTAATTAAGACTACTAATCACAGGAGCACCCAAATTAAATAAATATTACAAATAGATGGAAAGAAAAATATTCAAGAACTAGGCAGTTACCTCTTCTTAGAAAATGAAGTGGCAGGGGACTGGGAAGGTGGCTCAGTGGTAGAGCGCTTGCCTTGCATGCCTGAGGCCCTGAGTTCGATTCCTCAGCACCACATAAGCAAAAAGGAAAAAGCCAGAAGTGGTGCTGTGGCTCAAGTAATAGAGTGCTAGCCTTGAGCTGAAGAGCTGAAGGACAGCGCCCAGGGCCAGAGTTCAGGCCCCACAACCAGACCTCCCTCCCCCAAAAAAAGGAAAGGAAAGGAAATGAAGTGGAAAACACTAGAATATTGCTTAGGTGCCAAGGATGTGGGAGATGAGCACATTTAAACCGGATGTCTTCTACAGGCACAGTCATCTGTGGAACAATGCGGGCCGCTTCATATTGGGTGTCACTTATCAAAACTGTAAATGAATGATATAAAAGAATTTGGCTCAGTGTCCTCTTTGAGCAGATAGACTGCACTGTGCACCGGCAGGATCATACATGCTGGAGCCAGTTTAAGATAAAGTACCAGTGCTGTCATTGGGGCAAATGCCAGAGCCCACAGGGATTTGCACGGACTGCCTTCACCCTGATTGTGGCTGACAGGGTGCATGATGACATCATGCCAACGACTGTGGTTTACATTCTCATGCTGCCCTTTGTGGGCTTGCTTTTCTACCATAAACACTCTGCCCAGAGGAATCCAGAAAACGAACATCTAAATCACCTCACCCCTCAGATCCCTGTCGGCCTGGCATGTATTATGATCGGTGACCCGGAGCTAACAGGCTCATCCTTTCCTTACCGGTTATTCCCCCACTCTCAGGCACCCAATATTGCCAGCCATCTCCATCCAGCAAGTGTCTGAGTCCAGGAAGGTTAAAGAGTTTGTTTTTTACCTGTCCTCACTCTATAAAATATACCATCCATGAAGGGCAATCAGAGTTCCATTCAATGGTAAAAACAGAGCGCCAGCACCTCTCACATAAAGAACTCTTGCTGCATTTTGAAAAAGGAGTTATATTCACCCTTTGGAGTTTGAGACTCAACATCTAACTTCTAATAACATTTATACCTGATTGAGCCTGGTTGTTAATTGACTGGGCAGTCAGACTTGCATAAGATCAGAAAAAAAAGTCAACTTTAATCTTCTCAGAATTACTTCAGAAGAATTAAATGAAAAGCAATTGCTATCAGCATTAAGTGAATATGGTAGACTTAAAATTTAAAAAGGTAAGGTGATAGGATAAATGAAGCGTTATTTAAATGAAATTTGAAATATAATATGTTCCATGCTATAATTGTTCCTTCTTCACAAGGATTTTATTTGCTATAACAAAACTATTTGTTATAGCATTCTATTTAAGTGTTATAACTAACATTGCTTTGTCTTGACTTTATTTTCTATTCACTTTATAGGTGAGAAATTTAAGTCCCACTAGGAAAAAATGTGTCTCCATCTCACAGATGGAGTGTAGCTGAACTTGATTTCAAAACCAAAGATCCTTAACACTGAGCAAACTCTTGAGTTGTTAGTCTACCCATTCAGTGAGGCTGTTTACACTGCTTTGTATATGGAGTCTGGAGGATGACAACAATGTAACGTGGAGAGGAAATATGACTCTACAGGACTTGGTCCTTCCTCAAAACAGAAGTGCCGTCACCAAATGGATTGATGGATCATGACGCTGTGAGCAATGTACCTTTTATATTGGAGCCTTCGGGAGATAAATGCCACTTTTGATCCACTTGTCCATTGTAGGACATGTGGGCTTTTTTCACAACTTGGCTTTTGTGAACAATGCTACAATGAATATGTATGTACAGGTAACTTTGTTGCATTCTAACTTGTAATCTTTTAAGTACAGGAGGGCTATGCATCCATATATCATAAGATAGCTCTATGTTTAGTTTTCTTCATTCTGTCTTCCATAGTTCTTGCATTAATTTACATTCTTGCTAATAGGTCATCTATCACTGTAAAATCATTTAGTTTTTGTGTTCTTCATGATGATCATTCTGACTGGTGTTAGATGAAATCTCAATATTGTTTTTATTTGAAGAATTAAATGATATTATTTGCAGGGAAATTGTGGATCTAGAAAAACAAAACCACACTGTGTGAAATAAGCCAGTCTCAGAAGGTTAAAGGACACATGCTTTCTCTCCTATATGGATCTTAGACCCAAAATACAACTTCCCATATAAACATACCAGGGCCATAGCATACACAATCAAGTTGACTAAATGTAGTATATGCAGGAGCAAAACTCCATGGTGTAACCCCTTTGAACTATTAATAATCTTACAAGACAAGTAGCAGGAAGTTCAAATATGTTTTGAATCAGGAAGGAGTGAATGAATAAAAACATAAAACTGTGGAAAAGTACAGCCCTAATGCACAATGTATGTATGTGAAAGAGACAGTGGGAAACTTGCTGTGCCTAGCGGGGAAAGGGTGTATGAGAGGAGATGGGAAGGGTGACATCAAGGTATGTGTACACAAAAACCAACAAGTCCTGCCGAAACTCCCTTGTACACCACTTGAAGATAAATACTTATTTTTTTAAAGATACAAATTCCTCAGCTGTTTATGCAACCTCTGAATGTATCTCTGGGCCTTGACCCTGCACACTTAGCAGATTCCTCAGGTAATAGTCTGGGGAAGAAGCATTTTGCTCTGGAATGTAAGAATGTGGCTGAGTGGCTGAAGAAAGCTCTCTTCATTTCAAAAACAATATTGGCAATACCAGGACTAAGGTCCGAATCCCTGTAAGAGGCCTACAGAATTGAAACTGTCTCTCAGAATACCAATTTGTGACGATTGAGAGGTATTATTTAAAAGTTTACAAAATTTCTATAAAATATACTTATGTATTTGAAAATGTCAAAATACCTTCTTTTCTTACCAGCAAAAATAGTAAACTGACCACATTAGATATTATCAGTATTATTAGTATTGTTATTGTAGTTAGTTAGGTTTTATCATAAACTTGTGTATTCTTTTTTCAGATTTGTTTGTGGAACATTTGAAAGCACAGAATTTTGTGATATTTCAAAAATATGTCCATTCCTTCAATGTTCATGGTCAGCTGATTTGGCTGATAGTTTTCACTACGTAGGTCATTACACAGTGTGTATCTAGCGAAAGCACAGTTAAACAGTTAGACAGCACGCTTCTGAAAATAACACAGAGAAAGACGTGAGAATGCTTTTCAGGGTCAGGTAAGAGCAACTGAGAATGGAAGCAGGTCATGGCCAGGTTTCGAGTTTGCAATGTTTACTTTGGAGAGGCCCCTGCCTACCCTCTACTCCTCCTAATAGATCTGCTCACATTTGCTCTCTGATAGGGATGATACATTCTCTGCTGTTTCTAAAAGCTCACACACCTCCAGAGGTCATTTCCCTTTGAGAAGTCATTGCTGCATTACTCACCATAGCTCAGATGCCCCTCAGAGGACAAATGGATCAAGGAAATGTGGCATATCTACATAATGGAATTTTACTCATCTAATAGGAAAAATGCTATCCCATCATTTACAATGATGGAAGGGCCTGGAAAAGTTTGTTAGTGAAGTAAGTCAGTTTCATAGAGACAAAAGGGGCATGCTTTCTCTCATATGTGGAAGCAAGAACTAATTTATAAATGTACAAATTAACACATACAGGGAAGTATGCAAATGTACAAAAATATATTCAACAAAGTGTGGTGGTTGCAAGGGAAAATTCAAATAGCGTAATTGCTATAAGAAAACTAATTAATAGTCAAACAAAATGAATTCTAGGAAAGCGGTACTTGAAAGATTTGGGGAGAGGTCAAGGGAATGGGGCAGATGAATAAAGCAAGGAGGAGCAGAGAATGCAGTGATACTATTCAAGGCATATGTAGGAAAGTGAGAGAATTGAGGGCTGGGTGGACTGGGAGGGATGAGGAAAAATGAAGGGAAAGCATGGCATATATCTAATGCATATATGCACTGGACTTTCAAGCTGATTTGTTGAGTGATAACTCCTTGTACAATTACCTAAGGATAACAGATAATTTTAGAAAAAGAGGTTATAAAGAATGTATATGAAAGAAGTGCAATTTAAACACCACACTACTCAGCTAGTTTTTTTTATTACCAACTATTGACCAAAATTCCAATTTTCTCAGCAAAAAATAAAACAACTTAATTTCTTGACCAGAAGATAAAATAATACAACAATAATATGATCTGTAATACATTAAAAATGGCTACTTGTCAGTGTATGTATTTCATATATGTCATTAGTCAATAATAGTATGTATGTAAATTCAAGAGATGCTTCTGATCTCATGCAGCTGGAAATGTTTGCATATTTTTATGATGTCAGCACATTACCTAAATAATTTAGGCATTTTCAATGTGTCTCATAGACATATACACCACCTAAAATTAAGCATCATTTTCCTAATAAAATGCTCAATTATTATTATTGAGATATAGAAAATTATAAAATTTGTAAATATAAAGCTATCATATACTTTTAGAACACAGTAGATTTGTGAGATTTTATTTCCTTCTAAATGAGTGAATGCAACATTAAAAATACGTAGAAATAATGCAGATACTGATTGCCATTTGCCTGTGAATTGCACTATATGGTATATTTGACTTGCCAGTCTTTTTCAAAGCCGGTTTGCTTAGTCAAATTTTACCTTTGTACTAATGTTGGTGTGGTATATTTCTGAATGAGATGTATCAGAAAAAAAGTTGTGTAACTAAAAATGTATTCTGGGTATTAATGCAGAGAGATACACAGGAAGCAACGACAGGATTGAGAGCCTCTCTAGCCTTTTCGGTGAGGATATTTTTGTATTGATGAGAAAATAATTATTTTGATAATCAAAAATATATTTTTTTATATTTTCTTCAGATATTTCAGAAACCAATGTTGTTCAGTGGTCACCTCATATGTATTGGTTAGGTTATGTAAATGATAAGATATAATCAAAGCCCAATCTCAATGGGCTAATGAACCACATTTGTTTTTTCTTTCCTCTGTGTGTGTGTGTTTGTGTGTGTGTGTGTGTGTGTGAGAGAGAGAGAGAGAGAGAGAGAGAGAGAGAATTGTGAGGCTTGAATTCCTGGTCTTCATGCTGTCCCTGAGCTCTTTTATCTCACAGATAGTGCTTTACCACTTTAAGCCACAGTGTCACGTTTGGTTTTCTAAGTGGTTAAAGGGAGATAAGAGTCTCAAGAGTCTCCTTACTTGCAATAATTAGTATATATCTAGGATAATCTTATCAGATAAGCAGAAAAGCTCAAAAGCTAGGTACTTAAGATGATGCTAATCGAAATGAACCCCAAGATATGGACAAAAGAGGTATTTCTTTGTTGTTATGGTTGTTTTTGATGTACTATGAGATATTTTTGTTTGTTTGTTTTGTACGTCCTTCCCCCTATGGTATACCCCTGTTGTCAGTGTTTTTGATTTTGGTACCTCGCATCTTGTATATACACTTGTCTAATTTGGAGAGGGGAAAGTGGATATCAAAATGCTGAAACAAGGACACAGGATGGCCCACTGCAATAATGAGACTCACAAGACACCATGTTGGAAACCAGCATGGTGGGAGTGGGAGAGGTGGGGGAGGGGAAGGGTAGTAGGAGAAACAGTGCCCGAGGGCGTCACTGCGCCCCACCACCTGCTCCCGGGGTTAGTTTTCATTGGCTGCACGTGCCCAGGACGGGATGGCACGTCGAACTGTCCCCTCGCCCTTGAAGTCCTACTTAGGAAACCAGGTCCCGGGCACTTCCCACGCGGGTCCTATGCCGGACCCAGCAGGGCAGAGAAGTGTGATTTGGGGATCTTACATGGGTGAGAACAGGTTTGGCCCAGGAGTTAAGGAAGTTCCTGGACCATCATTATCCTATAACCCTGCCCCACATAACGAGCACTTCCACGGGCTTCGAAAGGTGGACATGAGATGGACGGCCGCGGCGGTGACTTTCAACATCCACAGCCTTCCGCACCATTCTGAGGGGAGAATTCTTTTCCATGAAATCAAATTCCCGGAGTGAGGCTTTCCAAGTTCTATTCTCACGCCGGAGCTTTAAGAAAGAAAAGGAAACTGGTCGTTCCAGATGGGAAATCTCACATTACCAGGGGAAGCGATGAACCCGAGGACACTGCAGCCCAGCCCAGACCCTGGAGTCTCCGGAGGACAGCAGGTGTGCGCGCGTGTTTCTGCGCGCACGGGGTGATGGGCCAGTTCCCCACAGGCGAAGACATTCACCTGGCCTGGCCCGCGTTGCCTAAGGTTTGTTTTAAAATGATTTTAAATAGGAATTGTGGTTATGTGTGTGATCGTTATTTTGCTAAGGCCATTTATCTTTCATAAGTGACCACTATGTATGTTATATAACAAATATCACATTTATTTTTCCCAAGTCAGATGCTGACATTATAATGCATTGGCATTGTAAGAAAAAAATCCTTTGGTGGAATCTATCTGCTTCAACTATTTTGCTGCTTCTACTTGTGCAATTTAACTGAAAAAAAAATGTACTCACAGAACACAGACATACATCTATGTCACTTACATAATCAATCTTCCTGTATCCATTTATCTGAATAGAGAGAGAGTAAGAAGAGGTGGAAGGAGGGAAGGGGCAGACCAACTACTAAACCAGAATAATAATAATGTACCAGGAATAGCAATTTAAAATTCCTCACCAGTCCATTTTTGTCTTGTACCGCACACATTTAAAATTTCTCCTTTCTCTTGTGTAAAATGGTTAGTTGTAAGTCTCAAGCAAGATACAGTATATGACTACTATATTGCTAATCCCAAAGTTAGTGCCATAAAAACAGTAGCCTGCAATAACTGTATAGACATTGATTTTTTTAAAGCCTGAATTTGATGATTGGACAAGCATGAATTAGCTGTACTTTCCTTGGACATATGACAGAAATATCAAATAGGAGGGTAAGAAGTCCGAAATCATACACCATCAACAAAATGGCTTGTTTGCTGACTCTGTGATGCTACAAGGTGCCTTGGCATCCCTCCCAGATTCTCCAGCATGTCTGGATTGTTTTCGGAATGAGAAGTGAAAAGATGGCTGGAGAGTCATATTTGTTTGACATTAGTTTCCATTTTATCCTTTAGTATTTATGGCATGTAGGTTAACTTAGTGTTTTGGTCTTTTAAAATAATCACAGCCCTTTCTAGTACATGTAGATAATTGAAACAACTGTCATTTCTGTTCAGTTTGCCAATCTTATTTTTTTAAGTTTACTCTCTGAATTACATTCTGGAATGTCTGCATTGCTTCCAAATTATTGCATCATTGGCACTGAAATGGCATATGCCTCTTGAAAGTTTCTCTACAGGGGACATGCAAGCTATTCAGAGCCTAATTCCGAGTTATTCTAAAATAAATAATACACTCCTTCCTAGAAAAAGTAGTTTTAATAGGAGCAATGGAGGATGGACTGTGAAGAAATCTTCTATGCAGAGAGTTTATCAATACTGATGAAAAATTTTGGAAGTCACTTTTGATATAGTCTGGCTGGAAGTCTGATACAAAATAGAAAATAATTATATTAAAATCAATGAGCTCTCTGTTTAGAGGTTTTACTTTATGAGAGGATAGCCATAGGTAAAAAACATTTTGGAAACAGGTTGAAATTCATTAAAGCTGTTCATAGTGTATAGGCACCATCAGCCTATGCCTATAATCCTAGTTATCAGGGAGGATAAGACCTAGGATTCATTGTTCAAAGCCAGCAGAGCATACAATTCTAAGATACTCCATTTCCAATTAAGCAGCAAAATGCCAGATGAAGTTTGGCTCCAAAGGTAAAATGCCAGCTGTGAGCAAGAAAGCCCTGTGATGCTACCTATTACCAGTACAAAATAATAAATAAATAAATAATAAGCTATTCATAGTGATTTCTGCATTCTTATACAAGTAGATTTTTTTGACTGGATAAATGTGGACAATGCTGCCTTTGGTTAATGGTCTATTCCTACCATGTACCATGAAGCCTACTACAAACCATCTCACAAAGTGAAAATGTGTTAGCTATCCATAAAAGTCAGAAAATGAGAAGAACATTGACGTTTTGAAATGATATTTTAAAAGATGCCAACCTGTAGTATTGGTTCCATTTTTATCAAACATGAGCTATTGGACTGAGTTTATTATATATGTCATCTCAAGTTTTGCATCTTGATCAATGTCATCCCTTCTGCAATTCTCATCTGTAGATCCTCTATCTGCCCCTTCCCTCACTCTTCTTAATTTTGTACCATATACATTGGATTCTTTTTTAATTCACTCTTATCAAGACAGACCCTTCATTATACATTGGATTCTTTGGGGGGGGGGCGTGGGGCTTGAACTCTGGGCCTTGGCACTGTCCCTTAGCAATTCTGTTCAAGGCAAGTGCTCTACCACTTAACCCACAGCGCCACTTTCTGTTTTCTAGTGGTTAACTGGAGATAAAAATCTAACAGACTTTCCTGCCTGGGCTGGCTTTCAACTGCAATCCTCACCTCAGATCTCAGCCTCCTGAATAGCTAGGATTACAGGTGTGAGCCACCAACACCCAGCATACATTGCATTCTTGACTGCATTCTCCCCTCTTCATCTCTTCAGAGGTTGTTTGTTTTGTTTTGATTTGTTTTAATCAGGACTGTGAAGCTTAGAAAATCTGTCAGATTACTGGCCATTCTGTGTCCCTATCATATAAAGAGAGTTTATCTGTAGCATTAAGTCAAGTGGTAAAATCTCTAATCACAGCACAGAGCAGGCCATTTGGTAACAGAAATTCTGTATTCGTGTAGTTTCTGGACATCATTCTTTGATTTGATAGAATTTTATTCAGAAAATAATTTCCTCTGTTTTATCATAACAATAATAGTGATATAAAAACATAATTAATGTCCAAAAGTAGGTTTCACTGGCTGTCCTGATATATAAACATATGTGAATGGAAAAATACTTTGTTTGAAAAATTATAGGTATTACAGCCAAGTATCCAAAAATAAGGATCTGCAGAATGAGGTCTTATGGGATTTGGGAGGTAGAAGGGAACTTTGCAGACTGGGATGAGGCAGAAACCTCAAGAAGAATGGTAAATGTAACCTTGCTCGCAGAGTTTAGATAAGTAACTATAAGTGCAAGAGTGTCTTGGTTAAGGGATTACAGTGAGATGACACTGTGACATTTCCTACATTCATGAAGCTGCCCCTGGTAACGTCTCGCTGAAGAAGTCAGGAAAACCTAATCTTCCCTGTTTTAAAGTGTCTGAAGGAAAAGTGAGGGTTAAAAATCTCATCTATTCCTCTAACAAGCTAGCCTTAAATATCACAAACTTTTATGACCACAAGTGGTAGAATTATTGTTATTGATCAATGTAATAATTGTAACATCTCATTCTTGGTTAGAAGGTACTTGACTGAATGAAATTCAAGATACTGTCACAGCTTCTCTCTGACACGTGACCTGGTGAAATGTCACATTTCTTTTTCATGGAGAACAGTCCAGACTGCGTCCTTGAAGACAAAAGTGATATGAAACAAGGAGGAGGTCCCTTTCTTGGACTTCATCACTGACACCGACCTCCATGAAGTAGAATGCCCGAGTGGTTAGTGACAGCTGACATTTCATCAGGATTTACGATTTATAAAAGATTTTATACACAGTTGCATTGTTAACATTTCTTTCTATACAACACATAATTAGAAACACATCTTGTGGATGATATTATCTTCACACACCTTATCAGTAATTAATCTGTAAATATGAATTTGATGCTCAGGTCAGGACTCTAAAAAGTGTGGTAGACAGTGAAAAGAGAATGGGTAACAGGATAATAGCGCATTACAGGAAGCTGGACTTGATGATCTTCTGTCTGGTACAGATTGGTGTCCTTAAGTGGCTCATGGAAAAGGCGTTTTCCAAGGAAAGCAGCAGAGAAGAAAGATTAGATGCAGAGAAGATAATATTTCTTGAATTTTCAGTTTGGCAGAAGACAAGCTATAGAGTCATGGTCATGATTCAAGTCTACGGCTGAGGATATATTTAACTTTGGCTGTTGCCTTGTCTCAGTTAAAATGAGTCATGCATCAGCATCAGAAAGACAGTGGCAAGAGTAGGAGCATTATACAATAAACTAAATTTATGTGCAGCATGTGAGGTTTGAGTGTGCCTAACTGCTGACCAAGTTTTCCTGTGGGAAATGGGAATAGAAAAAAAGAAGCTATTGCATTGCTGATGAGTTTGATACCATTTCTCAACTGGGACAATACATTTTTGTTTACAGTAGTTGGGTTTGAACTCAGGGCCTTGATCTTGTTAAGACAACCTATTGAACTGTGCTCTCCGCTCCATGTACCTTGATTAGTTTGGGATAGGGTTTCACATTTTGCCCCCAGGACTGCTTAGGTTTTGATCTTGGTTACGCTTCTTGCATAGCTTTGATAGCAGGTGCATGCCACAGCAGCAGCTTCTTATTGATGGGTTGCGATGGGGAGGGCTTATGACCTATTTTCCCTAGGCTGGACTCTATATCTCCTCCAGTCTCTCAACTTCTCAGCCTCTTAGTATGATAAATAAGTGACATTGTGCCCAGATGAGAAATTCTTAAAGAATTCAATGAGCTTTTTTATGTGGTAGCAACTTTATGAAGTATCTACTTTGCTGTGTAGTTTAGATGGAAAGGAATACAGAACTTAAAACAATTACGCAGCCCCACATCATTTTAAAACACGAAACTATTGTGTTAGTCAGTTTTCAATTATTTTCACAAAATACTAAGATAAAATTGAGAAGCATATTTTCAATCATGGTTTCATTTTCAGTTCAAAATGGAAAGAACTAGGATACCGATATTGTCCTCAAGGGCATGCTTTTGATGACTAACTTCCTTCCATTAGATCCCACCTCTTAAAAGTTATATCAATTCCCAGTAGTACCATAAGTTGAGAACCATGCCTTTACCACATGCCCTTCATGGGACATTTCATTTACAAAATATATATACAGGATCCCAGCACTTTCCTTTTGACCTCTGATGAGAATTAAAATACATATTGAGAAGATTGGCTGATCAGCTGGGTTTCAACTATGAAGAAATAAGAAAAGTGAACAAGGACAAGAAACTATTTGGTTTACCACCTGAATACACCAGTCATTATCTCTAGAGACGGAAACTATCAAGAAGGTGAATCTTAAAAGGAAATAGATCATTTATATTACATCATACATTTTAGGTGACTACAAAATATTTAATTAAGAATGTATAAAGGAAAAAAGCCCTATTATAGGTAGGGCTTGTGAATTTGGAGAAAAAATTCAATGCTGAGGAATATAAAGTTTAGAGATACCAGTTTAAACATTGTCACATCTGTTCAGAAGGCTCTACTATGCAGAAGAGTAAATGCCAATAAAGAGAGACCAGAAGAATAAGCTTGTGGCACAGTCTTTTTGAGGTCATGAAGAGGTATCATCTGAACATCCCCTCCCAATGGAAGAGTCTGAGCCCCAATGTGACTGTAGTTAGAAAAAGATAATGAATGTTAAATAAAATCATAAGGGCGGAGAACTAACCCAGTAACATTAAAGACCTCATAAGAAGATGACTCACCAGAGATTTATCTTCAAAGAGAAAAGGCCATCTGGAGAGGCCAGCAAGAGTCAGCCATTGCTGACTGTCTATGAGAGTGGCCTTAGGAGAAAAGAAACTTATCAACACCTAAACCTTGCATTTCCCACCTCCAAAACTGTGAGAAATAATTTTCTGTGGTTTAAGCCTCAGCCTCTGCAATTTTGTTGTAGAATCTCTACTTCAAGACAACAATGAACCTGCAAATCAGCTTCAGGGAGGCAGACAGGAGAAAACGAGCCAATAGGTGAAGGCTCTTAGGTCAAGTAAAGACAGATTTTCAAGGATGAAATGACCAGTTGTGTCAAAGCAACAGATATAACTCACGTCAAGCTTGCACAGTCCTTATAGCTGGGAGAAAGCTTACACAGGCATTTTACAATTCAAAGCCCTTTGACTCTCATTTCATACAGCAGTCAGTAAGAAAACAATTACAAATTCTTTCCCTGTCTCTTTCTGAAATAAATCTTTTAAAAGCTTCTTAATACTTCATAACCCAGGAACATTCTCAAGTACCTGAGAACCACTTCTGTATAATGTGTTCATCAAGGTAGGTACCTTTCTATCAGCTAATTCCTTTGGAAGAGTCTTATTTCATGGGTACCAACTAGCAAATGCAGATAAAAATATTCGCAAATTTAGAAGCAATTCAGTTTGCTCTGCTCATCCTATTGTTTAGTTCAAGCTGCAAATATACTATCATTTTTTTATTTTTTGGTGCTAGTCTAGGGCTTGAACTCACAGCCTCTGGGCCCTGTCCCTGAGTTTCTTTCTCTCAAGACTAGTACCTTACCACTTGAGCCACAACTCCACTTTCAGCTCTTTTGGTAGTTTTAGTGGAGATAAAATCGCCTCCTGAGTAGCAAGAATATAGGCATGAGATAGCTATCTGACACTGTTTTTGCACAAAATTATCTCCATGATGAAAGATTCTACCTCCTTTTGTTTCAGTTTTGACTCAGCCTTGACTTCTCTCTCTTACTAAAATGTTTTTTCTCTCCTCTACTATAATATTCTTTAATTAATTTGTTCTTGCTTAGTTAACGTCCCATGTTTCACCTTGACAGGACCAATAAAGCAAAGATACCTTGATCCTTGGCCCTGCCCACCTATGCCATAGTCTTCTATGGCTACAGAATTGTATAATTCATGTATGCAGTGCATTCAGAATCCCAATAAGTTAGTCAATATGATTCACTGGTTACCATACTCTTATTTCATTTACTTTGGGATTAATGACTCATGCAATATAATCACTTTACCTTGACTCACTAAATAGGTTTCAGATATTTGATAATACTATAATTAAAAGCATTATCTATTTAAATATTTAAATAGATAGATTGCTCTAATTGGAATGCTTTCATCCCTTCTGAAACTATGGCTGAAATTTCATACTCAGTGCAATAGTGTTAAAGGCTCACGGGAGGTGACTGGTTATTGGATCTACTATACTAGGGTTTGACAAAGAGAACCTGCTCCTGTTGTCCTTAGCTGTGTTCTTCCATGTGAGACCGCAGTGTTTTCTCTCACAGGAGGGCTCCATGTTCAAAGCACCTCCATGGAGACAAAGGACAGCCCTCACCAGACATTGAATCTGTCACCACATTGATCTTGGACTACCTAAATTCCAGAATTGTAAGAAATCAATATTCTATTATACTAGCACAAAGTAGATTGACATACATTTTGTTACTAAAACCTGAATAACTAAATTTTATTTTGCCAAGTGAAGACAGAAATTCATGGAATAAAAAATAAAAATTCTAGATTATGCTATCTGATACTTGTTCACTTGATTGAGAAACGTTATGACACTCAGAAAGGATTCTTTGAAGCACTAGGTCTGAAAATTTGCACCAGGGGTATCTTATTCTTTCTCTTGTTATACTTTTCCCCATCTTCTTTGGTTGCTTTATGCAACTATGCCTTGTTGAGAGTCTCATGAATAATAATTAAGACAGAAAAGTTACCTATTGCTGTAAAACAGTGGCTTTTCAAGCCTAATTCTTAGCTCATTCATTTGCCAATGAATCATCCAGCAAAACCTAACATTACCATTTATGTCTGAGAAATGACCTCTAACTTGTAACATGCACAGAAGTGATGATTGTTAATTATATTTCAACTTAATAAAATAAGAATGCAGTTGAGCTTCCTTATCTTAACATCTCCCTAACAGGTTTGATGTCCACATCTACTTAGAATTTTTTCTTGTTTCTAGACAGAAATAATCCAATGAATATTTATTGGAAACTCATCAGAATGTGTGTAAATCAAACATTTACAAACTACGTTTCACCAAAGATTAAGATCTTGAATTCTTGTTTCTTTCTTTCTGTCTTTCTTTCTTTCTTTCTTTCTTTCTCTCTCTCTCTTTCTCTCTCTCTCTCTTTCTTTCTTTCTAAACTACTGACAGAACTACAGATCCATTGGAGAAAAAACTGAAAATATATCAAAGAAAAAGGAGGCAAGCCTGAAAATATAGCAGGCTAAGCTTGCGCTGCTGTATTCAAATCTATTGGAAAAGCAACACCATGTTCTGGATATATTCCTGCTCCAAATGCATAACAATGATGATTAATGTTTTTAAAAGATCATCAAAGAGCATGCATTTATGCTATAAAACCAACAGGAATATCTTTGTACAAGAGAAATACAAATTGGAAATAGCACAGGGCAAAGTGGATGCTCAGAGACCACGGGGACTGGCATCACGGCAGCCCATGACATGGTCAGCTCCCCAGGAAAATACAAGATTCCTTGCACAACAGCACATCTGGGGACATTCAGCCACAAACAGCAGTATCCTGGGGTGGTTGGTGGTCTATGAAGTATGGGACAAAGGAATTAACAAAATAGCACATGTTGAATCAAAGCTGCTCTCCAATTTCATGATGAATGCCTGTATGACCAAACTCCCCAGGTAACTGCAGGCCTTGGGTGCTCACATAGAGTCAGTCCAGAGCTAGAACCATAGGGGCAGGAAAATGGAGGAGGAGTGGAAGGAGAAAAAATGAGAAATACACACACACACACACACACACACAGAGAGAACTTTCATTCAAATCCAATATAACATATTAGACAATAAAACAACAGAAGCACAACAGTAAATGAGCAAAGAAGGGACCATTATACAATACTACTGTAAGAAAAATAAGTTCATTTACACTGTGCTTAATAAATTTATAAAATCTAAACTAAAAATAAATGATAAAATAAATGGAAGATAATTTAAAAAATGGCTGATCACTGGTAGCTCATGTCTATGATTAAATACTTAGGAAGCTGAGATTTGATAAATACACTTCTAAACCAGACCAGGCAGACAAATCTGAGAGACTCCTGTGTCTAATTAACCAACAAAAACCCAGAAGTGAAGTTGTGGCTCAAATGGTAGACCATAAGCCATGAACAAAAACACCATTTTCTTACTAGAAACTCAAAGTTTAAGTACTGGAATATTATTGAAATTAGCCTAGAAACTAATAAGGAACAAAAAAGATGGTTTGAAGGTACATACATTTACATGTATATTCACACACATGTCTATACACACACACACACACACACACAAATATACAAACATGTTAGGAAAGATTTACAAAACAAGAAAAGTTACAAACACCAAAATACACAAATACACTTCCAAACATCAAGACAAAAATTTATTGTAGAAAAAAATAGTATTCTAATTATATTACTATTCAAATTTTCTTAAACAAAGGTATAGAAAGCAATAACTCATGCCAGTTGCTAGTGGCTCATGCTTGTAATGCGAGCTGAGCTCTGAGGATCATCAGCCAGGGCAGGAGTCTATGAGACTCCTATTGCCAATCATCAAAAAATCTTGAATTGGAGAGGTAGCTCAAGTGGTAGAGTGCTATCCTTGAGCATAGTAGCTTAGGGACAGTGTCTAAGCCCTGAGTATATCCCAGGAGTGGGACCAAAAGAGAGAGAGAGAGAGAGAGAAAGAGAGCTCAAAAGTTTTAAAGAATCACAGGGGTATTAAGTTCTGAGACAACTGACACTCAATGTTTTCAGCAAATTAGTTCCAAGATCCCCAGCCCCACCCGCCATCTCTCAAGTACACAGATGCCAAAATCCAAACCAGCTCACACCCCTTTATTAGGTCTGGATATGGATTATGCCTCCACAGGCTCTGGAGGTCCCCTGCCACAGATGGGACTTTAGGAAGTTTCTGAATCATAAGTGTTCTGGTCCAATCAATGGATTAACATTTAGATAGATTTATAATTTGAGGGCATTATTGAGAGGTGATGGAAGATGGCGGGGATGTTGTGATTTGAGCTGAGCCCTTAGTGTCCATGCGTGTGTGGGCTGACTCTTATTCTAAGCTCTCTTCTCCTCTCCTGTGATGGATAGGGTCAATCTATACTAGATAGATTATCATCTTTAGGCTGGACATTGATGTGTGATCTAAGGCTGCAAGAGCATCTTGTACCTCCTTGCCCTGAAGAATGACTCCGGAGTTTGAGGTGGCATCTAGGGCATCAGCCTGGAACCTGGGGAACCACACACTTTCTCCAATGAGTGACAGAGTCAGGAAGGGAGGAAAGGAGTCTTTACCATAGTTGTCCTAGTGAAATCTGGGGGCTGCTTGATGTACCATTGTACCTGCCCTTTCTGAGGACAGCTTCCTTTTTCTTCATGAGATGATAGCTGTTGAATTCAAAGCAGCATCTCGTTGATAGGTGCTTCCTGTATTTCTGCAATGAATCTATTAAGTGTTTTCATGTGACTTCACGCTATTACGCTATTTCTATCACAAATATGAAAAATCTATTTGAAATACGAATGTGAACTAGTAATGTGACATATCTATTTCACATTACTTCATGTTATTTCTATCCCAAATATCGTTTTCAGGTAGCTAATGAGGTTGCACTATGTAAGAGAAAACAAATGAAGAGATGCATTCTTTTGTATGGACAATGTTGATTTGATTTACAGAGCTGTGTATATAACAGAGACCTTCAAAAGATACTTAAAGATGTCCTACACATAAAAAACCAACAAGACCGCAATAAAGGCTAAGAAACCACACCCAAACTGAGAATCCAAGAACCATAGGAAGAACCCAGTTGTGGCCGCCCACAAGAAGGTGGATAACATGGCAGGAACTCCCAAATACCTCTCAGTCCTATCTCTCAATATTAATGGATTTATTTCTCCAATTAAGGGACATGCACTGTCTAGTTGGATTAAAAAGCAAGATGCTTCTATCTTCTGCCTCCAAGAGCCACACCTTGCCTGTAAAAACAAACATACTCTGAAATTGAAAGGCTAGAATAAAATCTACGAAGCAAATGGCCCCATAAACAGGCAGGAGTTGCAATCCTAATATCAGATAAAATAGACTTCAAATTAAAATTAGTGAGAAGAGATTAAGAATGTCGATACATACTAATTAAGGGATCTCTCCTTCAGGAGGATATTACAATTCTAAATATCTATTCATCAAACAACGGAGCACCCAAATTCATCCAAGAAACACTAGCTTCCCTCAAATTTCACATAGATCCAAAGACATTAATTGTTGGGAACTTTAACACACCACTGTTCCCACTAGATAGATCAACTTGGCAAAAACTCGACAGAGAAACTGCAAATCTAAACAACTGCATAGATCAAGTAGATTTAACAGACATCAACCGAATATTCCACCCAGCAGCATAAAAATACACATTTTTCTCAGCAGCACACAGAACATTTTCCAAAATAGACCACATTTTAGGTCACAAAGCAAATTTGTTCAAATTCAGAAACATTGAAATTATGCTATGCATTCTCTCAGACCACAAGGGAATAAAATTAGAACTCAACACCAAAAGCCAACTCTGTTTGAATTTATGAGAAAGTTGAAATATTTTGTATTGGGATAAAAAGACAGAAAATTAACTTAATTATGTTTAGGGTAAAAATACTTAGGACAGAGTAACTGTGAGTGTTTGATTTTTAGTATGGTCTTAAAATCTTGTCAAATTCTGAAAGATAACTGAATAATTTATCACTAAAAACAAACTCTTCTCTTTTAAAATGTCATATGTATACAATTTAAAGGAAAACTACAGTCAACATTATATTTTCAAATCTGTGTCTTCAAAATAGTATAGCGAACCGGATGAAAGCCTTATTATAAGTCATCTTACAAGCTACCAAATGGTTCTGTTTTCATAATGTTATCCTTGAAGTCTTCCGCAACAGATCCATTGCAATTTTTAAAAAGCCAGACTTTTAATGACTGGGATAAAACTGTAGACCATTCATTATACAGCTTTATGTTGCTGTCTCAAAGTTCATTTGAATAGGTACTGAATCACCTTTCTGAATGCATGAGAAGACAAGGCAATGGCTTTCAGGTAGTAACAAAAATCAGATTTCTTTTTCATTTATGGTTAAATTGTTATCCCCAAGTACCCAGATGCAGTATGGGAAAAATTAAGGAATTGTTGACTTCCTTTATTCTGCATCTCCCCTTCCTCCCTCAGTTCAGCCTGGCTAAATGAATACCCAGATGTGAAATTCAAGCCAGATCTTACTGCTTACAAGGCACATTTGTGTCCATCCAGTCATAAGTTCTCTGGCATAGGTTGGAACCTATCCAGTAACAACGGCTATACAAGCCTGCACTGGATAAAAGATGGCATCTCATCAACCCATCTTCTGCTTTCACACGGTGTAGTAATTACGTCACCCAAGGTCAATTTCTATATGGAGGACATTCTAAGGAATTAAGAGCTCTGTCACTCCTCACTACAATCCTAGCTCTGTTGAAGTCTGATACAGAGGCATTTCCTCCAGGGAGACCCTCTCCGAAATGATGACACAGACACAACTTGCCTTCCAGAGTGCCTTTTTCTCAGCAGAAGTGAATGAGTTCTCAAAGGCTTGAGTGCCAGGATAGATAAGTATGATAAATCCCTGATGGCAACTAAGCATGGAACCCTGTGTGGATGGACATAGCCCTTCTATTGAAGATAAGGATGTTTACTAATGCCATTTCATTTGTAAAAGTCCAATAAAATTATTTTAAAAATGTCAAATAGATTTGTTTTTCTCTTCCCAGATCACAGGAAAGAAATTATCATCAGCATTTCATAACAGAGATTACTCAATCCCAAGAGATTTTTAAGTAGAAACCCAGGAAATAACAAAACAGAACAAAACAAAACCTCACTTTTCCAATGTATGTAGCTCCTAGTGCCTGCCCGAGTGCACTGGTCTCAGGAGCTTCTAATTATTTCGTGTGTGTGTGTGTGTGTGTGTGTGTGTGTGTGTGTGTGTCTTGGGACTTAAACTCAGGGGCCAGGTTGCTGTCCCTGAGTTTTTCTGCTCAAATCTAGCATTCTACCACTTGAGCCACATGTCCATTTCTGACTTTTTGATGTTACTTGGAGATGAGTCTCCTTTCCCTTGGCCCCTATGAAACAGATATCGGATCTCTGTGATTCCTTCCGAGAGACAGGTTAGGGCATCTCCATTTCTCCTCAGAGGAGAGACAATGGCAATAATATCCACTCCAGAAATACAATTTCCTTGTAGGAAGCATTTGAAACAAGAATATCTCATTCTACTATCACTACTCTCCAATCTTGGTCTCAAACTCTATTCCCAACTATATTCTGTCCACTTCCCATTCCTCATTCTTGCACAACTCCTGACAATAATAAAAGCAATGAGGGAGGGCTTCCACTGTCTAGATCTTGTAAAACAAAAGAGCTATAAAAGAAGAAGAATTAAATCTCTCATAGCTTGATGCTGATATGAACCTCCAATTGCAAGGGACAAGTGGCTAGACAAGACAGGTGAGCTGAAAATAAAATAAGCCCCCAACTCTACCATATATCAGAAAGTCCGAGTGGTTAAGTGCTAGCTGTCTGATCTACACAGAGAAACGAAGGGTATTACCATGTCTGAAGTTTCAGCCACTATATTTGAGAAAAAAATGCAATATGGGTAATCACCTTCTAGAAGGCTACATAATACATATCAATCAGCAAACCAGTCCTAAAAGAGATTGAGATTCTGTAAAATCATAATAAAGACATTGCACTTTGTCTAATGATCTGTGATCATGGTGAGTTACGGTGTACATAAAGCGTAGAGAGAGCTGAAACACAATCTGAACACTAATAGTATTAGCATTTTAGTAACAAGTGATATGCAAAGAAGGGACCCGTTTGGAAATATGCACTTTAAGGTTCAGAGAACTCCTTCTGTGACCCCGCTGGAATGATCTTCCTTTTAAATGCCATCCATCCTTTGATTGCCAACTTTCCTTTGACTCAGTGCAATGGAGATCTGTGAAATCATAAAGGTTAGTTTCCTGCTGCACAAGTGAGGAAAGCAAGTACAAGAGCAAAGCTAAAATCATCAAAGCCCAGAATGTCAATATGTCATGGGACTGTTGAAACTTGAAGGTACAAAATTAATCAGAGAGCTCTTTTCCCCTTTCCTCTTAAGAGGGGCAACAAATAAGAGAGAGGAGGGTTTGCCTTTCATTTCCCCGATTGCTTGCCCTTTATGAACACCTCAGTCAGACTTCTTCAAATATCACAGACAGAAGGTTAAGGAGGCCTCGTGTTAAAATGCAAAATAGCTGTTACCCTCCAGGTATTCTGTAGTGAAAAGATTGAAATCAACTCATGGAGAAGTTAATCTAAAAAAAAAAAAACCTACTGCACAAGGCAAGAAGGACCCTTTGAGTTCTTTCTTTTTCCAATGGAGTGTAGTGGGATTCAATTACAGAATTTCAAATTGTCTGATTTCTTTTAAGGACTCAAGACTTGATCTCTAAGTAGTACATAATCTGAGATTATATCTGGTAATGGGATTTTGCTGGTTATAACCCATGTAGAAACTCAGGGAAAGAAGAGTTATAAAGGATAATTCCCCAAAAGCCCAGTATTTAAAACTTTAGTCTTAAGATAATTTATTTTATGTTTCTACTACAGGAATTTTCTTATTGAGACACCTTGGATACACATGTAACTAATCTGTTTAATTTTGATAAGCATCAAAATAGATCTCTAAGAAAACAATAATAGAATCACAGATTTATTTTCTGTTAATTTAAATTTTATCTTTCTAGATGCCCTTTGATACCAGTAAGTATTACCTTTATTTATAGACATAACATTGAAATTAGACAATGGGCCCAAAGTAACACAGGTGTCAGGCTGGGGTATGAATTCAGCAGAAAACCACAATATTTGGGCAGCTTTTGTATGTGACAAGACATTTATGAAAGTATTTCTCAGATCAGATGCTGAATGGGTGGTCAGCTGATTTCATTTCAGAGCTTTCTGAGGCAAACAATCCCTGTGCGTCTCAAATGTAAAAATAAGACAAAGTGAATTTTACTTTATAATTAAATGCAGATATAATACCTCTATTTTATTAAATTATCTTGTTCCCATTGTACATATGAAAAATAAACAAAGAAATGTTTAATATCCTTAGCTACATAAGAAATGAAAATAAAAACAACAGATTCCATTTCTTCCCAGTCAGAATGACAATCATCAAGAACATAAACAATAACAACAAAAAAATGAACAAGTGGAGAAGGAAAACAAAGCCTTATACACTGTGGGGAATGTAAATTAATTCAGCCTTTATGAAAAGCAGTACAGAGATTCTTCAAAACGCTAAAAGCAGAAGTACCCTGCTTCACTTCCCTCAGATGTATGTGCAAAAGGAAACACCAACCTATAATAGAGATAACTGCACAACCAAGTTTATTGCAATGCTTTTCACAATAGCTAAGCTAATAGATGACAGATAGATAGATAGATAGATAGATAGACAGACAGACAGATGGTAGATAGATAGACAGACAATGGAATATGATTCAACCACAAATTACATTTATATCATTTGTAGGAAACTAGATGAAGTGAAAATCATATTCAGGAAGAAAACCCATGCTCAGAAATACACATATCACACATTCTTTCTGATATGCAATTTCTAAACCTTAATAATGAGGATGAGGATGATAGGAACAGTCATTATATTCATAAACTGCTTCATTAAATGCCAACTCCTTTGTACAGATACTTAAAGATTAGAAAAATAAGAATAAAAAGTAGAAGCAGTGATATGACACGAATGTAAAAGAGAGCCTCTTGAGTGGAAGGAGGGGGAACTAAAGAAGGTTGGGAAGGTGGATATGATTGACATATATTACATGTATATTTGAAAACAGCATAATGTAGACCTCTAAAAATTATACAATAAAAGGAGATGTGGATGGAATAAGAAAGTGATGGAGGGGTGAATTTGGTCAAAGCACACTACATGCATGTGTGGAAATATCACAGGGAAATAAATCCCTTTGTATAATTACTATAGGTAAATGAAACTTTAGAGAACACTTGATATTTTAGTGGAACACAGTCCAGGGTTCTCTTGTCTGACTTGATTTACTCGCTAAGAGTTGTACCTAGAAGACAAAGATCCCTTCACTAGTTGTTGTGCTGATGAGTCAAATGGGTTAAGGGAGGGTCTTCAGCCAAACCTGTAAGACCCTTCAGTTTCCAAGTTCCTGGCTTATATCCTTGGTCTCTTGAAGGAGTGTGGGCCAAAGTGTTCATTTTTTTAACAATTACATTTAAACATAAACCCAAAACTTTCCTTCTTCAGGACTTTCTCCCACTGAGATGATAATACAGACCTGAGTCTGGCCATAACCTTGTAGTATCTAGGAGCTATGACTCGAGAGCACAGTCCCTCCCTGAAAACCAGATCAAGAGAACCACAGGACCTTTCCCGAGTTCACACACAGACCCTGGAAGAGATGCAATCAGGAACTGTGATGAAGAATAAAACAGGTATGTCCTGGTGATAGGAAAATTGTAAATCAATGAGGAAACATCCATGTGATCATCATTATGGTTGCTTGTGTGATAGAAGTAACAATCTAGCAGAGGAAAGACATACAAAGACACATCCGAATTTTGCATTTTGGTTTTTATATGGCTCATTTTTGTGCAATTTTTAGGCATAAAAAGGGAAAAGTGGTGCTTATTATAATAAAGAGGAGCATCTGCATTGTAACTAGAGGTTATTAGAATTCTTGCTATTTCTGGCTACCCTTTGCAATACCCACCCTTCCCACGCTGATCAGAAATGCCACCCAAGCTATGCCAAGTGATGCCAACGCTATCGTGCAAGACTGTGGTAGGGTTGAGGATTCTTGACCTATGCAAAGTATATTCTATGGTATAGTTTAATAGAAATGAATGAAGATGGACACCAGTGGCTCACGCCTGTAATGCTAGCTATTCAGGAGGCTGAGATCTGAGAAGAAAAGCCTGAGCAGAAAAGTCCCCATGAGACTCTCACCTCCAATTAACTACTCAAAAGCTGGAAGTGGTTCAGTGGCTCTGTGGTATTGTGGTAGAGCACTAGCCTTAAGCACAAAAATGCTCAGGGATAGCACCCAGGCCCTGAGTTCCAGTCCCATAACCAACAAAAAAAGAATGGAGTAATCATAAATGTGAACAAAAAGCAAAGGAATGAAGAGTCATTTGGGGGGATTATGAACGCAAAACCCAGCCTCCTATCTTTGACAGCACACAGTACACACCCTTGTTCTTTCCAAGTTCAGTTACTCATTTTCCTCCCTGCTAAGTTTCTTTAGTGTAAACTCCCAATTCTTGATGTTTCTTATTTCTATCTCATTACTTGCAATTAGGAGGTGACACAGTTATAGTGATTAGAAATTGGAATGCTTATTTTGAGAATGTCAGCTCTATGTGGAAGGAAAAAATATAGGGATGGAAGATTGGGTGGGAAAAGAAGGCATTCAAGGTAGATGGAGGGCCTGGGGCATTTCTCTCTCTCCATCCCATGACTTTGCTTTCCTTTTAATGAAAAAACTCGTTTCTCATGTCTTGGTCTGAGCTTCCCCTGTAGGTTTTGCTGAGGAACACATTTATTGGCATACAAATGACATGTAACCAACAACACAAAGTATCACTGACTTGATTGCTCATAGGTCCAGAGCTAAATACGATAGCAGTGTTAGCTATGAAGCCAACGCCTGTATCCATCACCTTTGAATTATGACAACCCTATGACAGAGACATATCAAAATTTTAACTGGCAGTTTTGGAGAGTCATCTGCAGCAGTGGATTGCTGAAGATCAGGCTGGTGATGTGTGCAGAGGAAAGCACTTGCACCTCAACAGGGATAGCGAAAGGTTCATGGCACCAAGCTTGCTCCTTCGATAACAATCCTCTTATAGGAACCGAAGCAGTTGCACAAGATCCACCAAGGTGTCTAACATGAACTACCTCACGACCCATACATTGGGTCTTACCTGCCCAGAGGCTCTCCAGCTTCTATTAGCACCTTCCTGAGGTTCAAGTCTCTAATGACAATGGACCCATGGGAGACAATGGCCACATTTGATCCTTACACTTCAAGGGCCTTCTTGTATTTCCATTATTTCTTTTATATTTCTTCCACTTCCATGAGAACTTGCTGTTTTCCTTCTACTAGAGCACAAGAGTCTCTGGGGAAAAAAGTCAACCCATTCAGCCATCACTATGCAAATCCATGCCTCATTAGTCAAGCTTCTGGTCTATTATAAGTAGCTCTGGATATATGAGCAATCAAGTTGTCCTTTAAGCCAGTGATCATTCGTGTTGTTGGTTACGAATCATTTGTTTGCCAATAAATACACTGTACAGCATGAGATGGATTCAGATTCATAATGAGGGCAGTAGAGAAAAATACTTGCCACCTTGGGGTGAAGTAAGGAAATAATTAATTGTATCCCTTATATGGTATAAATAGACATGGTTAGCTGGTTTTACAACATCGGTGGATGCAGATTTCATCTACCTTTGATTTAGTATTCCTGGAGCTTCCAATCTTAAAATGTTTCTTGTAAGAGATTACATATTATCAGTTAATTATATCTGTTGGGATTTATTGCTCGCCCTGGTTCTCACTTCAGTATCAACAAAGCACTTTTAGAACAGATTTTCTGAGTCACTTAAAGAGAACCTCTTGATTTGCAGCTTTTTACTCCCACCTTCATTTTTTCATATGCTATTTAAGTCAGAATACCTGAAGCAAAGATGAGATAATCAAAGTAGGATATTTGGAGAAGATTTAAAAAATAAACTATTTACATAAATTCAGGTTCAGTAAACCCCAAGGTATCATATGACACCTAATACTAAAAACACTGGGACCGTTATGTTATGGTCAGATCCTGCTACATGAAATGACAGAGCTGTTAGAATTAATCAAGTTCACGCTTCTTTCTCCTAACTCCTTCCACAGAACCCATTAGCAAAAGCCAGTACACAGCCAAAGGAATCCATTGAGTAGTTTATTTAGATGAGAAACCAAGATAGAAAGGTAGAAGGGTCAGTTTCGAGAGCACAGTGTGAGCAGTATAGCACACATACTTGTGTGTGTTGAACCCATAGGAACTTTCCCTCTAAATAGAGCGTGGTGCTGGAACCTGGCTTTCACCTGCTGTGTTTTACCTCGCTAGGTTGTGAATGGACACTCAGATGTAAGATCATTATACTATATTCAGTATATTGTATAATATATGTAATTATTATATATAACATATATTATATTATACTTATTATTTGTTGCCAAATACTTCCAATCTTCCTAATACTCTTCATGGCAATGACCTCTGTGTCTCCTGCTAGCAACAGAGACACCTTTCCAAGTTGATCTGCTTCATTGAGTAAATCAACTTCATTAAGTATCTTCTATTCTGAAAATAGTAGCCATGAATCTTGAGCACAATGGACACATAATTCATTTATTTTCTCTGAGGAGCTTTGACCAGCACCCTGGGGCTTCTAAACATTGGATACACTGGCACACTGAATAACATTGTCACAAAGCAAGGGGCCCACTAAACTTCGAAGGAACTGTGGCCATGTGTGCAGGACCTCAGATCTGCTGGTCTCACAAAGCATCTGAAAGCTCCTGGAGATTACAGAGCAGAGGACTATTTGTCATTCTCCAAGATGTTCCATGCATTTGGTGTCAGAGATGAGCTCAAGCTGTTTCTATGAAGGATGTATTTAAAGAGTCTGGACACCAAGATGTAGCAGCAGGAGTAGTGCACACTCCTGCCCATAATCCACTTGGCCAGTTCCTGTCTTCTTTCCCTGAAATCTGATGCTGTGGTTTGAGATTCTGGATGCCAGAACATAAGGGCAGGGTAAGATGCTAAAATGTGGCTGCCACTTGTCATTTCCAACATAATAATTCTGTACGTTATTCCTCTATGCCTTAATTCCTGGCAAGCTTTTTTTTTACTCCCTTCTGACTTAAGTTTATCTAGTGTAGATACCAGTGATGATGAGAAGGCATGAGACACTATAATAATAAGGCATGACTTCCACTAGAGAATTTTAGGAACCTTCTGGACACTTTTAATATAAACAACACATTAAGAGGTGAATAGCTTGATTCTGAGTAAAGCAGTGGGAAATAAAACTCTTAATGCTTTATTCAGTTAAATTACTCTTTATGTTATGCGTTTGCTTTTCAAGAAGTTACATCATGTTTAGAAGGGGAGTTAGGATGCAGTAGAAAGATTTACTGAATTGAGAATCATACCTGCAGGGGGTCCTAGTTTTATTTTATATTTTTCAACTCAGTCAATAATCCAGGTCAAAACACTCTTCTGTTTAGAGACTCCATTTCTGCACAAAAGAGAGAGGGAAATAGATTAGGTGGTTTTGGATTCTTTCAAAACTTTTCATGAAAGAGCTTCTATTAATGTCAAAGATGACCTTTCTTATTTGTCACTTCCAGACATCTCTATCCCACTATTGCCCCACTGAAATAGGAAAAAATAAAAGACACTAACCCAGCATGATCAAAAAAGTTTGCAAAGTTGCTAATATATGGAGGAATGTACTATTTATTTTCATTAGTGGATACAATGTGATTAAGCTTGAATATGTGGTGTATTATGTTGGGGCAGGGGTGGGGGCTGTAATCGGGCTTGAACTCAGGGCCCCCTGATGTTGCTTGACATTTTTGCTTAAAACTGAGTCTCTACCCATTACCACAGCTCCACTCATAGCTTTTTGGTGATTAATTGGAGATAAGAATCTCACAGAATTCTCTGCCTGGGCTGGCTTTGGACTGTGATCCTCACATCTCAGCCTCCCAAGTAACTAGCATTACAGGTATGAGCCACAGGCGCTCTGCCAGCTTAGAATTTTTAGTTCAATGATTTGTAACCTTCATGAATTCCCAAGTGAAATTGTAATTAAAATGTATCTTTGGTAAAGTTGATGGAAAGGTTTTTATGGAGATTCTTGTGGAAATCAGAATATCTTTGAATGTCCAAAATAATTACAAAAGTAACAATGAAATTGAAAATTTTATACTGCCTAATTTTAGTATTTTTTCATAAAGGAATAGTAGCAAAACAACATGATAGAAATTATTATTTCTAAATGGATATTTAGCTAAGATGGAAGACCAGGCTTGTTACAACATAAGATTTTGCATACAGTTCCACACACAGGTAGCCCACTGATGTTCAGTAAAGGAAGCATGCAAATTCAATGAATAAAGTTGCCATCTCAAAAAGTAATGGTAGAAAAGTTGATATTTTCTACAGAAGCAACCTCAACCTGACCTTACACCATATGCAAGATGCAACCTATACTGACTAAAAAAGCCCACAAATAAAAGCTTCTAGATCAAAAATGTCATCTTGAAGCAAAGAAAGATTACATAATTTGTTTTAAATTATCATATGAAAATAAGAAAACAATGCCCATAATAACAAAATTAAGGAAGTAAAAAATTAAACTAAAGAACAAGAAAATATATTGGAAGAAATGATAAATTATAATACATTCAGATATTGCAAACAATACCTGTAAAACAAAAGCAAAGAAATAAAACAACCTAATAAACAAAGGGACAAAAGTCTTCAAGCAACTAGCAAAGGAAGACACAGGAGGAATGGTTTGGAAGTATAAAGGGTGATTACAGTCATGAATCACTCAAATGCTGTCCACAAATTCACTGAGAATGATGGATAAAGGTTAAATTTGATGAAAGTTAAACTTGTGGCCCTTAATTTCCAGGGACAACATACATGTTGTTACTTTGATGTACAGTAGAGATAGACATTTTTCTAGCGAGATCTTCATTACAATGTAATTATTCCTGTCCACCAAAACTAAATATATAGGCAACCTGTTAAATTTCTTCAGGCTTTTTACTTTAAAAAATCCTTTTTATAGTCAAATAATATTCTCTTGTATACATAGACCATGTTTTGATTAATCCTAAATCAGAGAAGAGATCTGAATTCTGAATATATTGAATATAAATTACAGAAGTATAAGGTCATGGATCATTTCACTACTTTGAGTTTGATCATTCTCTAACATAAATATGAATCAAAGCATTATGATGCATGTCATAAATATGTACAAATATTGTGCCTCCTAAAATTAATAAAATTAATAGTAAAACTACCCTTAGTTTTATGAAAAGACATTTGACTTCACTAAGTATCAAAGCATCATGATTGCTCAAGTAATTACTGTATCTGAGCCAGAGATGCAGATTTTTTTTTACTTCTTTGTGTGTGCATGTGCGTATGCACCTGTGCATAAATGTGTCTCCATCCCCGGCCCTTCTTTGTTTTAGTTATTCTTTCACACGAGGTCTGATAGTTATGACTTAACAGGCTTTGGGGATAAGTCTTGCTAACTTTTCCCCAACCCCAGCTGTTCTTTAACCACAGGCTTTCCAGTCTTTACCTCCCAAATAACTGGGATTACAAGCATGTGCTTCTATGCCTGCTTTAGCATTGGGTTTTTTAAATAAAACATTTATTTTCAATTGTAGATGTTCATAGTGTGCAGCATGATGTTTTGATTGATGCTTGCATAGTGGAGCAAGACTGAAGAGGGAATAACTGGAAGGAATCTAGAGAAGAAAGACCTTCTGCATTAATCAGTACTCCTAAATGGCTTAGGAACTACCTAAACTCTACAATGTGATTCTGCCAGTAAATGCTTAAGTGAACTGTTTCCTGATGCAGTTTAATGCTATATAAACTTCTTTATAAATTTAATACAATCTATAATCCTAGAACTAAAACAATTACTATTTTAATGTCTTATAGAAAATCCTCTGTAGTTTACAATTTACAGTCTCTTGAGAACTCATTTTTCCTGTTCATTAAGTCTTTTCTAATTATTAACACAAATGTTCATAGTGTTTTAATATTTTTGTTTGGTTTTAGGTGGTCATTCTACAAATCAATGACACAAAAGATTTGATAGTTCTGTGCTCGTCTTTTCCTGGAGTTGTTTTAGCAATATAAATCTGTGTCGAACATAATGAAGGCAGCCTTCATATAAATATGAATAAGGAAGAAATGAACAATGCCTACAGTTTTTATCTTTCAATATGATGCTTTGTAATTAAATGAAAAATAATTGCTAATAGTTTCAAAACATCGTATGTTGGTTAAGTATCTCTGGTAAGGGCCCCTAGTTTATTTTTCAACACTTTTTTTTATTACCAATTAGTTTTACAAGGCAGATTCATTTTGTCTTGTCATCTATGCATGTGGCATATCTTGATTAGACTCAACCTCCATCCTTCTTCCTCATTCTCATTTCTCTCTTCCCAACCCAGTCTAAACAAGCTGATTGAAGTGAAAGAGAGTAATATCCTTGCTTTCTTCTTCAGTCCAAATTTCTGAATTTTGACTCAATAAGACACACAAGTGGCATCCATCTCTTCATTTCATGATATCCAGTGAGCAGCCAGAAGCAGCACCAGCGCCCAGAACCTCACAGGACCTGGATGGATCTCAAGGACAGGGAGGACATAATAGACCTCACAGGGTGATTCATGAACTTCTCATTCAGCAGAAATCTGAATTCTAATCAATACTACTGTCAAAGGATCAAAGTGTACTCTTAATATTTTTAAAAGTCATGCCCATAAATATGATTTATACTAATAATTCTTCAATGATACTTAAAATGTTATTATTATCACAAATTTTGATCTATCTTTTTTTAATCAAGAAAGATAAACATAATCTTTCTAAAGAATCTTTTAATATTTGTAAAAAGACAAAACAACAAATTTGATAAGCTGTTCTACTCAAGGTGTCTTAAGATCTTCAATAAGTATAAAATTTCTATGGTTTGAAATTAATTATTCCTTCTTTTCTTGACAATCTTGGGGTTTGGGCACTGTCCCTGAGAATTTGTGTTCAAAGATAGTGTTCTACCTCTTTTAGCCACAACACCACTTCTAGTTTTCTGGTGGTTAATTGGAAATGAGAGTCTCTCAGACTTTCCTTCCTGGGCTGGATTCAAGCCACAATCCCCAGATCTCAGCCTCCTGAGTAGCTAGGATTACAGGCATGAGCCACCAGCACCCAGATTAATTATTCCATCATTCTAATTCAGTACTGGAAGATGTACAGGAAAGCTGTCTGACACTTTGACCTAGCAGGTGCATCCATTCCAGCAAGACCTTTAATAGTGTTTCACCCTGAAAGCCTCCCCTCAAAATCTACCTCATTGAGATGCTCTCACCAAGAGTCCAGCAGGCGAGGTACTGAACTCAGATGTCCCAGCACCCAGAATCATGTAAAATAAACACCTGTTGCACTCAGACTGTGGTATTTCGTTATAGTCACCATGGCAGATAGGACACGGTCATTACCAGAGACAAGAAAGAACACAGACAATTGTACACGGGTGGTTCCCTTCAGTTTGCATTAAACACTGCACTTTATATTTTAAAGGCCACGGACTTGCTCAGAGTGAGTGAAGAAACGGCATACTCTATGTGCTGAGAATTTAAGGAAAATAGATATAGGGAATACTGGTCATGTCACTGTATTTGCTGAGACTGAAAAGGTCAAACCTGCCAGTTCCATCCCAAACCTCGGACAGTTTCCAGTGGAACAAAAATGGAAAATCCTTCCAAAGGTCACTTTTGAGGCTGAAAATAGCTTCCACTGAACAGACCATACTTGTGTGACTTTCCTGTGGCCACAATTAGAAAGGACCACAGACTGGACAGGTTAGCTCAACACGAAACTATTTTCCCGCAGTCTGGAATCCACAAGTCCAGCATCAACGTATTAGCAGAACACAATTCTAACAATTTCTAGGGGAGATTTTTTCCCTGGGCTCTGTTAGCTTTTAGTGGTTCTATTTGATCCTTGGCTTGATAGTTACATAACTCTGATTTCTACTTCCCTCTTCCTATGGCCTTTTCTATGCCTTCTCCTCGGCTCTCTTTATAAGAGTAGTTATTCCTAGCTAGGAGTAAGGTACAATAAAACAGTCTCATTTAAATGGTCTCATTTAAACTTCCTTAGCTTGTTTATGTGTGCAAAGACTCATGCATTCATTTGTGCTGGCCTTTTTTACTGGACACTTTCTGCATTTATTAGTCAATTTACAGGAAACAGAAAGGCTGAGAAGTTTTGCAATCAGCAGCCAGGGATCTGGTGTTTTGTAACGGCCTCTTCTTCTTCAGGCGGCTGAGCATTATCAGGAAGGGATCTTTCTGACATCCCCAAACCCCACATATTAATATTCAAATACATTTCCAGTGTGTGAGTTTTCAGACCATGGTGACCTTTCATCCTTTAATAAAGTTGCATTTAGAAGTATTGTGTGAAAAATACATCTGCGTTTGTCAGTGAACATTGAGGTACAGGGTGCTATGGTCCTGTCAGACACTATAATCACAGAAATGGGGGAATCTTTAAACAGATTTGGATGGGAATAATTGGGGCCATATCCTCATTCGTTTCCCATCCCTGGTTTACAGGAATCACAAGCCAAGTATCCCCCAGTCAACATCACTGAGAAAGGATTCCTGGATTTTTTTCAGCCAAGTGTCCCTACAGTCACCACGAGTGTGACATACACCTACAAGAGTCCAGTCTAGCACACAAAAAATTGAGAATGTAATAATTAATACTTTAATAAACATGGTTGAGCTTCTATCATTGACAATCACTAGATTAGACACTCAAGATGTAGTTCTCAATGACAATACATTGTTATTTTAAATCTATCAATATCAAAGTCTTATTACTGAGATTTCCTAGTCATATAGCTACATTATCAAATACCTGGGTTCTCTTTAAATCAAAATGAGATGGGAATTTATAATGCCTCTTCCACTAATATAAAACAACCAGGTTTAATTGTTCTAACAGCACTCGAATAAATTTGGGGAATAAATTAGAAAACATTTACTCTGTCTTCAATATATACAGAAAGTTCTTCATTAATAACAGTGAAATTGCTAAAGAATTGGGACTTGTCACTCTTAATTACCAAATTAACTTTACAAATTTGGAAACTACATGTGACATTTCTAATGGCTGCGTTAGGTTGCTATTCCCAAAGCAGGTGTGCAAGTTAGGAAAATTTGAAATAAATTCATTTCCTTTCACAATATAATTCTACCAGCCAAAGACCAGGAAGCGGGATTCAAAGCAACAATGAAATATGCAAAACCTTTGTAACCCATTCTGACAAGTCTCATTTTTTTCTTTTAATAACACTCACAAAGGTTTTCAAGTTATTATGGAAGACTTTATACTTTTCATTAATGTTTAATCACTTTTTTAGAGTTATTTGTTTCTCTTGTCTTGAAAAGATTTTACGATGTGGCTACAACTTAACATGTCCATCCAAGTGCTCAAGGTTTCTTGACCACAGTCAGCCCTTCCATCTTTCTCCATCATCCCCTCTGCTTCTTCTCTCCAAACTCCTTTCACATTTTCCAGTTCTATCACAGGTGCACACTGAGTCTTTGACCATCTCTGACCCCTGCTCCCCTCTTTCATTCACCCTCTCCTCATCTTGCTACCCTGTCCCCTTGAAATCTTGTTTCAGCCTCTGTAATTAATCTTGCCAAACTGTTGGTTAGTTATTCAGTTTACTTCATTGAGTTTCCCTGATACATATACTATGCGTTAGTCTACTAAATTGTACATATAAACATATGCTTCTTTGTGTGCTTATGTAAGAAGTTTGTTGCTGCTATTATTGTTATTTTGGGTGGTCATGGGGTTTGATCTCAGGGCATGGGCACTGTCCCTGAGCATTTTTGTTCAAGACTAGTGTTCTACCACTTTGAAACACAGCTCTACTTCTGGTTTTCTGGTCGTGAATTGGAGATGTGTCTGTCAGACTTTGCTGCTTGAGCTGGATTCTACCTGGGATCCTCAAGTCTTAGGAGTCCCAAGTAGCTGGGATTACAGGCATGAGCAACCAGTGCCCAGCAAGAGGTTATATTGTGCCCAACAAGAGGTTATATTTTGAGTCTGAGATCCACATGTGAATAAAACATATGAGATTTGTCTTTCAGAACCTCAGTTTGATTCGCTCGGTTTGATTTTTTTCCAGATCCATCCATTTCCCTACAAATGTCTTTATTCCATATATTTCCGTGATGGCGCCATAAAATTCCATTTTAGTTATATATCACCTTTTCTTATATTTGTCTGTTGTGGGGCATCTGGGCTATTTCCACAAGGTGCCTATTTTGATCTCTGAACTTGGGTGTGCAGCTGCCTTTGTTGAATCCTGGCCTCCATTCTTTCAACTAAATGCTCAAGAGTCCTTTTTCTTCATCATGGACTAAATCTAAGTTTCATTTTGGGGGGAATCACCATACTGATTTCCACAGTGGTTGCTCTAGTTTACATTCCAAACAACTATATAGTAAGGGTGCCTTTTTCCTGCATCCGTGCCAGCATTTGTTGCTTTTCACATTTCACTGGTGATGACCAGTTATTCAGGATGAGATGGAATGTTAATGTTGCTTTGATTTCCATTTCTTTTATTATCAGAGATGCATCTATTAGTCATAGGTACTTCTTCCTCTGAGAGGTAAAAGTCATTGTCCATTCATTAATTAGATCTTTGATTCCTTGGAGTTTCAATTTTTTTCCTATCTTAATTACTTACACTTCTATATTCTCACTTATGAAAAGGTAAAAGTAAACTGCAAGATATCCCCAAGTTACAAATTATGTCATAATTCATGAAGCTTGGAGAACTCACCAGATCACCAAATCCACTAGTTTGATCCTTAAAGAATGATGCACTTAGTCTATTCCCACTGACTTGAGAAAAAGGTAAGGACCTTCCCTTTTGTATCTTCTTGCCCTGGAGAGTTGTTTGACTGCTTCACTACCATTCTCCAGCATTTATTTCTTTTGGTCTGAAGACAGTGTGTATGTGGAACACTTCAAATTGCATGCTATAGGCTGGTTCTGTAAGGTCCAAAATTTAAGCAATGGCTAACAGGAGATGATGTATAATGAGCTCAGCTCTCTTGCTGATCAGAAGAAATAACTCTGGCTTCCTGACATTCCCCAGGAAATTTCAGCTCAAATCATTACAGTGAAAGATGATTTTAATTATGCCCTTTGTTGTACCTCTTTCCTTACTCTTCTGACTTCCTTTTTGAGCTTTCTACCTTATGTGTAAGGCCCACCCTCTTCTCACCATTTTATCACTTGTACATGACCCAAGATAGACACAAAGTTTTATTGATTGAATTAAATCATGGGTCAACAAAGAAAATGAGAAGTTAGAGGTATTAAGAATCTTAACAGCACATATAAATTGCAAGAGAAAAATAGTATTAAGATAGATTAAGAAGGAAGAATCATAGTAAAAACTATAACAACAATAACAAAGCAGCAATAGATTTTCCAATGTAACTTTCTTATTAATGATCCAGGTTATCTCTGTACCAAGAAAACCCCATAATAAGAATCTTTGACTATAGCAGAATGGGGCTTGATGGGTAGTGGCAATTTCTCTTCAAAGTACATATTTAACGCTTAATGACAGAATTTAACCTTCCTCAAGAAATGCAGCTGAGGTAATTTAACTGTTCTAACAGAACCCTTAGACTCAGATTTCACACAACAGTTTGGAGTGTGTTGGTTTTTACTTACTAGACATCAGAAAAGGTATTATTTGTTGATAGGATTTGCTAAAGACAGTGGTAGACAAGAAAAAACAAATTCTCCTCATTGATTGAGGAGAGGCAGTTTGACTCTAGTTCTCCACAGCACCTTAGCAATGCCTGTAGCCTGTAATTGTGCTGTGATTTGGGGGTGTGATTCGTTTTCCCTGTCAGAATCTCCACTTATGACTCCCATCAGAGCTCTCTACTTAGAAAAGTTGTGAGAATGTTTCTGTGGTTTATTTTGAAGTGACAGGAGTGATGAAAGCAATTCAGTTCCTTCCCAGGTTATTTTTCCTTTCCAGTCATCAGTCTCCCTACCATGCATGAGAATTTGACATGATTGTTCAAGTCAAAGGACCTCTGTAAAATTCCAGTGATTTTTAAATGGATGGTATCTATTATGCAAGTCTCATGCAGATTTCAAATTTACCTTAGATATTATGTGCCCATGTATTACCTTTATCTACAACAAGAATGGCTATATGGCTTCCTGATATGATTACTCTGGGCCAGGAGACCTGTCTGATTATTTTCAGAAAGGAAATATGACTATCACCCTGGATTTTGCCCTTAAAAACAAGAGATGGGAATGACCTTTCAGGTGAGTCTAGCCCCTTGGCAAGTTTCAATGCAGTCCCAGGAGAAATGATGCACTAAATATGTCACAGTTTCTTGCATGGTGAGGAATTAGAATGTTCTAAACACTTAGACTGCATAAACTTCCCGAAGAACTCAGAAAGATGGGCTATATTTTACACATAGTAGGCTATAAATATATGCTGCAGAGATAAAGAAGGCAAGGCATAAAAAAATGTGAGTATGATAAAATTTTTAATAAAACAGCTATAGTGTGGTATTAGTTTCTTAAATTCTTTCCACTGCAATAAAATTCCTCAACCCCTTTTTTTCTTGCTTAAATCTATTTTTCTTTATGAAACATATTTAGGCTGAACTGGTGACAGAATTCTATATGGGTTACTTCTCTGAAAAATAATTCTAGCAGTTCTGCAAAGAACTACCTAAGAGTGTTTTCCGCAAGATATTTCAGTGTGAACACTGGAGATCCATCAGCATGTCTAGGCTGTGTTTGTGTAGCCCTTTCTGGCTAGAAAAACAAACCAGAAGAATTGCGATTATAAGATGAAGAAACAAGCTATACGTTTTCTGCATCTCTGGTTCTAAAAGACTAGAAATACTCAGTTCACTGAATATGTTCAAAACTAAAGCTCTAAAAAGTGGAGCACATTAATATATTTTAATTGGTAGATCTGTATAATTTTGACTTCAGATAGACTTGAATTGACAACTTTATAGGACCAAAATCTCTGTCAGAGAAGGGATGAATTTAAAATATGGTTATAACTGAATAAATGTTTCATAACTTTAAATAAAATGTGTTCATCTGTGTTTTTATTCATTGGATGAGAACTGACAAAATTAGAAAAGTAAAAGTGAAAATATTTACTATCTCTTCTTTCCCTTATGACACTAATTTATTGCTTATCTATGTGCTGATAAACTCTGCATCTTCTGGGTGCTGTTCCTGAACTTTTTTTTTTCCATTTTCAGATTTTTTTTTATTGTGAAAATACCATACAGAGGGGTTACAATTACATGGGCGAGATAATAAGTACAATTCTTATCAAGTATTTTTGCCTCCTCCTTTGTTTCCTCTTCCCATCCCTTTCCATCTCCACCTCCCCTGCCCCTCTACCCCTCCCCCCTGCCAAAGTTGTAAAGTTCTCAAAGCTGGCACTCTACCACTTGAGCCACAGGTCCACTTTGAAATGTCTGTTGGTTTACTGGAGATAAGAGTTTCGTGGACTCCCTTCTCTGGACTGGCTCTAACCATGATCCTCCTGTCTCAACCTCCTGAGTACATAGGATTACTGGCATGTGCTTCATAGCCTGGCTTAGCTATTAGATAATTTTAAAAATTGGAAGCCAATGAGATGTTTGAGGAGTGCTTTGTTGAATCAGGCCTTGATCTAGACTTTTGTATATTACCTACTTCAATCCTAAGAAAAATGTCTGTTTGAGGTAGAAATGCTTAGAAACATAGTATCAGTATCTCAAATTAGGATACATAAAACTCAATTTACTCGCTGTTACAATCTACTACTATGAGACTGGCTTTCATTGTTACAATCTACTACTATGAGACTGGCTTTTTCTAAACTTAGTGAACGGCTATTTTCTTTTTTCAAATTCCCGTACATTAGGAATTTGAAAAGATACCATATGTGCCTCTTTTTTTCTTTTCTCTTTACTTTGGTTTTTGATTTATTCCCCTCTCTCACTGTTTTTTATTTTTGTACCCTTTGTCATGTATATAAATTTATCTGATTTGGGGAGGGGAAGGGGAAGCACAGAAACAGTGGGACAAAGGGTGAACCAATTCAGCAGTGCAACCACTAGACACTTGTTGGAAATGAAGCATATGACTTTGGAAGGAGGGAAGTCAGGAGGGGAAAAACAGGGAGGAAATGAGGGAGGGAGTGACACTGTTCAAAAGGAAATGTGCTCATTCCCTGACTCATGTAATTGTAACCCCTCTGCATATCACCTTCACAGTAAAACTGATAAAAATGATACCACATAGTACATGTAGTCTATGGTTCACCACATGGCATCAGATGGGATACCTGGGCCTTGAGGACATGCTGTCTAACAGGGTACACTAACACACGTTGCCTCCGTGTGCACTTATCTGCTAGCTGTCTCTGTGTCTCCATCCCTATGTCCCTCTCTTATCGATGGTCCCTCATGTTTCAGGTTGAGCCACATGGTTTGGACTTCCTTGCAAAATGGTAGCCTATGGTAATCACACTTCTGTTATGCAGCCCCACATAGTTTCAGAAGAAAACATAACCCCTAAGATATGGGAAAACACTAGAAGCACTATATTCTATTATTGAAAACAGTCACTGAGCCAACCCAGGCTCCAGGGGAAGACATAGAGCTGTTCTTCCTGGCGAGATTGCCAGTGAGTCTATGAGCTTCTTTGATTTGCTACAATTTCTAGTTCTACAAATCCTCTCCTCCCCAAGTCATTTCTACCTCAGAAAGTCATTCTTCTAGTCATAGTGGTCAAATGAGAGAGGACACTGTTTACCAATCCCCTTTTCTCCCAAGACTCATCAGCGAGCATCTTGTGGGCTATACATTATAAATATGATCATAATCTGACCACCGAGAAGTGTCCAATTGCTGGTCAAGGGGATAAGTCACCAACACTGTGTCTCTCAACTATGGAGCAATATAAGAAAAGGACGATTGGTGGCCACACATTCATTAGTGTGCACCACTATTGAAGAGACAGAATTGTGAGCAAAAAGAATTTAGCCAATTCTTAAGCTTTAAAATATGAAATTAAAAGCTGTATGTGGCTCACAGTCTTCAGTTGGGTCTGGGCATTCAGGTACCTTTCCCTTTATTTTTCTTTACAACATCCAGACTGGATCATGTAACTTAAAAAAGTGTGCATTGTTCTCTTTGTTTAACACTCCGAAGATCTTCTAAGTGTCAAGTCTTTAGATGGGGTTTTTTAAGCACTACATTTGGAAATGCTACTACAGTTTGAACTCGGGGCCATGGGCTTGCTAGGCTGGCATCTAATATTTGAGCTGTGCCTTCAACCCTGTCTTTACATAGTTATTTTCAAAGCTGGGTCTTACAAACTGTGAGACAAACTGCATTGCTGTGGCCTTGTGCTGAGATCCTTCTGATCTCAGACTCCTGAGTAGCTAGACTTTTGGGCATGAGCCACAGCCCCTTGGGAAACCTACATTTTTATATATAGAACGTTCTTTGTGATCTAAAGTTACTGTGGAAAAAATATATATGCTTATTTCTGTTACTACTCAGAAATACTTGTAAAATATACTTGTTTCCAGAAAATAACAAACTATATACAAAATGGGTAGACTGTCTTTTGCTTTTGTATATAACCCGTGTTGTTTTGTATTTATAAAGCACATTAATTATGAAAAAGGGATTTATGAGGATTATATATTTTTGTTTCCTAGGGAAGCTGCAAGTCTGTGAATGTATAATTGATTTTCAAAATGGCTTTAAAGATTCCTAATTCTGTATATCCATACTGGATTACATTCTTAGTTAATGTGAATTACAATCAAGACAATTAAAAAGCACCATATTTTCTGTCTTCGGAGATTTAAGAATGACAGAAGTGTAACTGGTTGGGTTCAGCTCTTCTAAATTGAGAGTCATAACACCGAGGGTTGCTAAAGATTGATTTCCACAACAGTTATCATTAAATTTTTATTGTCTTTCCGAACAAATAATACTGTCTTCTACATACAGCTTAACTGATGGTATAATCAAATTATTCTTAGAGTAGTCCTAAATTAGGGAAACTACCAGGTGATTTCCTCAAGGTTTACAGTCATTTATTAAACATTATTTGCAGGTGTTAAAAATGTTAAAGTGTCTAGCGTATACTTAGCAACCCAGCACCTTGCTAATGCGCAACATAAACACAGATAAAGTAGACAAGTAAGGAAAATATTTTAGTGTATAAATAGCATTTGGCAAAAAATGTAATAATAAAAAAATCTGTCCTTCAAACTTGCATGCTGATTAAGAGTCGTAGACACAACCCTCTGACACTCAGCCACAACGCAAAAGAAAGGGAGCTCCTGACATCGCACCATGCCCTTCTGTTGGAGGAGGAGTTGTCCGCAGTGAGAGAACAAAACGTGAAGGTAGCATTGCCCTTGGACCACCTGACCACCTCTCTAACCCAACTGTTGTGTCAAGTTGAACTTAGTTTCAGCCAATTCCAAACAATTCTTGTCTATAGTTCCTACTCAAGAACCAGCTTTCTCTTGATCATGTTTGCTCACTTCTTCCTATTGCTTATTCTCATTCTGAGAATTTCCCAGTAGCCTTTTATACAGTTTACCCAAGAGATCCAAAATGCACCATTTCCCATAAATTAAACATTTAATCAAGCCTCTTGTGAATACATACACATGTATATGGATGTGTATGTATCTGAACATGTATGGTATGTTCCCTTTATCATTAAGTGAAGCTATTGATATTGACCTTGGTAATGAATGGAATAATTCAGTTTTAACTCTGATTTAACTCCTAAAAGTTTAACAGTTTTAACTTCTACCTATGTTATATGAATTTCAGGCAGATTCCACCCAAATCTCACTTCAACTGTGAAACAGAGGTAATAAGGAGGGGTGGACATGAGGGATTGCCTCCTCCAAAGGTCATTGCCCAAGGCATTTGATAATTGAAATGGACATGTGTCAAACTACAGACTCAGTGAATACTGTGGAGAGGACATTTGAGGTCATATCTGAGCCCTGCTTTACAAAGTAATAAGCATTCAGTATGCACACTACTATATTTATGATTAATGTCACTACTATATGTACAAGTTCAATGAATACCCTGGGATAATATTCTAATCTAGACACACTAATCATTCATTTTGGGCTATTAATTCTACGATGAGATAAGAGTAGGACACAGGACAATTGTGAGCTGATATGTAAAAATATTTTATCTTTCCTAATGTAAGGGTATATTCTTAGAGTAAATTATATTTCCTTCCACTATGAATTTTTTAACAAACTTCTGATAATATCAATCACTACTGTGTTATTGATATCAACAGAAGTCATAGATATTCTCTTATGCATGATACACATTGTCATTATCTTAAAATACTATTTCCATTACTTCACATTAGAGTTACTTCCTGTGATTCGTTTTAGATACTAAACCTTGCCACGTTTGGATTTCACTACTCCTCCTAATCATTTTTCTAAAAAAGTAAAAGAAAAATGTATATCACAAATTCACTCAACGGGTCTGGCAGAATTATATTTTGAGAAGCTGTCAAACAAGTCATGGACCTTTAATTTCATTTATAAGAACACATCCTTGGGAACAGGCCTTTTCAAGCCTTTTAACCTACCATAAAAATATTGAAACTTGGTTGCCCAATGTGTTGGCATGTTGTCTTGTCAAAAATCTACCCTAGAGTAAATATCACTTCAGAAACACAAATATAATTTCTCCATCTCAATTTTTGCTTCTAAAAGGTAAAATTTATTCATTTCCTACCTACATTTTCATCGCATGTTGTTATGGTTAGAGCATAAAATGTCCCCAGGGCTGCGTGTTGAAGGCTGGGATCCTGGACGGTGAGGTTCTTTCAGGAGATGTTACAAACCGGAAAGGCCAGGGCCTTGCTGGAGGGTATCTGGCCCCTATCCTGGGCATGCTCACAACACCAATGCCTCAGTTGACTTCTGTCCCATGTAGCTTCAAGACCTGGTGTTAACATAGGCATCTGCTATTCCTAGAATACTTGAGAAGGATGAAAATACAAAATTTATCTCAAATTGTTTTGTAACCTGCAGCATAAATTCAACTGAAATAACATATCCTTTCTCTCAGAATTTCTACACACACACACACACAAACACACACACAACAACAACAACAACTAATCTGATATCAGTGCAAGATAATCCTGCAACATTTTCATTCATGCTTAGCCATTTTCTGAGGGAATCTGTAGAGTGTTCCTATGCTCAGAAGTACTGCAAAAGATTCCTTATGTTCCCTTCTCTCCTCTGGAGACATGCCCCGCAGCCCCCAATACTTCAACCAGAGACAGAAACACCTGTCACAAAAGACTTAGTCAGATATCAGCACTGTAGCTCTCCAGGAGCAGACACTGCAAGCTCCCCTGAATAATGAGACACCCTTCTCCCAGGAGTCAGCACAGCACGCATTCTTCCCCTCCAGCTCCATCTCTGTCTGGAACATTGGAGGTGACGTTTCTTCAGCTGTGCGCTTTTACACTCAGGCCTGAGGCAATGGGATTTTTGCTAGGATCCAGCTGCTTCTCACTCCCAGCTCACTAATAACTCTATTATCATATTTACAATACTGTCTATTAAGCCAAGACTTCCACTCATCCCCACGGACGCTATTAAATGATGCCTCATCTTTTTCTCACTCTTATGCCTTGGTTATTTTGTGAAAGAGGGCAGACCTGTGGCCAGGGAGGGTCACTACTGACGCTCTTTGCCACTATTTCACCACAAGAGCTAACAAGAGCATCCCAGCTGCTGTTCCTGGCTTCCCTCCACACCAGCTCCACCCACTGCATTTCAGTGTGCTGTGCAGCTGGGTCGCTCCCCATGTCAGTCTCGCTGGAACTTGAATTTGAGCATTAAAAAATAAAAAAAAACACTTCTAGGGGCTGGGAAGGTGGCTCAGTGGTAGAGCACTTGCCTTGCATGAGGCCCTGGGTTCGATTCCTCAGCACCCCATAAGCAGGAAAAAAAAGCCAGAAGTGGTGCTGTGGCTCAAGTGGTAGAGCGCTAGCCTTGAGCTGAAGAGCTGAGGGACAGTGCCCAGGCCCATAGTTCAGGCCCCATGACCAGAACCCCCCCCAAAAAAAAAAATACTTGTAGAGGCTGCTAGCCTTGAACTTGAACTTGAACTTGAGCATTAAATAATAAACACTTCTAAAGGCTGCTCAACTTTGTCTCATTACTAAGCCAGGTGAATTCTTGTGCCATCCCCTTTGTGAGCACAGTGTTCTGGACCTCTCTTATTTAACTCTTATTTAATGACCATATCAAAGAGGTGGCATTGTGTTTTAGAGACCCAAGGTGACTTCATAGAGTATGACATGAATACAATGTGTGCAGAGGTGGGGTGGACACGAGAGACTGCCTATGACAGAGGTCATTGCCCTGAGCATTTGAATAATTGAAATGGACAGTGTCAAACTACAGACACGGTGGGTATCATGGAGAGTGCAATTAAGGTCAAGTCCTAGTGAAGATGAGAACATCTGGCAAGGATCCCGGACAAGCCAGAAACCAGAGAGCCTCTTCCCCATCCCTGTATGAAGAGTTTTCTAGAAAGGCAGTGGTAGGCTTCAGCTTTGGATCAAAAATAAATAACAAGTGGTATAATTTGTGGAGAGGAAGGGAGAAAAAACAAATCGTTTAAATAGGGATACAGGTGGACCCATTGCAATAATAAGATGTTCAAGTCATTATGTCAAAAACAAACTTTACAACTTTGGTGAGGGGGGAGGAGGGGAGGAGAATTGGGTGGAGGGAGGGGGGAGAAGGGTTGGGTGGGGGGAGGAGAATGGGAAGGGATGGGAAGGGGAAACAAAGGAGGAGGCTACAATGCTTGATAAGAAATGTACTCATTATCTTGCCCATGTAATTGTAACTCCTCTGTACCGTATTTTCATAATAATAAAAAAAGAAATTTTATACATAAGCTTAGAAAATCTAAAGAAAATGTACTCATTACCTTGCCCATGTAATTATAACCCCTCTCTATGGTATTTTCACAATAATATATATATACATATATATTATTGTGATATATATATATACATGTATATCAAATATTCTTTTTGTTGTGGAAGCCAACGAATAGTCTAGGAGTCAATCAAGCAAAGTGGATGATCCTAGAAGCCCACAGACCCTGACAGATGAGCACACAGTCAACATCAACAATAAAACTAAAACTAATGGCCTCTTCCATTCCATTGATAGACTATAGTCAGCATAGATCCTGGGCCACAAATTTCTCTTAATTGTGGACATGTGGAGGGCTATATGGTGTGTGTGTGTATGTGTGTGTGTGTGTGTGTGTGTGTGTGTGTGTGCGCGCACGTGCGTGCACATGCACATGTGCTCATGCAGAAAGATAAAGAAAAAAATACTGGCAAGTCAAAAACTTTATCAGAATGAAACCACAGTGAAGATCTCGTCAGAAGTGGGTTTTCTCTCCTAGTTAAGCTGGAAAAATGATTAGTAACATGATGTAATCTCTTCCTGTCTCATATCTGAGCTTCAGTTGGTTAATGAGAAAAAATTGATGAAAATTACTTCAGGGAAAGCTGCTGGAATTGTCTGATCAGGTTGAGAGAAATGGTACCCCACGATGAAGAACAGAATGATGGGAGACAGATTCATTCAAAAGTGTGGTGCTTATGAAGTTGGAAGGAGTAGCAAAATCAACTGGCTCTATTGAGATGCTTTTGATTTGGACTGCTCAAAATAAAAATACACATGTATGTATGTTTATTGAATATATAATGGAACATTGTTACTGAAAAGTTTGCTTAGAAGTATCTTTCTCCTTTAGAGGTTGATAAAATAATGGTGAATTTAAGAACAAAAAAAGGAATCCTAATTTTTTCTAAAATATGGTACTTTTATCTAGCAATCCTTGAACATCAGCTGAGAAGCTATATAAATTTGAGTACAAGTTATTATTAAAAGTATAAATATACAAGAAAAAACACTGATATAGAAGGAAATTCTCACAGAAACCTTCTATGGTGCTCAAACATTACTTTGTAAATATAATCATCATTCCCAGCCTGATGACTCAATAGGCATTGAAATTTTACTATCTAGCTTTCTTCTCAGTTACAGTTGATTAGAAAATTAAAATCATATATGGAGCTGTGCTCCACAAAATGTAAACCTCTAATTAAAGTATTATTATCATATAAAGTATAATGTATATAAAGTGTTATTGTATTACTATAACATATAATATAAAATATTATTATAAAGTACTTATATAAAGTATTATGAAATATAATTCTAAAGTATTATTATATTCTGGTGAACAAGCTCTCAGTTTTCTGGCTTTCTGGGATTCTTTTCAGATGTTCTCATCTTTACTCGTCTATGTCCTTAAATGTCCTCTCCACAATATCCACAGTGTCTGTAGTTTGACACATGTCCATTTCAATTAAAGTATCATAAGTATGTATTATGCTTATATAAAGTACTATAAAAAGTACTATTATATAGTATTCTATTAAAGTATATATAATAGTTAATATAAACTATTATTATATATAATTATATATAAAATATCATTACCAAGTATTATCATATATAAAGTATTATATTAACGTATTATTATAAATTATTATTTAAACATGAATGCTTGCTGCAGGCTGTGCTGGCCAATACCTGTAATCCCAGCTACTCAGGAGGCTGAGATCTGAAAGATCAAGGTGGAAAGCCGGACTGGGCAGTGAAATCTGGGAGATTCCATCACCAAATAACCTGAAAGTAGCCAGACTAGAGGTATAGCTCAAGTCCTAAAGTCCCTAAGTTCAAGTAACAAAAACAATGAAGAAAAATGCTCATATTTGGTATATAAGTGGAAATCAGCAATAATAAATGAGACTCATTAAGACATGTGCATACTTATGTTTGTGTACAAAAAGACTTGCTGTATATAGTTTGGAAATATTTCCTTTATTGGTTTTTGTGATGCTAAAAGAAGTTACATCTCTGGTGTCCTGAAACCTCTTGAAATCTCAGTTCCAGACTGTGACAGATGAAATAATTAGTCTTATTATACTTTTCCTGATCTCCATGAATATTTAGTTTAGCTTGTTGGAGAAAAATGCATCTAAGTCTGAATATCAGAGGCACAAAAAATTATCCTAGCTATGCTAGGGATTAAGTAAGGTGTTAAATCTGACAGACTGAAAGGAACAGAAGAGAGACAAGCAAGCCGAGGATGGGGTTAAAGACAAAATCAGACAAATTCAAAGCCATGTGCCAACATCTATGTCAATTATAGCTCCATCATCACTTTTGAGACAACCAAATGTCTACCAAAGAAGGCCCAAGGAACGACTCAGCCCAGATTCCTCACTAACAGCAAAATTAACCATTAGAGCTCTAACGCATTTACAAAGAAATAGTGTTTCTGATCACTCACTTATTAACAGAGAACTATAGAAAAACTTCTTTTCCTACGCAATTCTATGCTGTTCCAAACAAATCTAATACAATGATATATTTAGCTTTAAAGACAATATGACTAAAATGTGTATTTTCGGTTTAATTTAATGGGTAGAATGTCCTCATTTCTGTTGTCATATATATATATATATATATATATATATATTTAACTTTTTAGTTATAAATTTGTGAGACAAAATAAATTGAACAAATGTATTTTCTGTGAGTTCTTCGGAACTAGGTTTAGTGGAATAGAAATGAGAATAGCTTTCCAGTGAGTTTCTTAAAAGACAACCAGTGAAGGTCAAGGGTCATACCGCTTTTTCATGATGTCATTAGTCATGCATTTTGAATGAGGTGAGTTTTATAGAATGTGGTCTACAATTTCACACTCACTGTATTCAGCTCTACTACTTATCTCTCAGTAAGATTACTTGAATGAAAACTTGGACCGATTTGGGTGTAGAAATTTGAATGGAACTCCTGATGCCGTCAAAAAATTTTTGTGTTCAGGACAATATTACTGTCAAGTGTTCATTGTAAAGTGACATAATTATATAACACCCATTTATCCTTCCTTAGTTTTGTATTTATCCATCCATCCATCTAGTCATTTATTTGGCTATAATTAATTGACTATCATAGTGTTTGGGGAGCTATAGTAGGTTCTGGAGGAACAAGCTGAATAAATCACATTTGTTTTAGCTAAAAGCATCTCTTTAAATGAATTTATTTAAGGAGGTACAAAGAGATGGATTGAAGTATTGTTTTCTGATATCCAACAGGAGGACAACCTATATTTGTCTGCTGCCATAGTACACTGAGTGTCTCCTCTGGACAGGGAGTGGCCCATGGGCCTTGGGTGTCCAGTGGCAGTACTGATGAACACTAAATCTAAGTGACACTCTAAATCTGTTTAATGCTCACACCAGATAGTCTTTTTCTCTCTTGCCACAGCAAGTAAGTTCAAACATGAACCTGTCCTTCAGCTTGCATCCAATAGAGAAGAAGAAAAAAAAGGAGGAGAAAAGGAGGAGGAGAACGAGGGTGAAGAGGAAGAGGAGGAGGCAGAGGAGGAGGAGGAAGAGGAAAGAGAGGAGAAGGAGGAGGAGAGGAGAAGGAAGTGAAGGAGGAAGAAGAGGAGGAGGAGGAAGAGGAAAGGGAGGAGGAGGAGAAGGAGAAGGAGGTGAAGGAGGAAGAGGAGGAGGAGGAAGAAGAGGAGGAGGAAGTGGAGGAGGAGGAAGAAGAGGAGGAGGAGGAGGAGAAGGTGGAAGAGAAGGAGGAGGAGGAGGCAGCACAGAGAAAAGGGCTGACTGCCAGAGTTCAGCTGCTTATGTGAAAGAAAGTAAGATGAAATTCTGCACTGAGACTATTTGATTATTTCTTATCAGAGTGAGACAGTGCTATTCAACATAACAACAGATTGTAGAAAAATATTAAAATGATTTTGAATGCTTTGCATTTTTCTTGTTAGGGAAAGAAAAGAGCTATTATTATGTAAAGCTGCATGAGATCTTACAGAAAATATGTTTGGTTAAATAGAGTGTGGTGAAATACAAGTAAAATAGAATAATTAATGAGCTATTAGAGAAGAAAACATCACAGGTTGAATACCATTTTGAAATTTAGTATGCTATCTTCAGAGAAATGGGGAACAATGAAAATGTTTAAAAATAGGGAGTTTGGTGTTTTTGACAATCTATAGTGTTAATACTTAAAATCCTTTTGTGACAAGAACACACAAAAGCTCACGTAAACATATATATTCACATACATGGAGAAGGCGAGAAGACAAAAGTGGAGGAATGAGAGAAAGCTTGCTGTTTAAATGTTGTGGTCTATAGATAAAATGCTATTTGAAGACATTTTAAAATATAAACAAAATTGTGCAACAGTTTATTGTCTGAGGTAAAAATCAAGGAAGGTTATTCTAGGAAAAGCGGTAGTATCATTAATCAATAGAGCTAACAAATTGTATAGACAGATAATAGCTTAGATAGATAGATATAGATAATAAATGATTAGTATATAGATAGATACATAGACAGATGTTAGATAGATGATATGTAAGTAGATAGATTGATTGGTCCATAGATGGATGTTAATGATCAGAAAGCTGATGAGATTTCAGAGAAGAATTAATTTTGGCCAAGGTGTGAAATAACACTGAAAGGTACATAGAAGCTGGGTCAACAGAAATAAGCTCTCTTGAGGCATTTTAATTTTACTTATAGTCAGTTTAGGTGACACTGAACTAATTAAAATGGGTCATAGAAGGGTGTTATTTGCATTTTGGAAAGGAGAATAGATTGGAAATCAACCAAAAGGAGGTTTTTTATGGTAAAGGTGATGTAAAGAGAGGTTACAATTATAAAAGGAAATGTGGCTTGTTGACTATTATTACCCTGTCCATTGTTTTCTCCCTCTTTCCCTCCACCTGGTTCTCCTCCCCCTCCCAAGTTATAGCATTCTTTGGTTAATAGAATTATGCAGAGAGCTATAACAGGAGCCTGAACAAAGACAGGCTAAACAACAGTAGGGCAAACTCCATTAAAGAGGACAGAACTTGCTAACCACTTGTCAAGAAGGGGTGGAATTAAAGTGACATCTGACATCACAAAGCACATGTCTGGGCATGAGATCTCACCCCAGCCCATTGTGTGCTCTACCAGAAACTAAGGGAAATTCAGTAAATTAGGAACAGCACAAATTCATACATAGAATTTGGGCATCCGCAGATTATAGAGGTTCCTGAAAACAATTCCAGAAAGAATTACCTGTAAGAATATTTAAAGGGCTTATCTGTGCTTACATATAAGTGCTTATTTCTTATCTCAAAGTTAATTTTGATTTGTAAATTGGGTTTCAACAGGTAGAATATAGGCCCAAAAACATATGTGAAAGTCAACTGGAAAAAAAATATATATATAATATATATGATAATATATATATATATATATATTATCCAGTTCCTCACTTTTTTTTCCTCTTCCGCCCCTGCAGTTTATCCCCTGTTGTCACTGTATTTGATTTTGGTACCCTGGTATTGTATATATGTTTATCTGAATTAGAGCAGGGAAGGGGAACAACAAAATGGTGAGACAAAGGACAAAGGGGAACCTATGCAACCTAAGACAACATGTTGGAAACGAACTTTATAACTTGGGGGGGAGGGTGTTGGGAGAAGGGAAAGTGGGATGAAAACAAGGGAGGAGATAACAATGTTTGACAAAAAATGTACTCATTTACCTTCTGTATGTAACTGTAACTCCTCTGTACATCACCTTGACAATAATTTTTTTTAATATTGCATGATATGTATTATGCAAACTAAATCTGATATGTAGTCCTGAAGATACCTTTGGTAGAAAGCAGGCCGACACAGGTGGCAGATAGCAGGAGAAGCTAATAAACCAAAATCTGCCCAATTAGGAAATGTTGCCCAAAAGAATGAGGAAGTAAGACAGACAAAAGAATGAGGAAATAAACTCACACCTGTAATCCTAGTTACTTGGGAGGCTGAGAGCTGAGGATTGTGGTTTAAAGACCACCAAGGCAGTAAAGTCCATGAGACTTTTATCCCTTCCCCACCTCCCCACCCCAACTCCTGGAAAAACACTAGCCTTGAGCACAAACGCTCAGGAACAGAGCCTAGGCCTTGCATTCAAACCCCAGGACTGGCACACTCACACAAATCAAATGAAAGAGAAAATAATGTAGGCACAGTAAATCTCTGGCATCACGCCCTTACAGAAAACAGAATGGAGATCCACCAATCAAAAAGCCATCCAGCCAGCTGCTAGTGGCTGACACCTGTAATCCTAGCTACTCAGGAGGCTGAGATCTGAGGATCATGGTTCAAAGCCAGCTCTGGCAGGAAAGTCTATGAGACTCTAATCTCCAATAAACCACTAGAAAACCAGAAGTGGCACTGTGGCCAAGTGGTAGAGTGCTCGCCTTGAGCTGAAAAGCACAGGGACAGCTCCCAGGCCCAGAGTTTTCAAGCCCACAACCAACAACAACAAAGAAAAGCATACAACTCTCACTATTTAACCCAAGGCCAAGCTCTGTAATGAGAAAGACAACCAAGATGACCGAGATGGGGCTGGGAATATGGCTTAGTAGTAGAGAAAAGTGTTTGCCTGGCATGCATGATACCCTGGGTTCAATTCCTCAGTACCATATAAACAGAAAAGGCCAGAAGTGGTGCTGTGGCTCAAGTGGTAGAGTGCTAGCCTTGAGCAAAAGAAGCTTAGGGACAGTGCCCCAGGCCCTGAGTTCAAGCTCTAGGATTGGCAAAAAAAAAAAAAAAGAAAGAAAAGAAAAGAAAAGAAATGGCTAAGATGGGTTCAAATGCTGTCTTGCTAGTGACATACACATGGCATGTGTACTTTCTTTCTCTGACAGCTTATTTTCTAATAAACTTTACTTACATCCATGTCTGACCTCTATCTTGTCTTGCCAAACAAGGACTAAGGCTGTTAACAGTCTGAAACTTTCTGGTAACATTTGGTACACTGGTCAAGGAAGTTCAAGACTATGGCCATCTTAATCTCTAACTTAGACTAGACTACGGCTGTCTTAATCTCTAACTTAGACTCATCAAAAGGTTACAAACAATAAGTTTTGAAGTTGTGTGAGCAAATTATGAATATAAAGAGCCAGGAAGAAGTCATACACTTAAATATTTTTCCATATTGAAATTTGTAATGGATTTTGTAATTCTGGAAAAAAGGTATACCTAAGGCACACAATCATAGCCAAAGGATTTTATTAATTTTTTTTCAGGCAATACCAACTATGAAAAAAACTACTCTGCTATTTTGTTGTGTAGTACATTTATATTTATTGCCATGTTTTATCAATGGCTTTTAATTTTAATATATCAAATACAGGAGTCTAGTAATTTAAAATATGAACTCTCTGTGCTTTAAAAAAAAAGCTGCCTAACTGCCTAAATGTTGCTCTTTTTGTCTGTTGTTGTTCCTTTATTGCTAGTAAATTATGGTGGCATCTTTTATGACCATGGCCTATTTATCTTAGTGAGAAACATTTGTTAAATGCATCTGCATATCCCTCATGCTCCACTGATAAGTGCTTCTCTGTGCAATGAATGCTTTAACTTTCATAAATAGAGAGAACAATTTTCCCCCCTGGGTAAAATCTATTTCATAGATTAATATACACCCTTTCATCATTTAAATGGGCTGCAGTTAGAGATCTATGTTTATGATGTTGCTTTGGTGCACTGATAGGTGGATAATACATGTTTGGTTCTTTCGAAAGAAACACACTTGTATTACCCACACCATTGCCTTTAATGAGTTGGCTCTGAGCCACCGTCATCAATCCTGACATTTATGCCCCTTTCATGTTGTACCAGTCTTGTGATGACATAATTGTTGCTTGTATATTAAGTGCCCATGTGAAGTACATTAGCCATGAAAAACCTAATTTATAATCCACAGGGCTAGTTTGACCATTATCTGGGAAAAAACAATCCTCATGGTTTCCGAATCAATGATACTTTAGGGCAGATAAAATAGAGAGGTTTAATATCTCACAACTTGGTAAAGAATTCAGGGTTTATTGAAATGCTTCAAATAGGGAAGAGAGCCCTGGACATGAGCAACATAGGACTTGTTTTAATATAACAGCAGTTTGAGAGCAGTATCACAAAAATACTGTTTGACATTATTATTGTTTGCACGTTGCTCAGCACAAATAAAAAAATCATTCCTGGGGGAGGAAACAGGAGAAATATTAAGTTGCTCAGCTTGACCATTATTGTATTCCATGAACTGTATTGATATTGAGCTATCCCAATCATTTGCATGACATTCAATAAATTTACAGTTCATATGAATAATGAATTCTTTTCCTTAGCATAAGTATTTCCCAAGCATGGCACCTGTAATGGTCACTGTGGTGTTACTCCAGCTTGGTATAAACAGAGCTGTGTGAAATGTGATGTTTGAAGATCTGCTAGGGTTTCTTTTCACAATTTAATGTAAATTGCATGAAAATGTGTTCTTAGGCAATCTTCATCAATCACTTCCAGGTACCCAAGGATGACTAAGGAAAGAAAATATACACTGCCCCTCCCCAAATCAGTTCTCAAAGCAATCTTTCTCACTTTGACCAAAGAGCATTTCCTGTTTTTCATAACTAGGGCTACATTTAATAATAGATTTCCTATAAACATTCAAGAAAATAAGCGCCTCCAAAGACATTGTTAGTTAACAAAACTGTATTTTAAATTTGTTCTGGAAGGGGCTGGCGAGGTGGCTCACTTTGTAGAGTGCTTGCCATGCATGCATAAGGCCCTGGGTTTGATTCCTCAGCACCACATAAGCAGAAAGAGCCAGAAGTGGTGCTCTGGCTCAAGAGCTGAGGGACAGTGCCCAGGGCCAGGGTTCAGACCCCAAAACTGACAAAAAAAATTGTTCTGGAAATCACTCAAATGAAACTTGAGTTTGAAATTACTGTCCACTTCATCACTTAAAAGAAGTATAAAACTGCACTTAAAGTAGTTGGTGCTTTGGGTTTATTCAATTATTAGTTAAACTAATTTCTACCCTAATGATCTGCCAGGCTAAGTATCCCATTCACACTGATATATTTAGTCAAAAGAGTGACTCTGACCATTTTAGTGAAATTAATCCTCAATTTCATCCAAAGATTGAATGTAACACATTGAGCTTTGTATGTGAAGAAACTATTTGTAAAATGTATGAAACCATTCCCATTGGAACCATAGGTTTTGCATGAGGACTAGAAATATCAGGAGAGTATTTTGTCTAGAACACCACTTTCAGATATTAATATACATTAGCATGGACTGGACATATTTAGATAAGGGTGCTATTGAAAATCTTCACATTTCTACTCCATTATGCTTTGGACTCAAAATGTCTTCTAAAACCAACGTTTTGAAGAATTGGTGCCCAGTGACAGGCAGATAGTAAAAAATTTAGGAAATCAAAACTATAGGAACCTGTCTCTGACCTTACCTCCACCCCTCTGCTTTCTGGATGCTGTGTCGTTTGTCCTTTGTCCACAATACCTTCCTTCTCTACCAGGACATTCTACTTTCCCACAGACAAGAAAGACAACAGTTATATACTGTTTTGAAGCTATCTCATGCTGAATATCTTGCCTAATTTTACTCTCCATATGATATGTATTATTGCTTTTATCACTAATAAGTACACTCCCTAAGTTTTCTGAAGGAAGTATGCTTCAGTGATGGTATTTGTCTCAAAGAATCTTTACAACACTAAGATTGAGATGCATTGTTTAAAATGAAGAGGATTCACACCAAATAGCTATCTAATGGAGAGAAACTAGCAAGTGTCTACTGTTGACCACATATACACCTGCACTAATTAAAATGAAAACAAAATTTTAAATTCTGAATTCTGAATAAGCCCCTACATTCAGAAATGAGGTTCTGAAGACTTGATTCTTGTTCAGTGCATTTGATCCTCAGTTTAACTGAAAATAAGATGTGTTTTACTGCTTTGTTGATCGGCATAATACTACACTTTAAATATAATTCAGAATTGCTCTTTTTAAATATAAATTAGCCTTGTTTTTCATCCCAAAATCAAGTTTACCTTGATAGCTACTGTGACTACTATAAGTTGAAAATGTATTGTTTTAGTAGTGATTAAACAACCTAAGGGGAAATAGAGCTGTGGCTCAAAGTAGTAGACTGTTAACCTTGAGCAACAGAGTGGAGGGACAGAGCCCAAGCCCTGAGCCCAAGCCCCTAGCAGACCAAAAATAAAATAAAACAAAATAACAAAAGGCTTTGGGGACTTATTTGATTATATAAAAAGTTAGAGAGAAGCAGTTAATTTGGGTTCATTTTCTATGTTCATTTTCTATTTTCTGTCTAATATTTAAATATAGAAAATCATTTAATCATTAAGAAAAAATATGCTATGAATTAAAAAAATTAACGATCAAACTCTACAGGTAGAAAGTAGAAGACTAAAACCTGTTTTGTGTTTTTTTGTTTTTGTTTTTTGTCAGTTGTGGGGCTTGAACTCAGAGCATAGGTGCTGTCCCTGAAATCTTCATTCAAGGCTACCACTTGCCACTTTGAGCCACAGCACTACTTCCAGTTTTCTGGTGGTTAATTGGAGATAAGAGTCTCATGGACTTTCCTGCCTGGGTGGCTTTGAACTGTGATCCTCAGATCTCAGCCTCCTGAGTAACAAGCAATAGGTAGGGTCATAAGCCACAAGTGCCTGGCTCAAAACCTATATTTTTATAACTTATAAACTAATGAATTCTCATTTGAAATGAATCTACTATCTAATACAGCCAATTCAATCGACTTTGTCAGCCTTGATTACTGACAGTCTGTATATAAGGCTGGGTAGGTAGGGCTAGCTTCTATAACAAAGTAAGAAACTTAAAGGTTTTATCAGTCGTATATTTTTTGTACTTGCTGTATATCAAATTGGCTTGCTTGGAAGAGACTTCTTCAGTCATTCTTGGACTTAACTTTGTCTGGAATACAATTGTCCCCAAGAAGGGTTGGGGGAAGGGGGAGAAGAGAAGAAACAACAGAGTATCAAGGCATATCTTAAGTGGTAAAGCTCTTGCTTACCAAGTGTAAGGTCTTGAGTACAAATGCCAGGACTACCCACTCCAGTAAAAAAGAAAGGGAAAGTGGGAAGGATAGAGGGAGGGCAGGAAGGAGGGAAGGAGAAAGGGAAAGAGAAGGACAGAAAGATATTACGTTAAAGCCCACAGGGGGACAAAACACACTGGTGTCTTTTGACAAGAATTCATTGGCTTATGTAAATTGAATGGACCTACCAGTTCTGTGGGACTTTAAGATTTCCATGTATATGAATGGACAGGGAATCAGAAGATTTGTTTAAATGGTTTTGATGACGCTTCCTTTCTTAGCTGTTTTTATAATTTTAATTATAATTCAAATTTCTTCTGGCAGAAAAGCAAAGTATTATAAGCTTGAACTAGGAGCTAGAATCAAATTAAGAAAGCATTTTTACTTAGTCATACTGTAGAAGGAGTTTTAAAAATACTTGTGTAAACTTTATATAAATTTCCAAACTTTTATTGATTTAAACCACAAATCTCTTTTTTCTCTATTTTCCTATTGTTTCTATTCTCTAATACTAGTATTTTTCTCTCTTTAGTTCATTCACTATATTCAGAAGTAAGTCTTTAAAGATGATGGCTCTAAACTTTGGATTCAATATGCCCTACAAAAAGTGAAGATAATACTTAAATGATATCTCTGTTTCACTTTAAAATACACCTCTGAATTTCTCAAGGAATTCTCAGCTGTGGGAACAGAATAATGGCCCAGAGTTTGACATTAAAATACTGATTCTGCCTGCCCATTGAGCAATAGTAAGGCAATTAAAGTGATCTTGTCTCAATTGAAACCTGATGTTTGGGTTCTGTTTACTGGTGCTGAATGCAACATCGAGGACTGATTCTTGGTAGATTAGACATACCAGAAATAGGCATTTTCTTCAATGAAAGCGTTTCCTTCTTTTCGTCTTCCATGTCCCTGAACAGTATTTCTCGCTGTGTGAGAACACCTCCTATGTGGGTTACAGATGAAATCTTGTTCTTATTCTTTTCTACATTTCTGGGTCATGAAGGCACAGGGTCAAAATAGCAATGAAATGTGTTCTGATGTGTAGTTCACTTAACATTCACCAGGATCTATCATAATTACCATGTAAAAATGCTGAAACATATTTGCTTTTATTTGAGGCTCTTTCATTACTAAAATCTACATCCTGTTAGAATCATACACAAAGAAAGTACCTAAGGGTAATTGATTTGCTGGTACATTATATTCTTCCCTGTTGCAGTTTGCACTTTCCTATCTTGTATTAGGTCATGACATTTGAACAGGGCTATTCCTGGCATCACCTCTGTGGATATATGAGTTCTGACAACACAGGAAGGCATAGCAGTAGAAGGGGGAAGATTTCAGGACAAAGCTGCTCCCAGCATGGATGGGCTCAGGCTAGCGGTGTTTAGAAGTGCTGGGCTGATGGAAAGATCTCACTGGCAGGTATAGAAAGGGAACGCTGGAAATGCAAGGATAGAATGCTCATTGTAATCGTTATTTCTTTCAAAATGTAATTTTAGAGGAGCTTCTTTTTAGTACAAGTGATAGAAACAGATATTTTTGTTTCGTTTAAGCTTGCTTTTCTGGTGGGATTGTGGCTGCCACTGGTGTCTTTTTCTGTGTGTGGGTCAGATGTGGATTCAGTTCCTTACTTCCATACAGCCCAGAGTCCATCTGTGCCCAGGCATCTGCATTGCACAACTGTGGCCTCTGACAGCAAGTTCTCTTTGTTCATTTTAATGGCCCAATTTCCTTGGATATTTGCTAACAGGAATTTGCAATGAAGTGATAAATTCCACCCTGTTTTACTCTTGTGTTTCCTAAATCAATAATGATTAGAGAATGAATTATAAACATCTACTATCTATTATCTATCTAGCTGTTGTTTGTTTATAATTTATTATAATCTACCTACCTAGCTAATCTTGAAGTTTTTACTGCTCTATTAGACAGAAGATAGACTAGAAGGTTACAACTCAAGAACTTTCATAGTTTGGAGAAACATGTGGAAAGAAATAACTCATGAGTGAGTTGTAAAAGAAAAGCCAGGGAGTCACCCTGAGGAGAGCTATCATAGACTTCTGGTTGTCACTTAACTGATATGGACGAGGTAGGCAGATAACAACAGCTGCCCTTCAGCAATTCAGAATTGATTGGTCCATGGCATGCAATCCAGAATTGAAAGGCACAGGTAGGAAACAACAATCCTAAATGTACACACACACACCTGGAACAAGTGTTGCAGGTTATATAATTCAGGGTAACAACAAAGAAAGATGAGAAGGAATGAAATCTCAGTGCCCATAGGTGTCTGTTCTTTCTACATAATGATCAATTTTTCTGATGTGGGTGTATTTCACCTTTCATTTTTAAAAAATAAAAGATAGCAAGCATCAGGGAGGCATCATTGGTGGCAATGTAAACATGGAACAGCCACTTAAATAAAACATTAAACAAATTCTTAAAAATTCAAAGCAGGGCTATGAGGTGATTTAACAATGCTAATTCTGGACATATATCCCAAAGGGTTAGTATCAAGTTTTTAAAGAGATAGACACACTCAGGTGTGAATCACCACAAAATTCACAACAATCCACATGAATGGACTCCATCACCACCACTGGCTCCATGGAATAGGTAAAGAAAGTACAACATACAATGCGCAAAGTGTAATATAAAAGTGTAATATAAAAAAAGCCTTAAAGACAGAAATCATTCCACTTCTGACAACATGGAATTTTACCACATAAATTCCATTATAATTGTGAATTCTATACATTAACAGTCATCTATAGGCTAGATTCATATTTGTTGTCATACTCTCTATTATTTCTGATTTTTATGTATATATAGCACATGATGAGGATTCCATGGTCAGTATTTGCAGAAAGATTTTTCTCTGTATCACTATCTATAGCAAATAGTTGTTGCATTTTAATTTCTCTGTTTAAATGGCTATAAATTTAGACACAAATTGAGAATGGTTAGCCACTTAAGTATCAGTGAACATTTTGTTTCAAAGATAGTTTCAACATTTTCCTTTTCAAGTAAAGATGGATAAAAGAATCTAGGTTGGAAAATGAAATAAAAAGGTATAATTAAATAAAATTATAGGTAATCCTTTATGCAAGTATCTTGTTGAAAATTACAGGTTTCTCTGTCATTTGTAAAGAAATGTTTTACCAAGAGTGTTTCTTCCACTTCTTTAGTAGCATGGTGACAGTGTGATCCAGAATTGAAGTAATCATGGGCTGAATATAGACTAAAAATATCCACTCACCTGGTGTATTTGGTAAGAGAGACTAAAGAAACATTTGTAAAATGTAAGGGTTACAATTCTCTTTTTATATATGAGGACCTAGTATAGAATTTGAGATTCATTTTTCCAGGTTATTATCATGATATACTACTAAGCTTTCTGGAGCCAATGATGCTGTTATAAGAATCATGTCAGGACACTTTTATGTACTTCAATTTTAAGTAGTGTAAAGTATAAAAATGGTGAAATAGGCAGGTAAAATTTTAAAATATTCTGGCAATGTGTCTTTGAATTAATAAATAATAATTCAAGAAAAACAAAAGGAAATGCCTACCTAGTACAGCAGCTTAATATTGCTGGCTCATCTTTTGGTTCTTTATTTATCAATATGATTTACTCATTGCTAAAACCTTTTTTATTTCATAGTGAGTATAAATCACATGCTACAATAAAGGTGGATTTATAAATCATCATCTGTAACCAACATGGAAAAAAAAAACTTAACATTGGAATCACCCAGGCCCAGAATCCTAGCAAAGAACTTCCCAAACATTCAAAAGGATAAACCCATTCAGAACCTTTAGAACCCCAAATAGACCAGAACAGAACAGGAAAGCCCACCATCACATTGTAATCCATATAGGATCAATAGAGACCAAGGAAAGGATCCTTAAAGTTGTCAGGGAGAAAAGATCTATCAATCACCTGTAAAGGAAAATCAATCAGAATAACTACAGATTTCACATCAGAGACCATGAAAGCAAGAAGAGCCTGTAATGAAGTTTGCCACACACTAAAGGCAAACAACTATCAACCAAGAATAGAATACCTAGCTAAATTGTCCTTTATAACCAAGGGACAAATGAAAACCTTCCACAGCAAAGAAAAATTGAAACAATATATCTCCCCAAACCAGCATTACAAAAAATACTTAAAGATGACCTACACATAGAAAACCAACAAGAACATGATCAAGGCAGAGAAATGGTCCCCAAACAGAGAATCAGATAATCATAGTGAGAACCCAGGAGGCAACACTGATAAGAAGGTGGATTGCATGACAAAAACTACCAAACACCTCTCAATCCTAACTCTCAATATTAATGGACTTAATTTCCAATTAAACATAGATGTTCAAGTTGGAGCATAAAGCAAGCCCAATCTATCTGTTGACTTCAAGGGACACACCTTGCCCACAAAAATAAACATATTCTGAAAGTGAAAGGCTGGAATAAAATCTACCAAGCAAAGGGCCCCCATAAACAGGTGGGAGTTGCAATCCTAATATCAGATAAAATAGATTTCAAATTAGTGAGAAGAGATAAAGAATGACATTACATACTAATAAAGGGATCTCTCCTACAGGAGGATATAACAATTCTAAATATCTATACACCAAATACCGGGGCACCCAAATTTATCCAACAAACACTACTTTCTCTACAATCACACATAAATCCCCTGAGAACTTTTGATATCCACCCCAAATCTTTTGTATTCTTTTCTCATATTTTGGCAACTTCTGTGTTGTTGGCCCCACAGGGAAACCAAATCTTTGAAGCTGTCAGCTTTCCATGGCCGCAGAGAGAAAATATGTTGCTTAAATTCCACATGTTAAATTCCTATATTGTGATCTTTAGCTAAAAGGGTGAAATACCTAAGGAAACAGGAAAAAGTGTGAGGTTCATTCGCCTTGTTGAACCAGGTATTGGGGAAGGTGGCAGCTAACAGGGTCTGACTCTGGAGTTTGATGTCATGGAAGCGTCTTTGTCATTGCGCAGGCTCTGTAGAAATCTCCAAGTCTCTCTTGGGAGGTAAATCCCTCTAACTGCCCAGACATTCTTTTACTAAGTTAATTCCTTGCAGAACTAATTGAGGTGAATTTTGTGCATGGGAACCTAGCAAAAATTAAATACTCAAAAACAAAAAAAAAGAATTAATCATATATTTAAAATCAATTCTTGGATCACAGATCAAAATAGTGAGATCTGATCCCTATCTGTCACCCTGTAATAATGTCTGTTCAAAATGGATCAAAGACCTTTATGTAAGACTTGGAACCTCAAAACGACTACCGGAAGCAATAGAAGAAACCGAACTTCTAGGCCCAGGCAGGAACTTTCTGAGTGAAATTCTGAGACTTATGGCATTGATCAGAGAATTGACCGATAGGATCACATCAAGTTAACAAGTGTCTGTACAGCAAAGGGCTCAGTTAATAGGCTAAAAAGACAGCCTAGAGACTGGCACAAGGCCTTTGCTAGCTATATGTCTGAAAATGGCTAAATATCCAAAACACACCAAGAGTTCCATAAAAATGAAATATACTCTTACTTAACACATCATCATCAATGGCCCTCCTTGGTTTACTCATACAAGCACAAAATCCTGCACGTGAATATTAATAGCAACTTAGTTTAGAATTCTCAACGTTAGAACCAACCAAATATCCTGCTATAGATAAACAGGTAAGTATATATATGTATATATATATATATATGTATATGTACATATATTACAATATTTTCTGTAAGCACACACATATGCATATATGTATATGCACATATACATATATTTTTTCTATATATATATTTTTTCTGTAAACACACATATGCATATATATGTATATATATGTGCATATATATACATATATATGCATATATATGTATATATACATATATGCATATGTGTGTGTTTACAGAAAATATAGTAATATCAGAAGAAATAAGCTACCAAACCAGGAAGATGGGAAGAAAGTTACAACCATGTAAATAATTGAAAGTGAGTGAAGCCGAGATGTGAAAGACCACATTCTTGATGAACTATAGGACATTTGGGGAAAGACAATAATGGAGATAATAAAGTGGAAAGTTTTCAGGAGCCAGGGAGAGAGAGATGAAGTACAGAGCATTTGGGAGCAAAAAAAAAAATACTCTGCACGATACTCTAATTTGAATACAGAGCACTATTCATTTGTCCATATTAAAGAATGCCTAGCACCAAGAGTGAAAAGATGCAAGCCTTAAGCTGTGTGTGTGGTGTGGTAAGGTGGCAATGTAGGTTCATCAATCGTAACAGCAGTGCCACACTTGTGAAGGAGACTGATATCGAGGGAGGCTGCATATGTGTACATACACACATATCCACATGTGCCTCTATTGTGTGTGAGAGACAGTGCATGCCTAAAATATCTATGAATAAATTGCCTATTCAAAATCAAGAAGTATATGAGAAAAATATTGAGGTTACCATTGCTCTAAGAGATGATCTTTATTTTCTGGAATTTGCCTCAGTTCTCAATAGGGACCAATCTTCCAGCTTGCCTTGGTAATATTTGACTGACTTCCCAGAGGCTGTGATGAATCTTCCAACACTCAGGAGTATACATGGTTGCCAAGAGCCAACACCATGCAGCACCTGAAGCTTCACTTGTCTTAACCACTTGGGATCAGAAGCCAGGTAGCTCTAGGAACTCTTCATACCTGGCTTAATTAAAGGGGCTGATTCCCCCTTTTCCTCCCTTGTTGTTTCCAGTCCTTAAGTAAAACTGTTCAAAGTGGTCAGTTCTCAAGATGCTACAGTGAAGGTGAGGCATAGTGACTTAGGGGATAATATGACAGTATTGTCAGATAATATGACAGTGCACAGTGGCATGACATACATTATTATCCTAATGACCAGAGTGACAGTACAGAGATAAAAGTCACCTCAATAGTGGAACAAATCAGTTTCTCCTCTGAGAAACTGAGCTGAATCTTTATAACCGGGAATTAAGTGAGGAAAGATAAGAGAGGAGTAATCCAGGTGAAGTAGAGTTCCTCTCTTTTGGATAGAAAGGTTTGGTGAGATTAGCTTTGCGTACCAAAGGGTTTGGGTTTCTTTCTCTGTACTATTGAACTGCTTTTGTTTTTGTTTTTATTATCCTGGTGTTTGAACTCAAGGCTTCTTGCTTGCTAGGTAAACACTCTACAACTTGAGCCATATAGCCTGCTGAAATTTTTCAATGAAAAAGCATCACGGTCTGATTTTAAGGTTATAAGTGATCACTAGGATAAACTAGAAAGAGGTAATCAAGGAACAAAGAAGCAAAAAAGGGAAAAAAAAAAGGCTCTTCACAAAGCACAGGGGAGAAATGGTGAATCCGGCAGTTAATGCAAGAACATGCCTGATCTTGAAAAGAATGTTTGAAGGCAAAGTCAATCAGACCATTTGATAGATTCAATAGTGGCAAGATGACACCAAGACTGAATTGAATTTTTACATCAGTCTTTTTTCATCGATGACCTACGGCTATTCTCATTCCTCTCATCCAAACTCAATAATATAATTTTGATGACCAATTCTCAGTGTGATTCTCATAATCCCCTACAAATGAATTCATTTGTTCTTGGTTGTCTTTTTCTGAAGGTGCATCTATATAAAATAGCCTTGGAAGATATACCTTCTGTATCTTCAGGAACAAAGGAGAGTCTGTTCATCATCCATGAATAAAGATGTTTTCTCTGGGAGCAAAGTCAGCCAGGCTCACTTCCTATTATTCAAACTTGGGGCTAAGATCGAAGCTCAGAGATTCTCTCTGGTAATTCAACCTGTGTATTCTGCCATGCTATCAGTGAGGCGCAGCACAAATGTGTACTTTGTGGCTTCTGTTGTTTTGAAAAATAAACTCTCCTTTACCTTTGGTACCTTCTCTGACCATCCAAGAAACTAGTAGGCCAATTGTTTGCCTGAAAGTAAAGATCTGAAGACTTCATAGTGTATAATTCTAAATTTATCACCAAGAAAGTCCATAGAGTAGAAGTTAGTCTTTCTTGACTCCTATGTCAGATATTTGCAGATTTAGCGGGTTCTTTCTCTGTTACTACAAACATTTCAGCAGCCTCAGTTCCCAAGGGGCAGTGACATCTTACTTATGAAGTTAAAAGTGTGGCAGCCTTAACCTTTCTCTACTTCTATCCTATGTTAGCCTGGGAAAGCTGTTTCCCCCTTCTCTGTTAGGAGTGACTTCTCTTAGTCCTGTCCATTGCTTGAGGTATTTTCCCTCACTCACTCCATTGTGCAGCCATGAATTTTTCTTAGTCGTTTGCTTTTCTACAATGACTAGGAGTCAAACATGTCCCCTTTTCTAAGGATTATGTTTTAAATGCAAACAAAATTCTGTTTCTTGAAAAAAAAATCCCAAGTGTTAAAACTAGCAAGAGGTTGACAGACATTTAATATCTCATAGAAACAGGGAAAAATTATCTTCAAGATTTCTAAAGTCAATGATCTAAAAAATGAAAGAAAAATAAAGAACAAACCACAAAGATAAAGATAAAAAGAAATAAAGAAGAGAGACAGAGAGAATAGAGGGAGGAAGGAAGGAAGGGAGGAAGGAAATAAGGAAAGGAGGGAAGGATGGAGGGAGGAAAGAAGATAAGTTAGTTAGAAAATAACCTGTCTAGCTTCTGTGCCAAATCTATAAATCTTCCCCCATTGTATCCTTGAGAAGACAAAATACAATGAGACATAGGCTTCAGGAAACACACAGTTGTAAAATCTCATATCTAAAATATGTGATCTAACAAGATAGGCAATAACACAACTTGGTAAAAGAATGGTTACCATCAGCAGTATGAGGATAAATATTAAAGTAGTCTAAATAATTTTTTCAGTTGTAGGGCTTGAACTCAAGGCCTGGGCACTATCCATGAGCCTCTTTATACTCAAAGCTAGTGCACTACCACTTGAGCCACAGTACCAGTTTCTGTTTTTGAATGGTTAATTGTGAATAAGAGTCTCACAGGAGCTTTTCTGCCTGGGCTGGCTTTGAACCACAGTTCTCAGATCTCAGCCTTTGGAGTAGCTAGGCATGAGCACCATTGGCGCCCAGCTTAGAAACCATTTTTTAATTCATTGTTATTATTCTTAAGGAGTTGTACAAAGGGGTTTCAATTCAACGAATCAGTTCGTGAGTACAGTGCATCTTGATCCATGTCACCCCTTTCATCATTCTCCCCCAACTCTCCCTACCCTACCCATCCCGTTAATTTTACCTAGTTCTAATTTCAATAGGTACAGTAAATATTCTGACTGCATTCACCCACCCTTCTTCTCTCCATTTGTCTACCTCCCTTCTCTAACCTCCCCCCCGCCAGCCCACCAACACATCTTCCAGCTTCCTAGAAAAAGAGTTTTTTTGAAGAGGAGGTACAAGTAATTTAGGGAAGGTGGATCTAACACTTAGGGAAGAAAATGGGAGAAACATTAAAATAGGATGAAAACCAAGACAAATTCTGTTTGGTAGAGTCCATTAATAAATTTGTGGAAATTATCCATTGGTGCCCTCCTGCTGGGATAATGGAAAGAACTTCCTGAGAGCTCTTGAGAGGAATCATTAGGTACTCCAGAGTCTTTCAAATGAATGCCTGCTCCTTAGATTAAGGACATATTCTTGGTCACAGATTGCTTACAATAGCAATGGGAGAGCAATTAGCCAATTAAGTATAAGAATGAAAATCCATCTCAAAAGGGGAAAATAAGTTTGGAGGAAGATGTTTCAAATTGATTTGATGGTTTCAACAGGATTGAATTGAATTTCTCAGTGAAATGTTTTATAGATTCCATCTACTGTAAAACTGTCAGTGTCTTTGGTCTTTTTACTTTGGAAGTGATTGGAGTTGTAGACATTAAAAAGAAAAAAATATGTATAGATAATGAATAAGGGATACCCACAGCGGGTATTCTATTCCAGTGACGCATCCTCTCTGTTTCCTTTTTAACTTCTTGGAATATAAAAAACAGCCATGGAATATTAGTCATGTTTACATCTAAATTTAAGGAAAGATAGAGAATGACATTCTGTCTTAACCACTTTTCAATATTAGCATTCTACCAGGAATTTCTGTTCTTGGATTGTAAGAAGACCCATGTTTCTATTTCAAGTCAATTGATGTTAAGAATATCAGGGTAAGCCGGGCGCTGGTGGCTCATGCCTGTAATCCTAGCTGCTCAGGAGGCTGAGATCTGAGGATCGCGGTTCAAAGCCAGCCCGGGCAGGAGAGACTGTGAGACTCCTATCTCCAATAAACCACCAGAAAACCAGAAGTGGCGCTGTAGCTCAAGTGGTAGAGCGCTCGCCTTGAGCTGAAGTGCTGAGGGACAGTGGGGCCCAGAGTTCAAGCCCCCACGACCAACAACAACAACAAAAAAAGAATATCAGGGTAGTGCTATGTTTAATCTATTTAGGAAACCCCATACTGCTTTCAAGAGTGGTTGAACAAATTCACATTCCTGCCTAACAGTGTATTAGGGACCCCTTTTGGCTGCATACTAATTGCAATCTGATCCCATGGTTATTCCAACTGGGACGAGATGAAATTTCACTATTGTTTTGATTTGCATTTCCATGACAGCCAGAGGTACTGGGTATTTTTTTCATGCCTCCTGGCCATTTTAACTTCTGAGAAGACTCCTTTTAGCTCATTAGCCCATTTATTAATTAGTTTGTTGGGTTTTTGAAGGTTTAATTTTTTAAGTTCCTGAATATTTCGAGTATTAAGCCATTGTGTAACATATATCTGGCAGAAATCTTTTGCCATTCTGGAGGCTGTCTTCTTAGCTTATTGACTATGTCCTTTACCATGCAGAAATGTTCTAGTTTGAAGCAGTCTCATTTATCAAGTCTTTCTTTGATTTGATGTATTTCTAGATCAAGGTATGGAATCAGCCCACATGTCCCTCAATGAATAAATGGATTAAGAAAATGTGGTATTGTATTGTACACAATGGCATTTTACTTATCCATTAGAAAGAATGGTATTGTAGCAGTTGTAAATAAATGGAAAGACCTGGAAAAAAATATGTTAAGTGAAATGTCAGGCCTAGAGAGACAAAAGTGCATGATTTTCCATATATACATATATATGTACATATATATATATATATGGAAGCTAAATTTAGCTTATAAACTCGTAACTAAATATGTTGATGGTATGTGAGTATGTGTATATGTATTAACTGCATTCAAGGAAGAACTCTAATAGTGTGATTTATCATAAAGGCAATGTTAAAGTTCCACAAAATAAACACCAAGTAATGGATACTTGAAAGGGGTAGGGTAGGGTCAAGAGGGAAGGGGGTAGATAAACGAAGAAGATAAGAAGGGAAGAATGCAATCATGAATCCAATGTACATCTTAAAAATTAAGTAGATTGAGCGATGGGGTAGGTAGAGGAGGGATGGGTGAGAATATTGAAAGGGATGACATTGATCAAGATGCATTGTGATCATAAACAGCTTTGTTAAATGGCAACTCCTTTGTACAACTATTTTTAATTTATATATATTTTTATTGTAAAGATGCTGTACAGAGGAGTTACAGTTACATGAGCAAGGTAATGAGTACATTTCCTATTGAGCATTGTTACCACCTCTTTTGTTTTTCCCCTACCATCCCTTCCCTCTCCACCCCATCCCCAACTTCATTTTCAACATAGTGTCTGGTACATCTCAGTGTTACAACGGGTCATCCTGTATCTTTATTTCAGCATTTTGTTACTTCCCTTCCCCTTCCAAATTTGAAAAATGTAGATCCAAGATGCAGAGCATTGGAATCAACTACAGTGAAAACAGGGGTTATACCATGGGGAAGAACATACAACAGAAACAAAAAAATCACATCATACATTATAAGTACACTAAAAACAACAGCAACAAGGGTAAAACCTCTTATGTCCCTATCTTGGAGTTCATTTTGCTTAGCATCATCTTATATGGTCATATGTTTTGACCTTCTCTGCTTGTTGTACAACTACTTAAAGACAATAAAGAAGGAAAAAGAATATTAGGAAAGTCACCATGAGTAGCAAGTCAGAATGAGAAATGAAGTCAAAGGCATTTAAAATGTATGTTCTATGAAATTTTGGCAATGTTCACTTTAAGAGTTTTTAATCTTCCTGAATTAAAAATGACCCATTTTTTTGTGCCTGACCAAATTACAAAAACTAGGTCATATATTCTGATAAGTGTCTTGGGGAGGAGTTGATAAATTTTTATTTAATGGTTGCATTAAGTACAATCTTATTCATGATTGGATCTCATTTAAGCAGTAAAGTAAGTACATGTCTTAATCTGTCCCAAACTATGCAGCTGGCCTCTTTGTTGTTGTACATAATAAAGCCTGTGATGAGCAGACACTTAAGAAGGTTCCCACAGCCTTCAGTCCCAGGTATTATATATAATATATATATTTATATTATGCATATATGTATGTATGTATAATTATGTAATCAAATATGACAAAAAGATTATCCCAGTGAGAATAATCTCATCATATGAGCCCTTTAAAAATAGAGTGTTCTCTGCCAATAGCAAAGAAATAAGGAGCAGGGAGGCGCATGTATTCTTTAGAGCCAACACCTAAGAATTCAGCCCATCTAATGTCCTGAATCTAGGCTTAGAAGACCTAACTCAGGAATCTATCTGTGCTCTACAAAACTCTGAAATAATCAATCCAGGTCTCTGTAAGAGTTCAGAAGAGGTAGAGAAAGAAAAAATGATTCTGTGCGGCATTGGGCTGGACAAGAAAGAAGCTCGATAGGTTACAAAGGTGTTTTCTCCCTTGCTCACATATCAGCGCAGAACACAAAGGTCATCTTAGCAAGAGTGAAAAATAGGAGCCAGTAGGCTCAATTGATTGTCCACAATAGCAATAAGATTTATTTGTTCACATGCACGTGCGTGCGCATGTGTACACACAAACATACACACACACACACATACACACAGTGAAGGAGGTCATCGTTATCATCCCCATTAGCCAAAAATAGGTAGTGGTGAGAACTGCATTCAAGTTCAACTAACCCAGAGCACTGCCAACGTTCTGCCTCTCAGCTGGACAGGTCTTCTTTTCATGGAAAGGACTGCTTATGCTCTCTCTCATGTTTATAACACTTCATGATAAAGCCGCTGATTTTCCACAGAGGAGACAACAAGGAACAGACTGACAGCTAAGTCATTCAGTAATATTTATCTAAATAGCAGGAATCAAAGCAGTCTGAGCCAGGGACCTGATCCCCGAGAGGAGGGCAAATTTGAGGTTGACAGGTTCTCAAATTCTCAATTTTTCTTGGAAATAACCTGTATTTGTGGTTCAGACGGTAGGGGGAGAAATGAAGGGATGATGAAGTTTCTGCGAGGAAATGACGAAAATCACTCCACCTGACTTTAGTCCCATAAAGTTTATGTCACGATGGAGCTCAGGTGTATGAGGGCATAAAAATTTCTCACAAGGAGGTTGGAAATGCAAGAAAGAAATCAGAATACTTGGCAGACAAAACACAATCTCAAAATCTTCCCAAACTTAGACTGAAGGAACCTTATTCTTAGGAAAGCCTATATCAGCCTAAGGAATCAGCCAGATCAATTACAAGCAACAATGAGAGTGTGTGAAGAAAGCTGTGGCCTGAGTTCTCACTGCTGTTGAACCGGTATCATAAACAGGATCAAGCAGGTAGTTCACACTGAAACCCTGCCATTCTGTAAGTGAAGAAAATTAGCAAATTGATTCAGATAGGCAATGATAGAAATGGGCAGATAACCAGCTTGAGTTAAGAACCCAACATGACACCTGTGCTTATTGTCACTAAGACAAAAAGAAAAGCCGATGGACTACTGTTTTTCAAGCCTTCCGTAGTGAATACCTACCATACCATGAAATATCTTGGTGATGAACTGCATTGGTTTTAACAAAATAGGCAGGAAATAAGATGGCACAAAGATCTATGGATCTTGCATTAAGAAAATGATGAGAACTTTATTCTGATTTTAACTTAACTGGCAAGCAGCATTATCAGGGTAACAGTGGTATAGACATACATCATCGTTCTTGAATAGCTCATTAAATGGTGTACTCACTCTTCTATCATGACATCAAAACTAGTAAATCCTTTAACTCCCATTCTCTATTAAGAGGATATAGAATACCTATCAGCTATTTGTGATGCTAGGGGGATGATGGAGATTGGCCAGCATTAACACTTACCATAATGAGACGCATTACACAACTTGGTCCGTTCAGCAAACAACAACTGAGAGATTCTGTTTCAATGAAAGTCAGATCATTCTCATCCTAAGGAATAACGAGTTGCACAAAATTTCTCTTCTCCTTTCTCAGAGAAAGGCCAAATCTCCTAAAGGCAGTCATTAGATCCTAGGTCATCTGCTCTTTCCTCTCTGTCTTCTGTAGTCTTGTCTACTCCAGATCTGCCCTTGGTGCTTCAACTCCAACTCTTTGGTCCTTCTACCCTTTCCTGAGTTCACTGCATGCACTTGCCTCGAGGCATGTACCTACGCAATCTGTTTGTGTCTCTGGAACAGCAAAGAAATTGCAGCACTTACACCCAACTTCAGAGTTTCACTAACATGGCTCCTTTTCAGTGAGGCATCCCACGGCCCTCCTCCCAAAACCTCACTCTTCCCGTGCAGCGGTCACACCACAGAGCCAAGATCTTCTCCTGTCCAAGATTTGATTCTGACATTCAAACCAAGGCTGCCACAGGCCGACCCAGAAGCTGGGAAATGTCACGTAATGATGCTTTCTAAGAAGAGCAATGCCAGTCTGCAAAGTAGGCCAGCACACTACAAAGGAATGTGAGAACGGCAAAAGATTCTGGCTTGCTGTCTCATTATTATGGTGGTTGGAGTGGCGATCAGGTGACTCTTCGTGTTGACAGGTGAGGACAATGGCTTGCATGGTTTTCATCTCCTAGCAGTATCCTAGGGCAGAATATCTGCATTCCCTCTCACTTGCTCAAAGCTAGGGCAGGAAAGCAGAGCAGTGTACAGGGGCTTGCTCCCTGTCAGTAATCAGACACTGAAAATGGAGTCATTACCTTTATTATAAATCTGTCCTTGTTTTGCCCTTTCCTGCTCTCATTCTATGTAACATATAATTTACTCTAAACATCTATCTCACCAGCCATCTCCTCATTCTAGATAGAATATGTTTACACCAGCAACAATGCTTTGCTGTTGGGTTCACACTGTGACAGCCCAGAAAACGGTACTTGTCGCAGAATAGGAACTCAGTTGAGTTGGATGAATCAACTATCTTTGTTTCTCCTGCACCATAGGGTCTTGAACTGTGCAGTAATTAAATATTTGTGGGAAAGACGAATAAAATAGAATGGAATCCCCGAAAATAATATATTTCAGAATGTCCTCCTCCAGATTAATGAACTGTTATAGCTATTGCATCAATGTTACTCACTTTGGTGTGAGGCAACATCTTTGGCAGAAAAAAATGGCAGCTAAACTGTTCTATTATGAAGGAGAGCAAATTTGCATGTATGGAAAGTTTTAGACCACTTCTATAAATCCTGTAACTCATAGATTTTTCAATTCAAGTTAATATTATAGGGAGAGGGTTTTCAGAAAATACAGTAGTATTTTCAAATTTTCCATTGTCCCTGGGATGCCACTGTTACAGGACATTTTAAGACCCCCACACACATTCCTGGGATTTATAATCAGGTCCAGCTACTCACCCCAACATACCAAATACAAAAGAGAAAGCTCATTATGGGACCCAGACAGCCATGGAAAGGGAAAAAAAAACAACCTTCCAACTGACATTTCTTTCAGGCTTAAATAGGAGAGAGAATTGAGGGCTGGTAGAGGTATACATAATTCTTTTTTAAATTATGGTCATCAGAGATGACTACTGGTAGTCTAGGAGCTGAGTTTCTCCAGATCGTTTGGGGTCTTGTTACAATATCAACCATTGCTACACTATAGGTGAGCTGTCTTACAGAGGCTCTGTTATTTTATTTATGGAGAGCACTTTCCTCCATCCTTTGTAAAACTGTTATCCATCAGTGCTGTCCTTCTTAACTCTTAAATGAACAGCAAGAAAGAATGGTCCAGACTTCAGGACACAAATACAAGCTGGAGGCAGGATGACCATCTTTATCCTGTGTTTAGTTCATTCTTGGGTCCAAATTTTCATCAAAAGCAGCTTCTAAGTAGATGTGACACCACCAGGCCAGAACTGTAAGTACAAACTGGACTCTTTGGCTAGTAGTGAGAACCTCACACTCATGGCCTACTGTATTGTAGAGCAGTCAGGTGGATAATGGCATTTTTGTTTACCATTTAAGTTCATTTTTGTCAAACAATTATTTTCCAAAAGACACACAAACATAGCAGGCAAATGACATATGTTAACATATACCTAAGAATCATCCAGTCACTAAAGGAATGTTATGTTGATTTGCATCTAATATTGCCCCAGATAAATAAGTTGTTAGGTTTTTTATTATGGTCACTCAGGAGGCAGAAGCTGTTCACAACATAAAGGATACTCCTCATTCAGAGGTGATTATCTTATAGGATATTTGTCTATAAAGTACAGGAAAAAATCATTCTGAAGAATAACGATATCATAATATTACCCTAGCACTTTTTTTTTACTTTTGAAATACTTTCACATACAGACTTCCTCAATTCTACCACTTCCCTCACTCCTGAATAAAACCATTTTTTCCCTCTATTTCAATGGCAATTCTTTATTTGTACCTTTGAGAATTGTGCTTTGACTTATCATTTGAATGTCAAAGCACAATATAAAAATGACATTACAGGGAAGGAAAAAAAACTTGGCCTCTCCTGAGAGGAGATAATTTGAAACTCACATTTTCAAAGAGAGTGTTTAAGATTCCAAGGCAGTCATAAAAATCTCAGAAGGCCATCGCAAGTTCTAGAATTTAATGCAGTAATCCATGGCTGGCTGGGTAACACGTAATGAAAGGGGCTGATCAGTCATTTTTATAACCATAAAAATGCATTTTCGGTGAATTTCAGCCTTTGACAAGTAATATTCTTTTGCCTGAGCTACAAGAGGTTTCACTTTCAAATCACAATGCCAATATTTTATACCAATAAAGTGATCTTGCACTTTTTTTCCATTAACAAATTTTCAGAAAGGAATTTAACCTTACAAATATACCCCATATATCAGCTTTGGCCATGGTCTAGGCAGCAGGTGATACTGGTCGCTAATAAGTGAAGGAAGTAATAGGGGGAAGTGGGTAACTTCAGTGCAAAATGGTGAAGTCATCTCTGTTGGAGTGTATTGTTAGGCGGCCTCTCTGAGAGGACACTGAATTCTGTCCGTCTCCATGGAAATGATCTTTTGTAAAACATAAAACAACAAACAGGACCTTGTCTCTGAACCATGTTGATTTAAATAAGTATTTTGTCAGTTCTATTGAGCATTTATTAAACCTTCTCTAATATGCCACACTGAATGTCTGTTTTTCCTAAGAAGTACAGTTCCACTAACAACCTCATCACTGAAAATTGTTTGGGAGAGTGAAGCAATTAGCAAACAGGCAGTCACTCACTCTGTCTTTCCAGTCCTGGACCTGACTCTCTTCTCCATCTCTCTCTTAGCCTCTTCTTCTCTATGAAGTGATTTGAGCATGTGTAAGACATGGGCTATGTCTACATCTGTTTTCATGAAAACTTAATCATCATTTTTGTCACACTTGACTGTTGTAAAAAAAAAAAAACCCTCTGTATTTCTTTGTCCCGACACCATGTGTAAATATCACCTAATCTAGCATGTCCTAAAATAAATCCTACCTATGATTGTTTGCTTGTTTGGAATATCATAATTCCCATGAGATTGAGTAGATTTTAGACTGAGGCTTCTCACATTCTACTTCCTTGCATTGATTGTTAAGCTAGTCTTTGTGGCTCTGTGTATGTCGAACATCTTTTCAATTTACCATTAAGCAAACAGTGCAGGATGGGCATTGAACAGATGTTTTGTTCCTTTTTTATTTTTCATGGATTCTGTTTTATGAGAAATTCTTCAAAAAAGATGTTAGGATTCTAGGATATAATTTTTTTTTAAGTCACAATTTGTGTGGGACTGAGAAGGTGGTAGAGCGCTTGCCTTGCATGCATGAGGCCCTGGGTTCGATTCCTCAGCACCACATGAGCAGAAAAAAACCGAAGTAGAGCTATAGCTCAAGTGGTAGAGTGCTACCTTGAGCTGAAGAGCTGAGGGACAGCGCCCAGACCCAGAGTTCAGGCCACATGACTGACCAAAAAAATAAATAAAGTCATAATTTGTGGAAAACAAAAGCACTAATCAGTGGCTGAAGATACTGAGCCAAACAACTTCATGCTAATCTGCATAACGGTGCATTTTGGGGTTTGGTTTTTTTTTTTTTGGACTGCATATAATTTGAGAGCAACTTTGCTCTTTTATTTCAGTAACCAAGAAGCTAGACTATGAGAAAACAAGACTCTTCAGTTACTTTCGAGCATTCAAATCAAATTTCTCAGAATTAGTATCTACTGAAAGACATTACAATAATAGCAACATATTTAGTGTGTTATAAGGTCTTTATTTTTGTTCAATCCAATAAAAAGTGCAAATTGGTTTGATTTGGGGCATTGTAAAAGCTCACAACTGTAGACTGAGGGAATGTCTTTTTGTGAAAATTTCAGTGTATCGTAATATAAATTAAAAAAAATCACAGAAATATCATTGTTTTGTAAAATTAATAAGAATAATTTGACATAAGCCTTATTTTGATAAATTTTCCCAAGTAAAAGCTGACAGCCTTGATGTGCATTTCCTTTAAGGCTAGAGATGTTGAGCATTTCTTCATGTCTATTGGCCATTCTTATTTCTTCTTCAGAGAAAACTATCTTTAGCTCATTAGCCATTTATGAATTGGGTTGTTGGTTTTTTTGAGGAGTTAATTTTTAAAGTTCTTTGTATGCTCTGGGCAATTAGGACATTGTCTGATATGTAGAAGATACAAATTATAAAGAAATGCTAAGACTTGGAACCAGGTGTTAAGTGAAGCAAGTCAGGCCCAGGAAGACAAAGACTGTGTGTTTTCCCTCACACATGTAAGCGAGGTTTAGCTTCCAAAATCATATGTAAATACATGTGTCATAGGCAAGTGTATAAATGTATTAGGGAGATTCAAGGGAGACATTAGACAAGACAGACCCAGAATCTACAAAGTTTTCAACTGAGCAAGTTTATGAAATAGGCATGTAAATTTCTAATTACAAAGCTCAATGTTGAAAACTTTGCTTGGTAGAAAATAGCAGACACACAAGATACAAGTATCACAAAATGTTATTATAGATGATGCATTAATGACGTACAATCAGAAATCAACATTGATTTATGAGATAAAATATCTTGCATCTCACAAGACCTACTTCATCTCTGGCTATTGCCTAGTAAGTGGCTATTTCACAAACAAAGAAGAACTGGATATTCTATAATTTCTCAAACGTCTGTTTTCATCATATGAAAAGAAAAGTCAACAGAAAATCAACTCAAGAAAAATCAACAGAAGAGGAAGTTTATGAATAGATGTGCTCCTTTTGCAAGTCTAGATAATATTTCCCTTGAAAATTGAGGTGGGACAATTCCCTCCTCTTCTACACCAGAAACTCAGGAAACTTTGTTTTCTCATTCTTCTGTCCTTTTCTTAACTCTGCCCATTTCTTTCATGTGCATAGCCTCTACCAACTTCAAAAGAACACAGATGAATCACTCAGGAACATAAAGAGAAATGAGAATCAAGTCCTCGGGCACTAAGGAACTTTCTGGAATAACAATTTAGACATTGAAATGAGAATTAAGGCTTACATCATAGTAAAAGAGAATGCATAGAAATGAGAAGGCAAGCTCATTAAATCTGATCCTATTAAGACAGCCTTTATTAATTTGTTATTGCAAAGTTTACATCTGCATTACTTGAGAGAAATGAATTCACACAGGAAATGGATGAACTGAGAGGGACAAAGACTTTCAAAGGCAAACCCTTTTGCAAACACATCAATGCATCTACCTGCTCATAAATACGTGTTCTGATTCAGTAAGTCGAGTGTGTCAGGGGCCAATCTTGCCTACCTGTTGCTTCCTAGATAAGGAAATTATTAAGAGATAGCTATTCATGCCTGATCTCAACAAGACAGTAGTAAGTTGCTATGGAAATGGTGTGCAGTTGATTTTTTTCATAATGAAGAAACCTAAATATGAAACGTTTTAACCAGAAGTCCTAGTGACAATATAAAATTTTTGTGTTTTTTAAACAATAATTTTATATAATCAACTAAATTATAAATTCTACCATAATAGCATGGAAAAAATATAACCGAAGGTGAAAATTCATCTGAAACAATACATGCTTGTAATTTCAGTGATTATCCTACCATAACTATGATTTGATACACAAGTGAATGATCTACAATTCTAAAATAAAGAGAAAATATTAAAGAAAAACATGCTTTTCAATCCCTTTCTGACAAATACTGAGAAGTCATGACATGAAATCAAACTAGTCACATTAATTCCCTAAATGTGAACATATATTACAAAGCAGAAATGTTCATGTATTTGAGTATTACACGTTCCTCCAAGCACTTCTTAAAATGTTATAGATAATACCTTGTTTCTTTCCTATAACTTAGAGAATTTCAAAAGACATCTAGTCCCTGTGTTTTCAGATCAGGAGTGATATGTGATTAAAGATAAAATTTGACATAGGTCCTATGGTCTCCCTTATTTGCAATAACTAGAATATGTCTGGGACAAGCAGAAAAGGTGAGATAAGTTGATGTTAGGGAAATGTACCCTAAGATATATATTCAAATGTTTTTTCTTTCATGAGATTGTTTCTAACACATTTATAAGATTATGTCTTTATTGCTTTGTATGTATCTCCCCCATGGTATAACCCCTGCTTTCACTGTATTTTAGGTCGGTATAATTTGTGGAGGGGAAGGGGAAAAACAAATCATTTAAATAGGGATACAGGTGGACCCATTGCAACAATGAGATGTACAAGTTGTTATGTTGAAAAATGAACTTTACAACTTTGGTTGGGTGGGGAGGAAGATTGGATGGGGGTGGGGAGGATGGGAAGGGATGGGAAGGGGAAGCAAAGGAGGAGGCTACAATGCTTGATAAGAAATGTACTCATTATCTTGCCCATGTAATTGTAACCCCTCTGTACAGTATTTTCACAATAAAAAAATAAAATTTGATAATATTAGGATTTTATTTATGTCAGTCGTGGGGCTTGAACTCTGGGCCTGGGCGCTGTCCCTCAGCTCTTCAGCTCAAAGCGAGCACTCTACCACTTGAGCTACAGCACCACTTCTGGTTTTCTGGTGGTTTATTGGAGATAGGAGTCTCACGGTCTTTCCTGCCCGGGCTGGCTTTGAACCGCAATCCTCAGATCTCAGCCTCCTGAGTAGCTAGGATTACAGGCGTGAGCCACCAGTGCCCGGCTATTACTAGGATTTTATTATATCTTTACTTTTCATGTTTTATTCTTCTGGGATTATTTATTTTTATTTTAGTTACTTGTAAGGTGATTTTTACCCAAATAACTAAAAATTTTAATGCTTTGTCTTTCTCTCAATAGTGTATGTTGTCATTGAAATTATCTATTTCATTATTTTGCAATGGAAAATTTTGAGGAGATTTGAGATTAAGAAAGTATTTTGACCCTATATCTGTAACTATAGACAATGAATAAATTATAGAAATTCAGTAGAAAGTCATGCTTCAGATTAAGATCTAAGTTTCCATCAAATCCTAAATTATTACTATTTTTTAAAGAAGTGATTCAGGATTTAAGTGAGGAAGAATTTGCAAACAGGATGGCATAAGAGTTGTGATAATTCAGTTATCAGGTAATAGTCATAAAACATAAACACATTTATTTTACACAATTAAAGATACTAGACACTGATCAAAATGAGATGCTTATAAAGGTTCTACCTGAAAGACATCTGTTTCATCATGTAAGAAGGAAGAGAAGCCTGGCGCCGGTGGCTGCCGCCTGTAATCCTAGCTACTCAGGAGGCTGAGATGTGAGGATCATGGTTCAAAGCCAGCCCCGGCAAGAAAGTCTGTGAGGCTCTTATCTCCAACAAACCACTAGAAAACTAGAAGTGGCACTGTGGCTCAAGTGGTACAGCGCTCGCCTTGAGCTGAAGAGTGCAGGGACAGCTCCCAGGCCCAGAGTTCAAGCCCCACAACCGGCAAAAAAAAAAAGAATGAAGAGAGGGAAGAGAAGAATGTAGTCATAAAACTCAAAGCATGGCCAGGCACCAGTGGCTCATGCCTATAATCCTAGCTTCTCAGGAGGCTGAGATCTGAGGATCATGGTCCAAAACCAGCCCAGGTAGAAAAGTCCATGAAACTCTTATCTCCAATAAACCACCAGAAAACTGGAAGTGGTGCTGTGGTTCAAGTGGTAGAGCACTCGCCTTGAGCTGAAAAGCTGAGGCACAGCGCCCAGGCCCAGAGTTTAAGCCCCAGGAGCAAAAAAAAAACAAACAAGCAAACAAACAAAAACAAACAAGCAAACAAACAAAAACAAACACCTCAAAGCATATTCTGCGTAATTGATAGAACTGAGGGAAGCAGGGACTAGGGGACAACGTTACTCCTTTGTAAAACCAATTAAAGATATTAAATACGTTGTTGTTGTTGTTTTATGAAAAGACTTTGGGCTTAGGCTTTGGTAGCTGTTTTAGACAGGGACTAACTCCCAGGTCACCAGGCTGGAAAAGCACCAATCTAGTTTTAGCGCTCTGGAGCAGCAGATATTACAGACGACCACAGCACAGTTTCTAAATAGAATACTTCACAAAAATGTTACATAAGCAAATCTCAGAAGAACCAAGTTTGAAATTAGATCATGAGAAGAACCCTGCCATTCCCAACCCCCACCTCTCACTTCACCTCAGTCCACAGCTCAGTGCACGGGAAAGCCGGCGGCAGACTGGAAAGCAGAGGAGGTCAGCCCCGCAGACCAAGACCTGCTCCCGGTTAAGTGCTCTTGCTTTTGTCTTTTAGACCTGGCCATCCCTGGGCTGGGGCAGCAGCGTTCCTGAGACTTTCTAGCTCAAGATCAAAGAACTGAGCTCAACGTTGCTAAAGCACTGGGCACCTGGGGATGCAAACAGATCATAGAAAATATAAACTCCAAATAAACACAGAGACGCTGGCCAATCTGTGGCTCACCACCCCAGCGTGCAGGCCAAGGCGCACGGGCCCAGGAGCCGCGCAGCTTCAGTTGGAGGACTTAGAAACTGAAACCACCAGGCTGAAGCACCAACTCTCCTTCTGCACTTAGAATAAAGGCCGAGGACAGAAGACCATCTGCCTTGAACCAAAATAACTTGTGGGTTATACCGTGGGGGGGGGGGGGCGGGGAGAAGGGAGGAACACACAAAGAAACAAAAAGATGGCAGGGTACATTATAAATATGTCAGAAACAACAGCAAGAAAGAAAAAACCACTTGTGTCCCTATCTTGGGGTTCATTTGGCTTAACATTATCTTATCTGGCCTTATGTACATGGCTTGTCCCAGACATATACTAGTTATTGCGAAGTTGTTACTGTATTTGATGTCGGTGCTCTGCATCTTGTATATACACTGCTCTAATTTGGGAAGGGGAAGGGAAAAAACAAAATTCTTAAATAGAGATACAGGTTGACCCATTGTACCAATGAGTTGTACAAGACACTACAGTTGAAAAATGAACTTTACAATTTAGGGGAGAGGGAAGTATAGTTGTGGAGGTGGGAGGGAAGGGATGGTAGGGGAAAAACAAAGGAGGAGGCAACAATGCTCGATAAAAAATGGACTCATCACCTTGCTCGTGTAACAGTAACCCCTCTGTACAGTATTTTTATAATAAAAAAGTATAGAAAATAACAACAAAAAACCACAATATTATTAAGGCTACTCATTAAATTAATATCTAAAATGTAAAAAAAAAAACTAACTTGTGTCAGAGACTCAGCTCAACTGACTGTCAGGTACAAGGCGCTGGGCTTGATTCCCAGAACCACAGAACAAACAAACAGCATAATTCCCTTTAAGAAAGCAATTCCAAAAGCCCCCAGAGAATGCCACAGAGGCCAGTTACTTCTTATGACTATAGGCTATCTACAATCCACCTTTCAATGAAAAATTAGTAAATTGTTAGTCATTCAAGGAAATACAAATATATGACTCATATTCAGAATGGAATGATATTCAAAATGGACAGAAACAATAGCCCAGCATTAGATACAGCAGACATTCAACATAATGTATAAATGTTCTTTAAAAATTAGAAGATGGGCTAGGAAGGTGGCTCAGTGGTAGAGTGCTTGCCTTGCAAGCATGAGGCCCTGGGTTTGATTCCTCAGCACCACATAAACAGAAAAAGTCAGAAGGAGCATTGTGGCTCAAATGGAAGAGGGCTAGCTTTGAGCATAAGAGCTGAGGGGCAGTGCCCAGGCCCAGAGTTCAGGACCCACGACCAAAAAAATAAAAAATTTTTAAAAATAAAATTAATAAATGAATAAAAATTAAAAGAAAGGGTGACAGTGCTGAGTAAATCAGTAAGAAGGCTAACAGATATTTAAACAACATAGAAAAGGAAATTCCAGACTTGACAGTGCATTCTCTGACATGAAGTAGGAGAAGCATAAACAGCGAATTAAGGATGGCAAAAGTATCCATGACATGAAGATTGATCAATAAAATTATCCAGTTTAGTGAAGAGACAGCACAGAGGTTAGGGATAATAAAGCAATCCTCAGAGACCAGGGAGAAAACACTGTGCAATTTATGAAGCATGTAATCAGTGTCATAAAAGGAATAGAAATAAACAGTGCAAATTTTTGAAAAAGTAGTGTGTTGTACAATTTACAAAATACCATAAGACATTATGCTATTAGTACAAGTAGTTCAAGGGCTCCCATATAAGATAAACATGTGTTCACACCTGCACACACACACACATACACATACACACACACGTAGCATAATCACATGATGGTCAAAGTACTAAATATAAAACAACAACAAAAAGAACAGCTCATTACAGAAGAAATGAAGCCTTAAACGTGTTAAGAGGAAAATAAAACTCTGAAATCTGGTAGAAATTAGAATTTAAAAAAGCACTTCCCAAAAATATTCGTTTACCATAATAAGGAGGAGAAAAGAGGAGACACATAGGAAAAGAAAGGAAATACAAAGCAAACAGGTGAAAATTCTAAATTCTATGCTTTATTAACAATAGCATTAGAAGTAAGACTTAACTCTTGCAGTGAAATTAGAAAGTGTCAAATTGAATAAAATATAACTATCTGTTATTTAGAAACAGATATAACTAGATATAAGAACAGATATAAGAACTATTTAGGACAGATATAAATATCTGTTATTTAGAAAGGACAATATATGCTCAATCATTGTCTAGGTTCTAAACTATCTAGTACAAAAGAAAAGTAAGCAAAACAAGAATAGTTGAACATTTCAAAACATACACAATATGAAGAGACAACAATAAAATCCAAAGAGAAGTCTGAAATACAGAGAGGAAGGAGGGGATGGGGATATGGTAGAAAGGGTGAATTTATTCAAAGCATACTTTATGTGTATCACATCACAATCCCCTCAGATTATAAAATTAAACATTTTCTTCTTTATTTTCTGAGTAAGCATTGAACTTCACAAGCTGATGCTTAAGAAGAAAGATCAGTAGAACTGGGAAGGTATGGCAGCCACTACCTAGCCCATTACAAATTGTAAAAGGTGATTTTTTTTTTGCTCTTTGTATTTTTGATAGTTTCATTAGTGAGTGCATAGTTCCTGGCTTGTGTTCAAAGGATTATGAATCTTGGGTCTTCTGTGTACCTTTTGTTAATGCAGAGTTCTGTTAATTTGTTTTCAAGTCCATTGCTCATTTCCATATCTTTGTTTAGGAAATCAACTCCATTTTTGCATCTCTTACCCAGCAGCCCTGTGCCGACCTGGCACAGTAGTTCCTGGGAATCATTTAATGAAGGCAGTACTGAATTCTCAGATGAGCTCTTAAGAGCCCATCCTTCCAACAGAGCTGTGAATGCCCAGAAAAACGTACGTAGGAGTGACAATACTCATGTAAGGAATAAATAATACGGACTTGAAAAAGTCACTTTCTTACAACCTAAAGGCTGTTTCAGTTATAGCACAAACAATAAGGAAAGTATCTGAGGACATCTTTCTAAAAATTACTAAATGTGAGAGGAAAAGGTGAATGGGTGAGTGCCCCCTTTTTTTCTCAGTTATCCGGTAAGGAGATTGCCCTCCAATGATAACTGAACACCCTTAAAAAGAAGCCCAAGAGATGAGCAAATTATAAAAGTGCTTGTTGCTGCAACATCAAAGGAAATTAGGTTTGCCGTTGAAAGAAGTTAAATTCTTGTTCACTGAGGAACTCTGTAAATGAAATTATCAAGGAAATAGAAAGTTAGAAGGGATAGAAGGGGAGAAAAGATTACCAATTTAAAAGATTAAATCCTTGATCTTCCTATCATATAAATACATTATATAAATACATGAAAATCATTAAGGCTGGCTTGTTAAGACTTATAATTGGAAACATCATCACCGGTGAACCAATATAAGGTAATACGTAATATTTTATTAAATCATTTCTTCCTAATATTGAACTATTTCTAGGTAAACATTATTACACTAGTCTACCTCTTTATACTTAAGAATAATCTAGACACATAGTAATTTTCCTTGTAAGATGATAATGCCTTATTACACTAATAAAAATTAATAATAATTGCTTCATGTATTAGTTATCTATTACTTCATAACATATTACCATAAATTTAATGGCATAAACCAATGCCCACTAATGACTTTAGTTTCTGTAAGTTGCAAACCTGATGTGGCTCAGCTGCATCTTCTACTCAGGAACCACAAAGCCAGCCTGACCGGTTTCGACCTGAGATTACCTAGCCACCTGACATAATTCTTGCTGCACATGACAGCAAACACTCCTCTCATAGAATTACTAAATATGCAAGGGAAGAATTGTTTCCCTTGTTATCACCAATCGTGGCCAATACAATTTTGGATTCTCTCTTTTGTTTGTTCCTTTTTTCTCCCCTTTTAGTTTTTATATATCATTCTTCACACATGGATTTTCACATATTTTAGTTCGTTAAAAGAAACCAGCCACCCTGTCTGGAAAAAAACAAAACAAAATAAAACAGAGCATAAAGGGCTGGAGATATGGTTCAAATGGTTGAATGCCTGGCTAGCAAGCCCCAGGCCTTGAGTTTAAACTCCAATTTTTCCCAAAATGAAAAGGGAATCTTAGTAAAAAGCACTCATAGAAGCAAGGTGTGTGTGTGAGAAAAATTGATAGATCCAAAGAAATAGACACACAAAGAACATTATAAGTGTCTGAGTGGAGATATTTCAGAAAACACTCAGCTTAGTGTCTAGCTAACTTTTGTCCCATTGCTGGGGCAGGGAACAGGAGTGGAGATGCAGGTACCCCCCACAATCACACAGCACCCAGTGGAGAGTAGATAGCTCTCAGAACTGGCCAAGAGGAATGGGTTATGAGAAATTCTGCCAATCCCACCTCTCAAGTGCATTTCACATCAAGGGATTCTGTGTTTGTGTTTTTAACTCCTAGATGCCTTTGGCTAAACAACCAAATTCACAATGTTTCCTCATTAACATTTCCAAAGCATTCCTTTGTATTGCCATTTCCTAGAAAAGACATGGTTCTGCTAATGGAAAGTACCAAAGGACACGGAATAAGTTTGTCATTTGAATTTAGAGAAACACTGTTCAGGAACCAGTAGTATCATACACACAGACTTGATGCAAACATATTCACTTACTTTGTTATGGTGGAATGGTCACTAACCTAAAAATATTATAGCCACACCCAGTGTATTTCAAGAAAATTAAGTCCAAAGTACACTAAGGCTGATGATTCAGAAGAAAATGCACTAAAAGACCACAGTATATTTATAGAAACTAAATTATATTAGGGAATAAGCCAGTTGTATTAGAAATGTCATTATTAAGCTTGTTTGTAATAAAAAGTCATCTTGAAGACTACATAAAAACATTAAGAATTTTCTGGGGAAAAATAATCAAAAGCCAGAAACTCAATATTTCTTACAAGGTTTATTGTTAGCTGCAGGACACACAATTGCAGAGATGGACTGTGAATTCCCTGAACTGGGGAACTCAAAGGATGTGATAAGTTCTTTTGACAGAATAGAACAAAAGAGAAAGAAGCCAGAGCAGCTGTGTAAATCAAGGATAATCTAACATTACAGATGGAGAAGAAAGAGAGAGATAAAGCCTTTAACAAGATAAGAGGTAAAGGGATCTTTAGTAATAGCTGTGGATAAGACTGGTATGTTCTGGCAGAAAAAAATCTCTCCCCATCTTCCCCTGGCAGAAGCTCCCTTCAAAAGATGAAAGAATTGCTGGGGGCGCACAAAACACACAACTACTCTCAATTCTTTTAAGAATCGAAGGATCACTCTTCCATCTCAGAAGATTGAAAAATGCCTTGTCAGTTGGATAGGGGTCTAATCCAATGATTTCAAAGGTATATGTAACACGTATGTAAAAAATACAGGGCCAAAATGACTCCATTGCTTGGATAACCTAATCAAACCTCACTTATAAGGAAGCTATTGACTTGATGTGTCTTTGGGTGTTAGAGAGATACAACAGGTAGTACAATACAGGGGCGGGGATGGGCGGGGTTAAACACTAAAGGAATGGCTTCTCAATCCAAATGCTCTACAGTAAAAGTCACAAATCTGCCTCTAGTAGCTATGTGATCTGGGTTGTGTTACTTAATTTCTCTAACTCAGTTTCCACATTTGTGTGAAAGAGAAAGTAGACCTGATGAGTATCAGTTGTTCTCAGAACTCAATGTTTGTTGCAGCATCTTTTCTTAACATCCAGCTATCAATCCTCAATCAAGAAGGTCCGCTCAGCTTCTAACACCATTTAGATACTTATTTTTTCCATAAAAGCCAGATTATAAAACCAGGTATTAAGCATTTGACACTTGACTACTAAAATAATATCATTTAATAAAAATATTATTTGCATAGAATTCTAAAGCTCTAGATTCTATTTCTGTCCATGTTCTTGGAAACATTGCCTCCAGTTGTGAAGAACATGTAAATGAAGTTTTACTTCCTCTTACCTCACTGAAGGAAGGGCTTTGGATGCTGACCAAATAAATTATACATCTTGTGGGGGTGGGGGAGAGTCAGAGAGATGGGGGATGGAAGGGATAGTAGGAGAAAAACAAAGGAGGGATTACAATGCTCCACAAGAAATTTACTCATTCCCTTACTCCTGTAACTGTAACCCTTCTGTACAACATCTTTACAATAAAATAAAGCTTAAAAATGTGTCTGTGACAAGACCTATAATTTCAGTATAGGTTGAAGTTATTCATTCTCCTTCATATCTTTTACACTGACACTATTGTCCTGCCATACTATGATCAAGATCAATGCTTCTACAAGGAGAATCCCCTTCAAAATGATGTCAACGCCCTGCACTGTAGCCTGCTTCCTTTTCTCCCACATATACATGAACTAGCAGATGTTACACTCAATGAGCTTAATGGGTGATTAATTGCCATTGCTTATAAGTAGAAGAGACTGTCTATACTGATGTTGCTATTTAAGAGCCATGCAAAAATGCTACCTTAAGAAACAATTAAACCTTTTAACTAAATGTTGTCAGACAGAACAGCTTAGCGCATCAATTACTTAAACACATGTCTATTCTTCAAATTTTAAAAGAGCAGTAAATGGTTCTAAATGAGTCTAAATGAGTCAACTTATTGTGACAAACTTGCAATAATATAAGGAGACATAACTAACATTCACAACTAGCTATTAAAAAAGATGCCATGTAACCCCTCTGTATGGTATTTTCACAATAAAATACACACACACACATATATATAAGATGCCAAGATATTTTCTTCAATAATATTTTTGATAGCTGTTTTCTTTGTAGTTGTAATACTAGCATTAATAAGTCAAGTATTGTATAATATGTCAGAGTAATCACAACTAGCTATTTAAAAAAATGCCAAATAACCCCTCTGTATGGTATTTCACAATAATATATATATATATATATATACATATATATAAGAAGCCAAGATATTTTCTTCAATAATATGTTGGATAGCTGTTTTCTTTGTAGTTGTAATACAAGCATTAATATGTCAAGTATTGTATAATATGTCAGAGAAATATATATCTCATTTTAAACCTATTAAAGTTACTTTAATTAAAAATAAATACAGTCTCTACTTCCAGGCACAGATATTATTAAGCTCTTTAATATTCAAAACAAATTTCCAACATCACACATTGGATAAATTTGTCATATGTTATTTTATCTCATTAGTCAAAATTATAGACTATTGTTCACTGAAAATGCTGATTTAAAATCATCAAACATGAGCTGTCTTCAACATAAGATTTAGCACAACTTTCTTGAGACATGAAAGCCAGTGAGTGGTATAGTACGTCAGTTTTTACTCTTCCATGCTAAACTATAGTTCTGTGTTAAACTATGATGAACACATCAGATTATATGTTCTCTTGGGTCTAATACTGTTTCTTGATGCCCAAAACAGTGGTAAGTCTTAAATCACTGTCAAGAACAATCTCTTCCCTGTGTTACCTGCTGGGAATTTCTTACTCCTCCTACTGGCAGGACAACCATACTACAGCAGAATCCAAGAATCAAGTCTGAGTGCGCAGAACTTTTCTGTGATGTGGGACAGGAGGGCAAAGAGTTTATCCCATCAAAGACACATTAGAGAGCAGACAGACAATTCAAGGACACGAAGTCTGACACCATGTGAATATCAAAGGTCTGAGGTGCAAGAAAGGTCAGACTGGGAATAAAATGAAGATGGAACAAATGAGAAAAGAAACCCTGGATACCCCAGACGCACCCCAGTTTCTGATACATGACAACAGCTTACTGAATATTTGACCAGCTGGTGAACAAATGGATACTTAAACCACTGAATGGAAATTCCCCTAGCCAAAAATGTGATGGGTATTCCAGTCCATTTTTTATTTGCCTTGCCATGTATCTAAACACAAAACTAATGTGGAAAGAGTAATACTGATTGATCATTTATTGCCTTTGGAATTATTTAATGTTTTCCATTTGTTTGTTTTGAGACTCCATTCTCGGATTTCGGGAGCAATTTTCAGGCCTCCATCGCAGTTTTTTAATCTAGCTTGCTTAACCTCAGTTTATGTGCTTGGTTATCAATGTTCTCTCCGGCTCTTCAGTTGTACCAAAAATATAACATGGGCTCTGATTCTGCTCTTTTCCTTCTATTTCTAATGTCTTCTCTTACTCATGATAAATCCTCTACTCTTTGATGAGAAAGCATTGGCTTCTCAACGTGGGAATTATGTATGGTCAGACCTCAGCTAAAGCTCTACAATGCCTCCTGTTATAGAAGGAAAAATCCCTCTCCATTTCAGCTGTGCATCTGGTATGCTAAAGTCTACCAGTTTACAGTGTTTAGAGTGAATCTGTACTCTCTGGTTTATCTATCCAGAACACCATCACATAATGCTGACTGCTTCCTCTTCCTCCCACCCATGCGAATACCAACCAGCTCTTAGGGCTACAGATAGTTTACCCTTCTTTATTCATATTTGTGGGTTCATAGAGGTATGTTAATTCGAGGATGGTACTTTTCAAAGATGGCTGCTGCAATAAGATGTGTCATTCCACGTGAGCACTTGGTCTGGCCACCTTTCTCACTGAGAGGCAAGCTCTGGCATATTCACCCCTTGAAACTTGATGGTAGCTCTTTTGGCTAAATCTGTAAACATATTCAACAATGTTGCTCATGAATGAGAGATAAAATCTGAGTACTCTTTGAGGCCTTCAGCCAAAGGAACACAAGCAATTGATCTCCCTGATATCAGAGTGGATATAATGCTCTGAGCTCAGCCTACCTGGAGATTCCAAGTGCAGAACTCCTGACATCACACACACAGAGAGAATTGTGCAGCATAGTGTCCTTGAGTTCTGGTGGCAGCCACTGTGCCAGGATGTTACTATCTGACTATACACTTAAAAGAAACCTGTAGTTACAACAGCCTGACTAAGAAATTTTTGATTTCTTAGTCCATGGATATCATAAGAGATACTAAGCTGTTGTTACTTTAAACTTCTAATTATTGGACAATTTGTTTTTCCAATTTGCATAGAAGACCTTAATGTCCTGTCTGATTCAAGAACCATTTATTTACCTAAAGTGATTCTAAGATATGTCTGAATTCTGGGTGCCAACCTTGCTCTCAGCTCTCCCAGAGATGCACCATGAAGTGTGTGAAATTGAACTGATCAGCAATCGAATGGGTTCTATAAACCTCCCTACAGGGCTTCTGCAAATTTGCCTGCTGAGAACTTGATTTGTATTTGTCATAATTCCCCTAGGCAAGGATTGGTCTATTCTTGTTGGTTTCCACCCTGTTGTTTTGTAGCTGATGGGCATCCGTGTGAATTAATGGCTGGAAGAACCACAAAAGGCCACACAAACAACTTTCTGCATATATTCATATTGGAGTGCTTCATATTATTCTACCCTTTACCATAAGAAATGAAAGCTTATTTTTTACAGAGTGTTTCATGTAATAAAAAGAAGAATATCCTGATAGTAGTTAGAGGAAATGTTCATATTTTGCAGTTTGATCATACATACTAATTTTGGATATGTTCTCTAATTATTCACTCACCTTTGTTTCTCACCAAGATCAAAATATACTTAATCATGCTATTTATGTTAAGGGTGGCTATATTACTAATAAATATGAGACCCTGAAAAACATTTCTTGAAACTTCTACTTAATCAAAGCTCACATGAGGTACCACTGCCCCTTCAACCTGAGTCCAAGAAGAAACAAAAATATAGGAAAACTGATACAACCAGCAATCAGGAGCCTTGATCCTACAACCTACAGCCTGAACAGGAGTCAGCATCCTAGATTTGTCACACTGAAGTTGTTCTTCACAGCCTTGAGCATAACAACCGAAAGATATTTGTCTGAGGAAGTCACAGAATAACAAATTTGTATGTGTATATATAACAAATAACAAATAAATGTGCTTATTAATATAATTGTGATGGCATTGCGCCATACCCAGTGTAATCAAATCCTAGTTAACTGGCCAACCACAGATTAGAAAATTAAGACCTAGAGAACAAAAGTAGCCCATGGCCAGTTTTGCCAAGGAAATTTCATCCGTTCATCCAAGGCAAATCCAATTTCTTAGGTGTTGTGACCAGCAGTGAAATGGACAGGAGTACATGGGTGTCTCTACTCAACAAAGAACAGATTCTTCAGTGCTGACCATCAATGTATTCATTAGTATCACCAAGGCTGAGAAGTCCGTGCTTTGTACTTCAGGCAGATTCCTTGGTTTCTTCCTCACAGCTACAGTAGGGTAAGGAGAGAAGGTAAGGGAGCTTAATCTTGGGCAGAAATAGTATTTAGTAATAGTAAGAATGAAGGCATGGTAAATGACAACATTAGAATTGCTTCCATTTTCACATATCAAATTTCCTTGTCCACAAAATTAGAGGTGTCCAATGGTATTAGAGGTGTCCAAATAGTATAATGAAGTTTCTATCAAGCTAAGGAAATCAAGTTCAGCCTCTAAAGAAATAGGAGAGTCTCAAAATGAAAACTGCTGTAGGCATTAGTGTGACCCTCAACACTTTTCAAAAATGCCTGGAGGAAACCCTACATCCACGTGGAAACCATGGTTGGCTGCAGATTTGCCTGGTGTTTCAATGCTACCAGAGGAAAACCCGGCTTGTGTGTGTGAGTGCTCGACCCTCTTCAGTCACCTTGACAAGAAACAGGAGACCCTGTATGTGCTAAACTCCAGGATCCCTGGCAGCCTGGATCTGTTACCAAAACAGTGTCTCTCAGTACTGCCTGATTTAGTGTTAAACCTACCTCTCAAAATGTGCTCTCCTGTTTATCATATTGTAACTCCCTTAAGCTTAGCCCAGGCCCAAAAAAGTGAGGGTCCTTTGGCGTAACTATGTCTGCTGGTTAATGTATTCCTTGTCCCAGGATGTTATTAATCAAATATTATTAGGTAAGAATGCATGGGCCTATTCTACATCTGTTGGAATCAGCATAGCTGGTCCAAACCTTCCCAGTCTAGACAGCTCTGTATTCAAGTTCTCATCCAATTTACCAGTCTCCTCAGTACCTAGGATTACAGGCAGGATTACCAGTTCCCAGCCTTTCTTTTTTTTCTTTTTCTTTTTTATTGTGAAAATACCGTACAGAGGGGTTACAATTACATGGGCAAGATAATGAGTACATTTCTTATCAAGCATTGTAGCCTCCTCCTTTGTTTCCCCTTCCCATCCTCCCCCCAACCCCATCCTCCCCGCCCTCCCCCCACCAAAGTTGTAAAGTTCATTTTCGACATAACGACTTGTACTTTTCATTGTTGCAACGGGTCCACCTGTATCCTAAGTTCAGACAAAGAGAAGATGAAATCTCAGTGTTGTTCATCCAGCTTTCACAACACTGTATCATAAAGACGTTGTTTTGTCTTCCATGCGGTGTATTTGTCCCCTTTCTTAAGAATCAGCTGGTTGTAGCAGCATATAGTTTACTTTTGAATCTTTAGACTAAAGTTTGAGCCACAGGGTCTCACACTAACCAGGCTGTCTGAATACTGTGGACACAAGCCTCCAGCCCTGTTTTTCTGGGTCTTCTATGCCACTGGTTTCTATGTTTATGTTAGTGCTGTTTTGCTACTTTTGCTCTGTAGTATAATTTTAAGTAATGTTATAGTACCTGTAACATTACTCTTCATGTTCAGTATTGTTTTGTTCTTTTTCTGTGGGTGCTTCTATGTAAATGGTAGGATTTATGTTTCCATTTCTGGGAAGAATATCACTAGAATTTGGATGGGGATTGCACTGATTCTGTAGTTTGCCATTTTTCATAATATTAATTCTCCCAAATCATGAAGAGGCGAGGCCTTTCCATTTCTTTCCATAATAGTTTAAAATTTTTATTGTACAGTTTTTTTCACTTTGTAATTAGGTTTATTCCTAGAAATTTTCTGAGATTAATGTGATTATTTAGGATTATTCGGATAATGTGATTATTTTCCCAAATGCCATTACTGATATGTAAAAAAGCTTCTTGATTTTGTCCATTAATTTTGTGTCCTACTACTTTGCTGTAAGCACTTTTCAAATGTTTACAATTTCTAGTGGAGTCTTCAAGAGTTTTGTTTTGTATTTTGTTTTTGGTCAGTTGTGGGGCTTGAACTCTGGGCCTGGATGCTGTCCCTCAGCTCTTCAGCTCAAGGCAAGCTCCCTACCACTTGAGCCACAGCGCCACTTCTGTTTTTTCTAGTGGTTTATTGGAGATAAGCATCTCACAGATTTTCCTGCCTGTGTTGGCTTTGAACCACCATCCTCAGCTCTCGGCCTCCTGAGACTACAGACATGCATTACTGGCACCCAGCTTCAAGAGTTTTTTAAGGGATCATATCCTCTACAACTAGTAATAATTTCACTTCTTTCTCTCTTATTTTTACTTCTCCTATTTCTTTCTCTAACTCTAATGTTCCATGTAAGAATTCAATCACATTTTGAAAAAAAAGAATTGAAAGAGTGGACATGTTTATCTTGTTCCTGACTTTGGAGGACATGCCTGAAGTTTTTGCTCTTTTTATTTTATACAGTATTAGCATGAAGCCAAGTCATAATTTTATTTCTCCACTGATGTGTAATCAGTCTCAAGGCAAGACTATCTAACAAATCATCACCAGTTTATGAAAATACCTTCTCAAAAGAACTTTACAATGTGAAATAAATGTCTCCTGATGAAATACATAATGAGAAGGTAAATACATAATGAGAAGGTAGAAGCCTTTAGGCACTTAGGGCCAATTTAGATTGGGCTAATAGAGAATTTATTAGTGGAGAAAGCAATAAGTTTTTGTGCATGTATGAGACTTAAAAACAAGGATTTACTTATATTTATCTATGTTTTTTTTCGAACAACTTCAAAATGTCTTAATGTATGCTCAGTTTCAGGAAAATAGAATATAATACAAAGTTTGAGGGAAGCTCAACATATACAGAAAATACTCATGTATTATATTTAATACATCTCTTAAGAATCACATTATAGCACAAAATCTACTGGTAAAGACTAAAATTTCTTTCTTTTTTTTTTTTGTCGGTCGTGGGGCTTGAACTCTGGGCCTGGGCGCTGTCCCTCAGCTCTTCAGCTCAAGGCAAGCGCTCTACCACTTGAGCTACAGCGCCACTTCCGGTTTTCTGGTGGTTTATTGGAGATAGGAGTCTCACAGACTCTCCTGCCCGGGCTGGCTTTGAACTGCGATCCTCAGATCTCAGCCTCCTGAGTAGCTAGGATTACAGGCGTGAGCCACCAGCGCCCGGCTAAGACTAAAATTTCTACAGTGAAAATAAGGTATTGTATTTTAAAACCTGTACCACCTAAGGAAACTTTTAATTTTGAAGACAATTTTATTAAAATACTAATGCTTAGCAGCCTAATTCACACCAGAAGCATATGAAATTCAAATGTGACTCTCCTAATCACTTCCCATGCATATATGCATAAAATGTTTCCAGAGAAACTTCCTGGCTTGAAGAGAAACTCAGAACACTGGAAATTGAACAAGCTCTTCCTTATTTACCAACGTATGCCCTGAAGGAATGCCATCTGGTACTGAATTTGTGCTAGTAGTTTCCTCACTTACCAATACTACAAAAGTAAAATTAGAAGCCTTGCTGGCTTATTCTGATCTTGTTCTGCAATTTAAAACAAAAACACAAACTATTTCTATGATCTCTGCTGGACTATTTTCTAAATTAGAGAAAATTATGCAAACAGATAGGTGGCATATTTGGGAATCGATATTTGTAGGTATCCTATCCACAGGTATTATAAGGTCTCCTCCTGAAACATTCTTGCATCACTCCATTCTATTCTGTATCCAACAGAAATATATCTTTTAGCCAGTGATTGTCCTTTAGGGGACAGATAAAGATTCCAATGGGAATTGGCTCGTGCCATTATCACGGCTGAGAAGTTCATGATACATTTCATGAGAACTAGATAGTCAGAGGAAGTGATGCTGTATTTCAAGGTCTCAAAACCCTCAGCATAGTATAATTCTCTGGCATAATTCTCAAAGTCTGGAAGCCCGAGCACCCAGTCATAAACGTATGGGATTTTGCCTGTGCTCATCAAAGGAGAGAAAATCTTTCTTATTCTGTTCACTGATTCAAATGCCAGTCTCTTCTAGAAACCCTGTCCCAGACAGATGCAGAAGCAATGTTCCACCATCCAGATGTGTACATTTTAACCCAATCAAACTGACGGCGAAAATTAACCGCCGCAAAGACTAAGCAAGAGATTAGAGTATTTAATTATTATAATTATTATTAAAATTATAGTAATTTATAATTCTAATAATTATAATATTAGGTTATAATTTTAACAATTTAATTACTAGAAGTCCTAGCAATGAATATATTATCAAAATATGCTCAAGAAGTAGAAATCCATTTTTCACTAAAAATTTGAAGCCATTATTTTGGTCTTCAAATTCTTCCTAAAACAATCATTATTTACAGAACTTTGGCAGTTAAGATATTCAATATGCATGGAAAATATAATTTAAGATATTAGAAAAAATAAATCTTCCCAAATTCATTCATAAAGTTAGCATAACAACAAACTAGACAACAAAAATATAAGAAAGGCCAAATTGTTATGACTTTAAGAATATTAGCTTAAATATCAAGGAGAAATATGAGATAGTTGGATATTTCAAAGAACAAAATGACTAAAAATATCATGACTAAGATATATTAATTCCACCATTGTAAAATTTATTTAAACTTATAATTCATAGATTCATATATTAAAGAATAAAATCTTCAAATATATAAGAAAAATAAATACATGTGCATAAAACAAATGCAAGGGGGCAGGACGAGTTGGGGAGGTAGGGAGGGAAGTGAAGGTAGGAGGGAACAATGCTCGCTATTAAATGTACTCATGACCTACTCATGTCACTGTAACCCCTCTGGACAACACCTTTACAATAAACAAAAAAACACCAGTGCAAAATGGTTTCTACCCAGACAAGGAAAAAGAAGAGAATTTACCAATTATTAATATCAGAAATAAGCAAAAAGGTTCCCCTAGAAAAAAAGATATTGTAAGACTACAATAAACACCCTACACCCACCAATTTGACAATCTAGATAGGAAAGACAAGTTTCTTATCAGACGTCATCTACCAAAAGTCACCTAAGAAAAAGCAGAAAATCTTAACATCCTACAAATATTTTAAACTAATTCAGTCAGTAACTAATAAATTTTCAAAATAGAGATCAGGAAGCCCAGATAAGTTCCTTGGCAATTTCTACCAAAAACTTCAGGAAAAAAATTATACTAATTATCAGCAATATCTTTCAGAAGAAAGAAGCTGAGGAAATGCTTCATAATTTATACTACAAGATCAACATTACCCCAATACCAAAGACAATTACATTATTTAAAAAATTACCAATATCTTTCGTTAACATATATACAAAAATTAGCCATGTGAATCCAACATCATATAAAAAATATGATCCCATAACCAAACAGAATGTATATCGTGGATGCAAAGATGGTTTCAGAGTTCAAACTCTCAGTTCATGCTATTTCAGACCCAGCATACGCAAAGTGAGTGAGATCCAAATTAAATGGCAAAATGCATAGCTCAATGGACAGACGACTTTGCTAGCATAAACAAGACCTTGGGTTCCAACCCCAGTACTGAAAAAGAATGAAGGAAGGGAAAGTGAGAGAAAGAGTAGAGAAAGAAGGCTGAGGAGACAGAGGAGGAAGAAGAGGAGGAGGGAGGGAGAATTGTATAATCTGTCATATTAACAAGATAACAAAAGAAAATTAATATGATCATTTCAATCAAGGCAGTAAAATGTTTGATAAAATCCAACACACATTCATGATACAAACTCTCATCAAACTAAAAATAGAGAGAATTCGCCTTAACGTAATAAAGAGTACCTATACAAAGCCCACAGCTAACATCACATGTAATGAGAGAAGCTAGAAACTTTCCCACCAAGATAAGAACAAAACAAAATTCCCCTTCTCACGGCTCCTTTTCAATATCATCCTGCTGGTCCTGTGGGCTTCGGTAGGGTGTAAAAAGGAAATACAATATATTTGGACTGGGAATGAGGAAGTAAAACTGGCTCTGCTCAAGAAGTCATACTTGTGAACTTAGAAAATCCATAGCAATAAACAACAAAAACACTTCCCAAGCCTAACAAGCAATTATAGCAAGGTGCTAGAATACAAGGTTAATATACCTAAATGACCTGCCTGGGGGAAAAAAAACAGTAATAAATTGAAATTGGAAATATACAACATCGGCACCCCTAAAAATGAAAACTAATATATAAATACAAGAAAATATTCACAAAATCTAGGTAATAAAAAGTGGAAATCCCTAATGAATAAAATCAAAAGACTAAATAAGTGAAGAGATATGCATATTCATGAGGAGAAAGGCCCAATAATGTGACGATATCCATTTTCTTTATTTGATCTCTACATTCAATGTAATCTCAATCAAATTTGCAAAAAGTTATTTCATGGACTTGAAAACCCTCATTCTAAAATTATATGTATGGGCAAAAGCCCATCATAGACAAGACAATAGGAAAGAATAACAAAGGTGGAAGTCAGAAAAAGGATGAACAAATGTAGCAGTGATACTCACTAGACACTATGCTGAAAATGAACTATACAACTTGAGGGTGGAGAGGGAATAGGAGGGAAAATCTGGGAGAAAAAGAGGGAAGAGGTGACACTCTTCACAAAGAAATGTGTTCATTACCTGACTTACATAATTATAACCTTTCTATACATCATCTATACCTTAACAATAATAAATAAATATATATATAAATAAACCACAGTAATGAAGCCAGGGTGGTAGCAATAAAGTATAGACAACAAAAAAAAGAATTAAGTTGCCAGAAATATAGCTACATAAATGAAGTGAGATGATCTCTGACAGAAAGACAAATGTAATACAGTGGGAAAAAATACTCTTTTCAACAACAGTGCTTGCACAAATGGAAATCCATAGGTAAAGGAATGAATCTAGATACTGACTTTATTATGCTCTTTATAAAAATTATATTTAAAATGAATCAAAGTCTTAGTGTAAAAGAATAAATCTCCAGAAGATAACAAAAAAATGTCTACAGGACCTTGTATTTGATGATTATATAGAGATACACCTACAAAAATAAACTCATAAGAAAAAATTAACTGAAGAAAAATTAGCCAAATGCAGAAAAAATATGTAATTCAATTTATATTAGGTAGCTACAATAGGCAAACTCATAAAGAAAGAATAAAATGATCCAGGGCTGTGGGGTGGAGAGAAATAGGAGTCATACTTAGTGGTTCTCTGAGTGCTTGGACACTGGCCAAAATCCCAGAAAACTCAAATTACATCCAGGCAAAGATTTGCATGTATAAAAATGGTCCCAAATCATGAGGCCAAGCACCTCAGTTCAATTTCTTGGTGAGACAGGATCAAGATGGACTGCCGAGAATAGTCCCTCAATATCCTCTCAGCCACATGAACAGCATTCAGCACTAATCCTTGAAGAGAGAACTTGAACAATTCATCAGAACTGACTTTCCTGCCTCCGTCCTCCGCTGTGCATAGGATGGGCCTCTGAGAACAGAGTTCAGCTACAGAGTGAGAAAGGCAGTGGACAGCTCCCCACCAGCGCCCCCTACGGTGGATTTATTTAGTGGATATATTTAATTAGGCAAGATAATACGTGAGCTTTGCTGATGAGTGTCAGTTTACTAGCTCTTCTCCTCTCAATACTGCAATAAGGAACCTCTTTCAGTGATATAAAAACACAAGAGCTAAAAACAATATCATCTTTATTTATAATTGTCCAGAAAGAAAAGCTATGTGATATTAGAGTTACATGCATAAGTGTTTGAAATTAACACTATGGGAAGTAATTTGTAAATGAATAAGAAAAGTCAATCTTTTTGAAATATTTTCTAATAATGTAATGTAAACGCCAGTTCAGTAATTTATTTTAGCTTTGCGTTATTATTGTAAGGGGGTAATTTAATATGGAGATATAAATACATTACAAACTAAAAAATATGCATAAGCCTATATCTATATGAATAATTTTCAGAAGAATCTAGAAGACTTCACTTAGGATGAACTATTATCTTCAATTAAAGCAATGCACTTTTCTGTAAATGGCAAAAAAAAAAACATTTGAAACAAGAGAAGAGTCCATTTCTGGCCTAAATTCTCTCCTAATGACCTGTGTATGAGTTTAAAATGGAAATTCAGTGAGGTTCTGCGACTGTTCAAAGGCACAGAATGTGAGCTTTCCTCGGGAGGCGTTTTGACTTCCGTGGTATGGTGGAGCACACGCAGAGCCAAGGCACTTCCGCAGGTATCTTATCATTTCCAGGGCCCTGCGTGTGTGTAACCCCGGGAGACACAGCAGCACTGGAAATTACACCACCACGGATTCACTGAGAAGAGCTTTGTGGCTCACCGGGCCAGTGCACGGAAGCACGCTTAGCTCTTCCTGTTTGACCTTTACAAAGTGAAGGTGTGTGTCACCTACAGAAGGTCAGGGGCTCAGGAGCCCAGCAACTCTTTATTTTCTTTCTTGATTTTTTTGTTGCTTGGTTTGTATTCATTGGTTTGTTTTGTCAGTACAGAAGACTGGATCGAAGGCTTCTCACTTCCTAGGGAGGTGTTCTACCACTGACATCATTCCTCCGCCTTTTATATTTATTTGTATTTGGAAGAGAGTGTTGGTAAATTGCTGGCCTTGAAATTGCAGTCCTCCTGTCCGAGCCTCCTGAGTAGCTGAGATTCTGCACCATCACATCATGCAAGCTCAGCTTTGGGCCAAAAGCAAAGAAGCCAGTGAAGATTTTTATCTAGTATCTTTTTCATTTGCTTCTCAAAGAGCGAGTTGCACAAGGATTTGGTAGGTGGGTCTTGTTATGAGTGATGATTCAAGTTCTGACACCAGAATCCTTCCTCGAAGAGGTGAAAAGCTGTTTTGGTAGAGTATTCTCCTCCTCTCTCTCTCTGGTCTCCATTTCTATCACTCATTGTCAGAAGGAAGAGTGATAAGCACAGTACAAGAAGATATTTTAAGAGCAACATAAAGAGGCACGTTTTATTATTGAATCTTGTTAAATTATTTTGTTTTTAGCTAATCTTTTACCAAGACTAAAGCTATAGATTTATTATCATAAGTGTGTATCTTTTGGAAAAATTCAGAACGCATATCACAATCTATATCAAGAGATGTCTTAGAATACTATATCTGCTTAGATGAGGAAGACCATTCTCTATCATTTTGAAAAGGCTCATTACTAAGAGTGGGTAGCTTTGTGCTGTGGCGAAATGCGTGCCCAAGGAAGACTGGCAATGGCAAAAGGGTAGGAGGAGAACAGAGAAGAGGGTATGGAAGGAGGGATTATACCAAGCTTGGCAGGGAATGGAGAGATGAAGAGAAATGGAGGTGGAGCCCTCAGCGGATGGCTCACTTCCTGCTGCTGTGTTTCCATCAACCCTGAGGTTTGTCACCAACACTGATGATCCTCTGTGGACAATAGACATGTATAAATTTTGAAAACAAACTCCAGTAAATTTCTAGAATCCCTTGAGCAGGAAGCTCCTTTGATTACATTTTCCTAAAGAGAAGGTAGATTCCCTGTGAGTTGCCAATGAGGGATTAGTCCTTATAGATCCTCTGTTATGGAAATTCTTTGTAGAGAAATATTGGAAATGGCCATTCTTCAGGACATCTGCCCTGGCATTACAGGTGCATGGAGAATGTGAGCCTTTATAACATCCAAGCATGTCTGGGAAAACAAGATGAAAGGAAGGGCCATCTTTCATGACAAGGAGAATGTGAGGGCAGGAAAGTAAGCGAGCAGGGTGCCATCAGAAAGGTGAGAGAGCGTGAAGCGGGAAGGATGCTAGCAGGCAAAGAGATCTGAAGATTTGCTCTGGCCCACTGTCCCACAGAGCCGGTAATGACTTGGTGACTTACCTGTTCCTGACTCATCCTTTGTAAAGGAGAAACCTGGAGTGAACAGTAATTAATCAAAATAGAGCATTGCTGCAGTGGTACCATCTGAGTGGCGTATAGGATGTATGCAAGTGTCCAGAATTCTTCCAGTGCTAGGGTCCCAGGGAGCCAATCACCAACTCTTGGTCATGATTTCTTTTTCTCTTCCTCCTGCTGGCATGTTTGTTCTTATCACAGATCTGCCTTCTCCCTTTTTGATGAGTCCTATGGGCCTTAGCATTTCTCTCTATGCTCAGTCTCCCTGCAGGGGGATTTTAAGTGTAGACAGATATTTCTGTAGACTTAATTTCCACATGAGTTTTTAGAGGGAATGGCAGATAGAAGAGAAGTGGAAGAATACCAGCTTGACTCACAGATTGGTCCTGAAATGTCTCCAAAGAGGCTACTATTGTCATCTTGGAAACATTACTGGGCAGAAATGCGTCTCATCAGGTTATTGAAGGAGGAAAAGAACTCGGTGCTGCCTTAAAATGTGCAGCTCTTCCTGGCTAGCAGACAAGAAGTCAACCACGGCTTACAGCACTGGAGAAAATGAGGTCATAGTAATTGCCAAATTCATAAGGCTTCGATGATATAAATAAAGACATCACCTCTCACTAGTCTACTAGAAATTTGTTAACATTATAGTTAGCACACGGGCTTTCTAGATAGGTCAACACTCACTCCTGTTTGGCACCAGTAGCTCATACCTGTGATCCTAGCTACTCTGGAGGCTGAGATATGAGAAACAAGGTTAGAAGCCAGCCAGGGGCAACACTTCCCAAAGTTTCTTGTCTCCAATTAATCAGCAAAATCCAGAAATGAAATTGTGGTGCAAATAGTAGACCATTAGCCTTGAATGATTGAGGCTAAAAAAAAATGAGAATCTAAGGCTCTGAGTCCAACCCCTAGTACCAGCAAAATAAAAAAGTGAAAAATCACTCCTAAATGATATAGATCTGTGCTAAATACCCAAGCCTCAAGCCGCAGCGTGTCTGTGAAGTCAGTGGCTTCTGCCAGTGGGACAGGCACGTGAAGAATCACCAGTGCTAGGAAGGAGGGCCTTGCTGGTCCCAGAGCTTGGGTATTTTGATGACACAAATATGTCTACCACACGGGTTCCTACTTCTTTGACAGAATCTTTTCTAAAATATGTTTTATTCAAATGCCATGTAGATGAACCAGAGTAGAATGCTAAGCCCAGTCTGCCAAGAAAATGAGAAGGTGAGGTTCCTCACTCAGATTTTGCAGAAATGCAAACTCCATGATAGAAAATTCTCACAGTTGAGAGAGGACCTATGAATCTAATGTGTGAGTAATGTCCATTATTGCAAGAGAGCTTTCGACAAATACTTCAAGGTTAGTGCCTGCTAAGGAAAAGTCAAGTGCTGGGAATGTGGCTGAGTGGTAGAGGGTTTGCCTTGCATGCATGAAGCCTTGGACTTGATTCATCAGTACCACATACACAGAAAAAGCTGGAAATGGTTCTGTGGCAAAATGGTAGAGTGCTAGCCTTGAGCAAAAGAAGCTCAGGGACAGGTCCTGAGTTCAAGCCCCAGGACTGGCAAAAAAAAAGAAAAAGAAAGAAAAAGTCAAATAGTGCATCAGTTTTCTGTAGCTGTTACCATTTGATGCATTTGTTCACACAGTTGATGAAATACACAACATCTCAGAATGCAGAACTCCTTGGAAGCTACAGCTAGGCAGAGAGGTTGTCTGACTTTTAGCTGTGTTGTTCGATCAGTGCATGGAGACTAAATTACGTGGCAAGGTTTCCCAGGTGGAATTGTAGTGATGCGTGCCCCACATAGCCTTCACACTTGCTCTTTTCACAAGTCACACCCAGCTTGAATCAGCCTATTGTATTCCCTTTTAGATCTGATCAACTACAAATATCCATGCTCTTCTATTTAGCCCAATATCCTCTCCAAAGCACTTTTATCTCTCCCATTAGACCCTTGAACAAATAGTTCTTTCACTAACCAGATAAGATCTGTGACGGATTCCAATGGCCTAAACATTGAACTTTGGCTCTTGTTGCTTCCTTTGCCTCAAATATTCTCTTACATTTTCTGATTAAGAAAATATACAGTTCTTAAAAAGTAAATAAAGAATAATAAGGTAGTCATTCCAGCTCACCAGCTCCAGTTTAGTAAAACTATGCGTATTACATTGTTTCATTCTTTAATTTATGCATACCCTTTGCCGAACAAGGTGAGCAAAATCCCTTGCTCACCTTTGGGTCTCTAATCAGTAAAATATCCATTTATACATAGACTGCAGAGGGTCCCATGAGGTCTGACAAGTGCATACTGCTATCTTTAAGCCTAGCTTGCATTTTGAAGCAATGTGAGGGTACAAAAAATATAATAATTTTGAGATTGGCTTGGCAAACATCTTTTTTAAAAATCAACTCTTATTGCTATGTCCAGGAATGTTGGTATAAATGTTCAATGTACCTAGCTTTAGCTATACCTTAATGTAAGGCTTGCTTTCATAGCTTTCCATTAGCATTCATTGATAAACTAAAACCTGAGTTCTATATCAAGTGTCTCAAAACTATCTTAAGTTTTTGTATTGTTATTAATTTTAAGTAGGTTCACAGAAGGAATTCACGTCAATAAAATCCATTTAGAAGGACAATATGTCTTGATCAATGTCACCCTACCAACATTCCCATCCACAAATTTATTTTTCAATAAAAATAGAACATATCTAAAGATTTTGCTGTGAAAATTCATAGACATTTATACTGCTTTGTATCTACATTATGCAAGAACAAAATAAAAACATTAGTGATGAAAATCTCACAAATAGCAATTGAAGCATTCACTAATGTAACTTTTCCATTCCAGTCTGACTCAGTAAGCATAACATGAAATAAAGGAGATGGAACTTTCCAAAACAAAATTATAACTGTAAAGAAAATGACTTCTTGGTTCTTGGTGTGAGGCTCTTAAAGTATGGTTAAATAATACATCTTATTTCCTAAGCCTACCAACTACCGACATAAAAATATGCTGTAGAATAGTTCATAACCATCACCAATTTACAGTCTTGAATTCCTGCAAAGAATTTCTCATGTCACCTTTGCACTTGGGTCCAGACTTGACACGGTAATGAGTGAAATTCCCATGCATAACTCTTTCCTATTAGATAGGAAATCTGTATAGGCTTTTACCTTGATGCTTTTAACTCAAAAGCTGACTGTAAAAGGTTTCAATAGAGCTAGATATTAAATTAATGACTGCATTCATCACACCAAATGACTTTGTTCAATTAAGCGGAATCCAGGGCTCTCTGGATTTATTTTTAAATGTAACCCTCTTATTCTGTCTTTCAAGGAAAGGATTGTGTTTGAAAAGGCATATTATGCTTGGCTACCTTTCTATTAGGGGAAGGGAAGCAGGAGCAAAGGCTGGAATGTAAATATGCACACTGGGCAACTGAGTGGAACAGTAAGCCCTGCATCCACACTGAAGAGCAGAAAGTCACTCTTGGGCTTCTGATTTAAAATATACGACTAAACATATGGAGAGAAATAAATTAGGAAAAACTTTAAAAATTCAGATAACATAATACTTGCAGGCGGTGAATATAATTAAAGTGCACTATACACATGTGTGGGAATGTCTTCCGATGTACAATTTGTATCAATAATGATAATATAATACTTTAAAATGTTTTATTAATATATTTTAAATTACCCTGCCTTTCAGCCCAGATGCCCTTCAGTAGATGAATGGATCAAGAAAATGTGGTATATATACACAATGGTATTTTACTCATCCATTAGAAAGAATGATATTGTACCATTCATAAGGAATGGAAAGATTTGGAAAAAAATATATTAAGTGAAGTCAGTGGAGAAGTAAGCAGAGAAACAAAGGGTGAATGTTTTTCTCATTTGTGGTAGATAGAATATATGAATATATCTACAAATCTAAATTTAAAGTAAAATCTAAATCTAAAGTAAACAAATTGGATCGTATGCAAGTGGTTACAAGCGAATTAGCTGAAGTATTATAGACTCTATGGAAAGCTCAAATAGTGTAATTATTTAGAAAGACTTAGGTTCAAGCCCAACAAAATAAGCACCAGGATATGTGTACTTGCAAGAAGAAGGTGGGGCCAAGGTGAAGGGGGAAAGATGAATGAAGGGGGAAGGAAGGAGAAGGCAGTAGAGAATTCATTATGTGTACCACAAAATTAAGAAAAGTAATTAAGAAAAGTGGATGGAAGGGGGTGGGAATGTTGAAGTGGGACACTAAAATAATTTGGGATGGGAAATGACAGCAAAACACTTCACCTTCACCTTCTGTGGTGTTTGAACGGGATGTTTGTCACCACCTCTCTTTACCATGCTATTTCTCTATTACACATTACCATGCCATTTTCCTATTAAGCATATGACACAGCAGACAGGCAAGCATACTAAGAGTTCTAGACAAAGTTAGTACCTACATTCTTTAAGATTATTAATGTATATGAATGGTTTTGTGCTGTCTAACTCCTGGGATTTATCCTTTATTCTTTGTCCTAAGCTATCTTCTCCAGCTACAATGATCAAGATAAGTGTTGATATGGCAACAACACATAAGTGACTACATCCACTAAACATTTTTTTTCTCTTCTTCACTTAATGTTTACTGTGCATGGCTTTGCTCAACTGGACCATTTAGAAGACCTAACCAAGCAAACACTTACCTTTGCGAGTACTTTCAGAGCACAAACAAAGAATCACACAACTTTTAAATATCGCTTATCCAAGTCAAACAAATGATCACACCCAATTTTTTTTTGGTTGGTCATGGGGCCTGAACTCTGGGACTGGGTGCTGTCCCTCAGTTCTTCAGCTCAAGGCTAGCGCTCTACCACTTGAGACACAGCACCACTTCCAGCCTTTTCTGCTTATGTGGTGCTGAGGAATCCAACCCATGGCCTCATGCTTGCAAGGCAAGCGCTCTACCACTGAGCCACCTTCCCAGCCTCCATACCCAATTTTTAAAGCCTGTAGAATCCTACCACACTGTCCACATAAACCAGGATACCTATGATCAGAATTAATGAGCCTTTCTGTCAACCCAATTGGACTCAATACTTGAGTGTTAAACACTTGATTTCCTCTCAGATGCATTCTTCTTCTTTACAAACCTAAGTATTCCATAAGTGAAGATTCCTGTTACATGTTCTTTCTCCCCAGTGTTTTGTAATTGAGCTATCCATAAACTTCTCCAAAATGCAATATATATATATATATATATATATATATATGTATATATATATATATGTATATATATTTCCAATATATGACTCATATGACTCAGTGCAAGTTGTCAGTACTGGATATAGTGATGTTTCCATTTATTTTTTAATCCATGGTTCAAAAATGAATATCTTATGAAACAATATGTGACAAATGTCATTTGATACTGATAATAAGAGCTACTTCCACCCCTGGATTGTAACATTTTTATTTTTATTTCATTTTATTCTTTGTTGTTTTTCTATATAAAAGATTATATTTCAAATAGCATGTGTATTGCAATTTAGCTTGATATGGGTAAAACTCACCCCACATATATAAGCAAAAGCAAACCAAACATTGTCATTGGAACAACACTTATTTTTATGAGGAATTAAGAAATCTAAGAAGAAATACATCTATGTGAAAAATGAGCTCTGCATTGTTGTTTTAATGTGCTATGTGAAGTTACTTCTTTGGTCTTTCATTCTTGGTTTTTTTCCCCAATGATTTATCCTCTGTTGTCACTGTATTTGATTTTGATACCCTGTGTATTGTATATATGTTTATCTGAATTAGGGAAAGGAAAGGGAACAACAGATTGGTGAGACAAAGGGGAACCTATGCAACAGTGATATTCACAAGACAATATGTTGGAAATGATCTGTACAACTTGAGGTGAGGGACTGGGGGGCGTAAGTGGGAGAAACATGAGGGAGGGGATAGCAATGTTCTAAAAGAAATGTACTCACTACCTTAATTATGTGAGTATAACACCTCTGTACATCACCTTGACAATAGAATTAAATTTTTAAAATGTAAGACAAAAAGCCTCAATGAGAAAGCATCATTTTTACCAAATAATTTGGAAATGTTTTTTGAGTTTGATTAAAATAATCAGTTGCTGGGCACTGGTGGCTCATGCCTGTAATTCTAGCTACTCAGGAGGCTGAGAACTGAAGATCACAGTTCAAAGCCAATGGGGCCAGGAAAGTCCATGAGACTCTTACCTCCAATTAACTACTAGAAAATGGGAAATGGCGCTGTGGCTCCAGTGGTAGAGCACCAGCCTTGGGCTGAAGAGCTCAGGGCAGAATCCAGGCCCAGAGTTCAAGCCCCACAACCAACTAATATAGTATATAATATAATATATAAGACATATATAATAACAATAATAATTTGCCTCTGTAACTGCTTGAAACTTAGATTCAGTTGAACTATGGTAACTTTCATCAGAAAAAGTCAAGGAAATATTTTAAAAGATCAATTAGTCTCTTTCTAATACATTTGATGATCATTGGTTTCACCACAAGGCCTCCAACTCAACATGTTGAATTCCAGAAATGATTATTCTCTCTGCTTCCAAAACTCCATATCTGATTTCCTGCTAAAAGTGGAGAAAGTCTGTACTGAGGCTCTGTGATACTCACTATCCACTCTCCTTCCCGCTCATACCTGCTGTCCAGGATACCAGCTGACTCAATGATCAAGAAGAGTGAACACCGAATGGCAAAGGGGAGGCTGCCAACCCTGGCCAAGCCCCATCATTCTCTAGGTGCCACAGATAGATTCAGAACGAACATTTTTTCAAGTGGTTCTTCAAAAAACAATCGATTCTTCCACTGAGATTCTGAATTTTTAAAATTCACCTCATTTTAGAGAATTTTATATTTCCTTCTTCATTTCCCCAGAGCCTATATTCTATGACTAATCCAATAACAATTTCTTGAAGCCTGGGGATTTTCCTCCCTCAGATAGTTTCACTCCATCAGTAAAACAGCTGCAATTTGTGGGCACTGCTTCAAGGATTGTGCCTATTTCCTGACAGAATCCATGTTCCATTTCTTTCTTTTTTTAAACTTATCTTGTGGTTCCAGGCTTTCCATACAAAGTACACACAGGTGTTAAAATAACTGGGCTGGGAGTGGAAAATCTAACGTCTTAAATGTGTTCCCTGCTTGGAGATCCAGGAAGAAAATTTGCTTAGCGATTAAATGGTTGGCTGTATAACTAACTTTCGAGATAATATGCCATCACACTGGAGAGCAAACATTTACCTTAATGACTAGACCTGTGCCCCAACTTGAAAATCTTCTGTACTAGAACATCAAATTCAATCCACTCAAATTAATCACTAAACAGATATTTACTTCTGACACAAAATGTAGAAAAAGAAGAGCTCAAGCCAATACTAGAGGCTCACACCTGTAATCCTAGCTACTCAGGAGGCTGAGATGGGAGGATCGCAGTTCAACCCAACCCAAACAGGAAAGTTCCTGAGACTCTTATTCTAATTAACCCTCAGAAAACTGGAAGTTGTGCCGTGGCTCAAATTGGTAGAGCATTAGCCTTGAGCGAAAAAACTCAAAAACAGTTCCAAGGCCCATGATGGACCAATACAAAAAAAAAAAAAGAAAAGGAAAAGTAAGAAAAGAAAAGAAGAGCTCAACAACTGCTATGTCAATAATTCCACAAACAGAAAAACAACCTGGGAAGAAGGAATGAGAAACTTCTTCAAAGTGATTGAAGGGATACATATCATGGTGAGTGAAAGCCAAAGAATACAGTCATCCCAATAACTGAATACTGTTTATCGATGATGAGTTTTACATCGATGAAATTAAGTCAACAAATCAAGTAAATCTACTCTTACCTTCATCTGTCCTTTTCTTTGAACAGCCTCTGTTCTCTAAGCCCAAACCTCTCACTATTCTTTGGCATGAATTTCTCCAAGATGAAGAACTTCAAGCAAAGTAAAAATAATTTTAATTCCAAAATACTTTAAAGAGAAAGAACATGACTCTAAGGAAATAGAGCAAGGAACACAATTTTATGGAATTTTTCAACAATTTCTTTCTCCTCCAGATGAAACTACTTATTTTTCCAAGTTGCCTGAACATTCTAGGGAGAAAGGCAATGATTCCAATTCCTTTTGCAATTAGGATATGTGCTTTTGAACTATTTCTCACATTTTGTGTATGAAACACTGTTCATCTGATCATGACTATTGCTAAGAGATAAAATGGTAAAGAGACCATCCCCACACAAGCAAGACTTTGCTGTAAAAACGTGATTCTGGAGCCAAAATGTCCAATAAATAAACATTCTCTCTAAGTATGAATGTAACTATTATCTAAAACATTGCATCAGAAATAGTTCTATTCTGGTAGTATCTATGAGCACTGCTAGTCTTAAAAGGAATAGACCAGAGAGTAATGTTTGTTTATAACAATAAAAGTTAAAATAGATTTGATAGACCAGCACCCATCTGCTACTTTGTAATCTATCCTTTAATGAAGTAGACACAGGTATAACAAGGAAGCACATGGACCTTTTCCAGCAATTTGGCAGTTAAATGATGTGTAAGTGTATCATGAGAGTGTATCATCTTGCAGAAGTGTGTGAGAGCCAGTTTGACTTTATCCATCTCCAGTGATGAATCACTTTAGGTGTGAACTGTTAGCAATATTGATCTGTAGCAAGAAGAGAAATCTAGCAGGTTCTTTACCACAAATACTGTCAGACACATCTCCAGATTATTTTCCACCTCATTTTCGTGGTCCTTTCATTTCTGTTCTCTGCTGAGAAGCTGTGGTAGGGAATAAATACCTATGAATGTAAACGTGTGGCACAAGTAGACCTCACAAGGACAAAGAGCCAGCAGAATGTCTTAATGATACTTATTTACTTACAAAGGCTTTCAAGTTCTGGATGGTCCTTAACCATGCTACATGGAGGCCTAGAATACATAGAAATGTCCTCACTCCACCTTAACCCAACAGTTCAGAGTTTAGCCATCCTTATTGTGACAAAGTTCTATTAGATGCAGAATCTTCTCACTCATGAGCCATGGCAAGGACAACAAAGGTGTTGTACTACTGCTTTAAATGCAAGGGAATAATCAGTGGCAATTACTGAGTAGACACCTCATGGTCTACTACACTGATCAGAAGCTGAATGACAGCCATGCTCAGCACCAAAGTGGTGCACAGATGTTCACGCACAAACGCACCTGCTGATATACATTCACTAACCACCATGCTCACACTGATGAAACTGACTTGGGTTGAAACCATAACATGTACTGTAATGTGGCCACCAGCAGACTCAGCCTCATCCTGGGTGGGTAAGGAAAGATAGTAGAATTCCAAATTTCCACCTGGATATTGCAATTCTGGGTTAGAACCAGTAGGAAAGTGCTTATCTGACTGCAGACAAGCCTATCTATACTTAAGCTGGGGCTAGGTGAAAAAAAGGAAGAAAAGAAAACACCTTTTGATTTTGCCCTAGTCCCATAACTTCTTGTGTCCCATCTCCAGCAATTTGTACAACATTCCTAGAGAAAGTTCCCATATAGTGAGTGAGGATAACAGTACAGCTACATGGATTTATGGGGAAAATTAAATCATATGATGTGCTTCACAAACTAGGTAAAATGTGTAGCCTGTAACACACATTTAATTAAACATTTATCTTCTTTTTTCAGTCTTTTTAAGAAAGATTTCTTTTTTCTTTTTTGTGGAGTCTGGTTGTGGGACTTGAACTCTGGGCCTGAGCGCTGTCCCTCAGCTCTGCAGCTCAAGGCTAGCACTCTACCACTTCAGCCATAACGCCACTTCCGGCTTTTTTCTTTTTGCTTATGTGGTGTTGAGGAATCGAACCCAGGGCCTCATGCATGCAAGGCAAGTGCTCTACCTCTGAGCCACCTTCCCAGCCCAAGAAAGATTTCTTTGAAAAGCCTGCCCCCAAACCACAGCACTTGAAATCTATGGAGGAAATAAGAAACTCTTAGGCTCCTCATTTATGAACATTCATTATCAAAAATTGTCAGATCAGACCATATAGACAAAGGAAAAAGGAAAATAAAGGACAGGATGATCTGTCTCATATGTCATAAGATGATTTTCTAAACTTTCCCAGATTTTGGTAATCTCTTCCATGGTCTATGCTTATCAGTATTGAAACTGAAAGGAGTCTTTCAGCTTGAGACATAACTTACTTTATTATTCTCAATCTCGTTTGTTGCTACCCTCAAAAACATTAGTATTTGAAAAGTTCTTCAGCCAATGCTGATGGACTGTTAAACCTGAGAACCATTAATGTGCACAAGGAGGCAGACGTAGGCAGATTTATTGTAGTTGGTGGGGATGGTATCCCAAGGAAGTACCAGTGGGGAAAGGAATGGGAAAGAGAAGGCTTGTGGGAGAGGGAAGAAAAGGAGGGGGGGGTTGCAGAGACAGAGACAGAAACAGAGGAAACAGGAATGCTTCTTCTACTGACAGCTTCCACCCCCAAAGGGTTGCTGGACTGCTGAATATGACTGACAAAAATATAACCAAGGAACCAGACTGAGTCAATTTGCCTGAAGGGAAAAATGCTTAGCTGAGAATGAAAGCTGTGTTTAGAATAACATTATTAGTTTCTTTGTTTTGCATTGATGTAAATTTCAACGATATTAAGAAGCCATTAGAGAAGTATTGGCTTCAGGCAAAATGTAAATTCGTTTCCTACACACCTGGCTAAAAGAAAGGTAATTTCCACTTCCAGCCTTTCATAGGGTATATTGATTTGAGTTATAATTGATTCTTTGTTAACTATTGAGAGGGATGAATATTCTTTTAAGCAATTGAATAACTGAATTATGGTCTTCCAGAAAGCTTATAAATTAATTTAAAACATAAATTCAGAGATTCCTATTTGACTATAAGTAGGTATACCTACGGGACTTATACATAAATGCTTCAGTAAGTAATATTATATATTCTTTAAAAAGAATGACTTCAATATAGTATTGTAGTTGATTGTGCTGATTGTACTGTGCTTTTTTTGATAAGCAAATAGGCATAATTGAAAGCAAAGGGCTAAGTGATTTGTTGACTTTCTATAAATTGATAATGTGGGCCATCTTCTGTGTTGATATATAAAAAACAAGTTCATCAGATTGACTATTTTTTTCTGTGTTTTTTGGTTCCTTGTATTGATGATAAGCTCTGCTGATAAGTATTATACCGAAATTATATATGTATATATATTTATATATGTATATATGAATATATATGCATATATATATTATTTTTTACGTTCTTCAATAAGCAACAAAATTTCAGACTCCTCCACCTCCTTCAGTAGTATTTCTAGTTTGAGGATTAAATATTTATGCCCACAGAGCACACCAAGCATACATAATGTAGCATTGAGGTAGAACATGATATTAGGATGATGTGAGAGAGGAGAAATAGGAATATTATAGGAATAGGGAAAAGGAAAATTTACAAAAAATATACACTTCAAGCTTTACCTCTTCTGCAGGGCTCTAGTAACTTAAAATAGACATCATATGGTTTACCTAGCATATTTGACCACAGCATCATAAAAAGTTACACGATAGATATTAACAAATATTGGTGAGGATGTAGAGAAATTATCACTCTTCCCCACTAGTGGGGAGGGGAGATTTAAAACAACAGAGCAAGGATGCAAGTTGCATCAACACAGAGTTACTTTATGACCAAGTCATTCTGTTTCTAGGTTTTGCCTAGAACTGGCCCGAGGAGGGTAGGGTCATTTGGGCCATGAAGCAGGATTGGGCTATGAGAACAACACAGATTCTCATCAGCAGGAAAGGTATTTATTTAAAGAGGTGTTTAAAACAGGAGACATATTAGTGGTCCCAATCCAGTATGACCGAGGCCATTAGAATAAGAGAGGCTGAGAACATTCAGCGTCAGCAGGAATGGCCAAGCGCAGAAGGACCATGTCGGACACTGGAAGAAGGCAGGCATCTGCAACACAAGGGGCCAAGATGATGCAGAATCAGTGAAATTTCTCTCCGCCTGGCTCTTCGACTTCCAGCCTGAAGAATGGTGAGTAGTTAATTTCTTCTTTTTAAGGCATCAAGCCTATATTTTATTACAGCAGTCCAAAAAGACTAATACAAGATAGATTCAAAATAAATGAGAAGCTATGTCCAGATAAAAAGTTGTACTGGAATGTCTATACCAGTATTGTTCATAATGGTCAAAAGGTGGAAATAATTTTATGACAATTGATACATGTGTAAACAAAAAGCTTATTAGTTACAGAGCTAAAGTAATGAAATATTAGCCATAAAATGTATTGTGCTACTTATAGGTACAACTAACTAACTTAACCTTGAAAAAATGGTGTCAAATCCAAGAGGTCAAATGCAAACCAATAAACCCGTGAATGTGTAATGCTTTTCTAGGAGATGTCCAGAATAAGCAACCTCATTCAGAGAAGACTCATGGCTGCCCAGAGCCTAGGAAGGGAGGAAGGGAGAGGGATGTGTGTTATGAGGAACCAGGAAAGATTAAATGTTGTAGAATTGGGAAGAATTCAGCAGGGTAATTGCATAGCTGGATATATGCTAAATAAAGTGATATTCATTCTTTAAAGAGGAAAATTATGACATGAATTAGCTCTCAACATATCCCCAAACAGGAAACAAAGAGAAAGCATTTTGTCTTCTTTACCCATAGATCCAAAAGGATCACAAGAAAGAGCTAGAAAGAAAGAAAAAAAGCTGTTTTACTGTAACAATTGGAACTACTAGATTATGGTACTATGACTCTCAAAAACAAATTTTAAATAATATTTAAATTGTTATTTTTAGTGCTTTACTAAAATCAAAACACTTTATCTTCTGGAGAATGTGAGGGAATGCATTTTTTTAGTGAAAGAAAAAGCTGTAAAAGCTCAAAGGATGTCCGTGAATTATTATTGCAGGAGATGATCAGATGCTTCACAGGGTTGGTCCTTAACATTAAAACACAAATCAAGCGGTTTCCTTCTGTGCAGTGGAGACTTGTCCAAAGATGACACTGGAATGATTTACAGCTCTCAGCTTGATTTCCAGCTATGGTCATTCTGTGCTCAAGGTATGCTGATAAAATAGAAACTGTAGACTCTCGACCCTGAGTGACAGGTAGTTCTCAGTCTCCAGTCTGGGAAGGACAGACAAACCAACAAACCGGCAGTCTCTGTAACATTCCTACTGCCATAATGCATTTCTCCAGACACAACGTCCTCCACACTTCAGGTACCCTGAATGAGACTGGCAGAGCAGGTCCCAGCATGGCTTCCCTTCAAAGTGAAGCCTGTTCCTTTCCTTCTTATTTTGATGCCTCTCTTGTAACTGGCTGCTGGCCTGTGAGGTCATTGATGATGTATTTTTGTCTCAGTCTTCACCTGGTGGAGACGCTCTGAGAAGACACATCGCCTCACCTTGACTAGACAAAGAGTGTGCTAATTTCTTTCATCACTGGGGTCTTCCTCAGATCCACCCAGCATGTTGATGCTTGTAGCTCCTGGTGTCCTCTGCCTGGATGCCTATCTTCCCCTGTCCATCGACAAACCTTCCCACCCGGCAGATACTTCAACATAGTCTATAGTTCTTTGTCTCTTCTTAGACTTCTTATTGACATGTGGACTCCCTTTCTACTACCTTTCAAGTCTTAAAGGCATCTCTCCTAAAATGGATGAGTAAGAAGGCATTTGCACCTTGTGACACAGGAAAAGGTTTTATGGAGATAAAATAATAGGTTTGCTAATCTTTCTATCAAAGTAAATTTTCTACTCTCCTTTCACCAAAGACTAGTGAAAAGTAACTGCATACATCAGGTATTTATGCAAGGTAAATACAGTATACACTAAGCTTTTAAGTGCCTAGCCTGGCATCTGGTTAAATTGCATCTGTCGTTTGTTCCACCATGTTATTGATTTCTATTATATGATGCCAAGGGGCCTTTACATGATAAGTTGCCCTACAAATGGCTTTTTGCTCAGACGATGAAATGGGAAAAGCTCATCTATAACCATAGTCCAGATGCTTCTTTGAAGAGGTTCCATTTAATGCTGTCAAGCACCTTTGGTTTTAGGAAGACAAAAAGATTCCCTTTAGTGCCATACCTTGCCTTACAAACCCAGTGCTGTCCCAGACTCTAACACCACATTAAAGAAAAGCATCATCACCAGAGAAACGGGGAGGAAAATCTAAGGAAATCATGCTAATTAAATATTACTAAAATATTAAGCTTAATTAAACTTCTGAATCCTTTTGTAATCAATTGTTAAGATTAAATTTAGTAGTATGTGATGCTCAGCTACCAATAAAAATTCCATTCCTGATGGCCAGATTTAAATAAGTTTTCACTTAATCATTTGGCAGGTCTAGTCTCAGCAGATTTTGGATTGGATTTATTGTTTAAATTGAACATGTGTGAAACGATTGAGAAGATTCTAGACCCAGATAATCCCATGAGTTTAAAAAAACATTCCTCACACCCAGAGAAACAATGATCTCTCCATGAAGGGCAACAGAAACTGGTTTGTCATAATAAGCTTGCTTTTTTGGGTGGAAAGAACCCAGAGCAGTGAACCATGGAGTTACTTGGCTTCTATTTTACTTAGAAGTATATGGAACTCTATTTCTGGTTCCTCTTTTCATGGTCTAGAACACTTAAAGAAGTCTATACCATGTTTTGGCAACACAGTAATGACACATATTATCTAAATAAATGTCAAAAATATACCAAGTCCTTCTTTTTTTTTCCACAAAATTGAGATGCTTTAGACCATGAAGAACTAGATTTGAATTGGTAGAAAGTAAAACATTGCAGATACCTTCTTAAATGGAACAAAGAGAAGCAGAAGGAAGAGGTGATTAGTGAGTGGAGACATCATCCTCATAAAAACAATGCCAGTTGTGAGTGATTAAATAATAACCAAAGCTGTGTGGCATTTTACACACACATAGCACTTCATGTACACTCACTTTTGCATTGTCAATGTAACATGTAGAACACAAGAAAGAAAATAGACTAACTTCAATGAAGGGAGTGCATGAGCCATTGGTCACTAGTCCCAAGCATGTTCCCACAGAATGACACATCCACAGACACAGCTGCACAAGTTGTGACAATTGAATTATTACATAGTTCCCAAGTGCACCTCTAAGTCCCATGAAAGATTCTGCGCAAATACATTGTTAAAGGTATGTAAAGATTTGGGAACTGGGTATAACTGCCAGTCATTCTGTTAATTTTTCTCATTTTGTACACAAAAACTTTCAGATTTCATAGGTTAAGTGATTTGCCCTCGATTTCATAATTCATTGCAGAGGCAGTTCAAGGAGAAAAATGATTAATATTCCATGATGGTTGTCAAGAGAACCAAGATTATTTCTCCTTAACTATAAGCTACAAAATATAAAAATGGTATGCATGTGTATGTGTGAGCAAATACATGAGCTAGCATATATCTATATATTCCTTGGCTGTATTAGCTGAGAGGATTAAAAGGCACAGAAAAATGACATACATACACATGAAACTCAGTTTCTCCAACAATGAACAAGCTTCTTGCAGATAGGTTTGATTCTTGGCTTGGGGAAGGGAATATAAAGATACCTCTGTAGCGCAGAATACTGCTAGAGAGTAAGAAAGTACTACATTTAATGGCACCTTCATGGGGGTATATCAAAGATAAAGATGAGAAAACAAACAATACCAGTGCTTGAACCAGCCTTTGAGCAATAAGGTAAAAAAAAAAGACATGAAAGAAGAGAAAAGAAAGAGGAAGAAGTATTTGAGCAAAGAATAAATAACATATCTAAAATATGAAATCAATATTTATGTGTCTATATTGATATAAATAAGGGATCAACTAAATGAATAAAGAATGTAGATTTTCCCTGAAGAAATAAAATACAACTATACCAGAATTCAACTTCAGGGAACTGTAATCCATGTCATACTTGATGTGTGAACAGTGCGTAGCGACTGCCTTTTAAAGTATACATTGTGCAAAGGAATAAAATACCACCTTGGTTGGCTAAAAGAGAGCCAACACACTGCTTCCATTAAGTGGTCTAGATTGTCATAAGCCGTGATAAGTCATTTGTGCTCTTGATAGCTGTGATGCAAAGTGCTCCTTCCAGACCACCAAGAATAGATCATGAGAATGCTGAAGCCAGAACACAGCTCAGGGGCAGAGAACTTACCCAGCCTACATAAAACTGGCTTCAATCCCCAGTGAAAGGCTTCTCCAAGGAAATCACTTGGACACATGGTCACACACAAAGGAAAGGAATTTAATGTCAGGAATTCAATGTGGGATAGGAGAGGTGGTTGCAGCCCCCTTTGGAAAATCTAACTTACCATCGGAGGCAAGGCCAAAGAGGGGTGCCAAAGGAGGGGTGGAATCCAAAGGGGCTATATCTAAATGAGAACAAGGTAAAAGCAATTTAGAAAACAAGTATGTTTAAATGGAAAAGCTGACCATGGGAGAGGAAAAACAAGTTGTTAATATAAAGACTTACAAAGTTGAAGAGGTTACACCCCAACATGATTGACAAAGAACCATTCACCTATAAGTCTAAACAACCAAAACGGTGTAGTGTGAAGAGTAGCTTTTATTTCCTTTTACTGATGTCCAGGATTGCGCGTACAGCTGGGTAGACACAGCTTGGTTTTAGAAAAGAGAGTGCTGATCTTGCCATGTACATCGGGGCTCTTCACATGCACAGTTCAACTGCTCTGATGAGTCCGGAGGTCTCTTGTTCCATTTCATTACTCAGAGAAAAGCAGGTGTTGCCAACACCCTGGTCATGGCACAAAGTATGCCCCTTCTCAAAATGAATAAGTTAAAGACCTAACCCCTAATATTTCAGGAGATAGGGACTTTAAATAGGTAATGATGAGCTCATTAGAGTAAACTAGAACCCAGTGTTGATTGGTGTTCTTAAGAAAGGAGATGAGAGCCATGGTGCCAATGGCACCTGCCTGTAATCCTAGATACTCCTGATGCTGAGATAGGATGATCAATTGCAGTTCGAAGCCAGTTAGAGCAGACAAGTCCCCGTGAGATTCGTGTCTCCAATTAACCATTCAAAAGCCAGAAATGGCGCTGTGGCTCAAGTGGTAGTGCGCTGGGCTTGAGCACAAAGAGGTTCAGGAACAGAGCCCAGGCCCTGAGTTCAAGCCCTACAACTGACCAAAAAAGAAAGAAAGGAAGTAAAAAAGGAAGAAAAAAAAGGGACTAGGATACAGTCACATAGCAAGGAAAAGCATGAAAACATTCACCTGCAAACCAGAAAACACCTTGATCTTGGACCTTAAGCTGTAGAAATATAAAAAATAAAATAAAATATTAAATAAAAGCAAAATTCTTTCCAAAGTGGTTGAACAAGTTTACATTCCCACCAACAATGAATGTAAACTTGTTCAACCACTTTGGAAAGCAGTATGGAGGTTCCTCAAAAGACTTCACATAGAGCTCCCCTATGACCCAGCAATCCCACTTTTG
>NW_012267237.1:8602728-8608916 GCF_000151885.1 Dipodomys ordii
AAGGGATGTGAAGGGTAAACAAAAGGAGGAGGCTGCAATGCTTGGTAAGAAATGTACGCATTATCCTGCCCATGTAATTGTAACCCCTCTGTACAGTATCTTTACAAATAAAATTAAAAAAAAGAAAGTTTAAAAAAAAAGCAAAATTCTGTGGTTTGAGTCCTGTATTGAGTACTTCGTTATTATGCTTTATTACGGAAGCCCTCATAAAATCAAAAACATAACTCACATCAGCACACAGATGTAGGTCAGATGAGGGCCGTGGCCGCCCTCTTGTGGTACTCCTTCTTCGTGCTCAGCCTGCTGACAAAAATGCCCCTGTGCAACACACAGAAAAAAATGTCTCCTGGTTAGTTACCAGAGCTGCTGAACTTAGTTGCCAGCAGTCCCATGATTTTAGCGGTCATAGGTAATCTTGTATTTACACAAGACACTCCATAGATGGTAATTGGATGGATAGATAGACACGTCCAAAAGGTAACATGGGAGACTGGGAAATAGATGAGACTATTCTGATACGTGGCAGACAATAGATAGAAGGCCTGTCAGCCCTGCCAAAAGGAATCTTTGAGTTACTTACTCGAATCTTGATTTGCTTTATCCTGTGAAAAGACGTTTTTGATTTATGGGTTTAATGAAACCCGCGCTGAAGCAGAAGAGTTACCTTCTTGCATGAATTTTAAAAATCTGCTTCACGGGATAAAAATGGAAGGAACTCGAACCCTGCATTTATTAGAAAATGATAGATAATCCTAATAGATAATATAATGGCACTATAGTAAATTAGGGTTGGCCAGAAAAGCACAAATCAGATAAAATGTTTCCCAGAAGATTAGCCAGTGAGCTAAGAGGAAGTATTAAATCAGAAATGTACAATGCAGTAAAAGACATAACTATATGCATTTTCCCAGGCTTAATTTTTAGCAAGAATGCATGTATTAAGATAGGATGATGAAGTACTATTAGCTATGAAATCAAATAGAGGTAATAATAATGTTATGGAAACATGAAAAATAGAAACAAAACTCAGAGGTAAAGAAGTGCCGACATGGGGGAAGCCCCAGAAACCAACTCTGACATCCAGGTTGACATTGAGGAATTTTACAAAGTCGGACGCTTGACAGGACCATCCATGTAAGAGAGAGCAAAGGCACAAGAGATGGGCAGAAGGAGATACTGAGTCACAATGAAGCAACAACAACAAAACATCCTTTAGCAGGTCCCATGCGTCGCTATGGAACTGGACTGGTTCCTATGGGTTGTTAACCATTGAAAAAGGAAACATAGCTTGCATCCTCTTCTAGGCCCATCATTGAACTTAGAATTCTCCTTGAGAAGGTCGACAAACTGAGGAGACCTGCTGAAGACAAGTGTTTGGCAGACTCAGTTTTCATCCTTGGTCCCCGTGTAGCACTCATATCCTCTCATTCTATTACATACCACACCATGCAGAAGCTGGGGTCCCAAACTGATGTGCCAGTAGAAGCTGGGGAAGTAAATATCATAGAATCTTGGTGACACACAATAGCATCCACTACCCAAGTGAACACATATTAGTATTGCAAGAAAATGAGTAAATCAATTTTTTTAAATTTTATTGTCAAGGTGATGTACAGAGGAGTTACAGTTACATTCGTGAAGTGATGAGTCCATTTCTTGCTGAACATTGTTATCCCCTCCCTCATTTTTCTTCCACTTTCCTTTCCTCCCAAATCCTCCCCCCCAGGTTCATTTCCAACATGTTGTCTGGTATTACTGTTGCCATGGTTTCCCCTTGGTCGTTTGTCTCACCATTTTGTTATTCCCCTTCCCTTCCCCAGACAGATGAATGTAGATACAAGACACAGGGTACCAAAATCAAATACAGTGTCAACAGGGGATATACCAAAGGGAAAAAAATAATGAAAAAAGGAATAACTTCAGACAACACATTAAAAATAACAATAGCAAGGAAAATCTCTTGTTTCCATATCTTGGAGTTCATTGTGATTAGCATCATTTTATATGGTCATATGTACATAGCTATTGAGCTATTGTGATCCTTTGTTAGGACTATTCTAGACATATGCTAAGTATTACAAATGAAATAATCTAATTTTAATAAAAAAATTATAAAAGCAGTTTGGGGAAATGGCAATGGTAACATTAACTTAAAAAATAAAATGTTTCCTTAAAATCTTTTGAAATGTTGAAACAGTCTATTTTAGAGTTTAAAAGAATATCCTTTGGGGGGAAAATCTTATATAGTGACAAAAGAAATCCAACAGATTCACAGAAGAAATTATGGGGTGATGAAGTCTTTCAAAATATTTATTTTGTAGTTAATAACTATCTGTTCATCTAAGATCTATTCTGGAATGAATTTTTTCTAAAAATGTGGATTAATTATCTCTCTGTCTTTGTGCTCAAATGGGAGATTAATTTTTCTCTGATGGCAATCAAAGGAAAATATTACAAAGAAAATTACTTTCATTTGAATAAAAAGCTATTAAAACTCGTTGCCTTATGTACAAGCACATGCAGAGAATAATACTCATGTGTGTAATAGATGACCACTAGTTTGGAAGTTCTTTAAATGCACAAATTACAGTTTATTCATCTGTTTATACCAAACACCTGCCATAGGTCCTTCCAAATAAAAAAAAATATCTGATACATATTTTAAAAGTGAATAAGCCAATAATTTAAGAAATGTATTAAAATAAATCATATGTCTATGTTCAAAATCCAATTCAAGTGTCTAGTAATCATGTGCCCTTGACTGAGACATACTTTAAATAAAGATTTTGACATTAAAAAATACTCTTATAGATTTTTGTCGTAGGAATTATGCAACTTACTAAAGACAGTATAAAGTTCCTTTCTAAAATGAAAAGTTATCCAATAAATACTAGTAAAACCAAAAGTAAGATAAATACTACACCATTTCTTCCTGTATGAAATCTACATGATGATGTTTGTTTATAGCTCCAGCTATGTTCCAGGCAGAAATTGGTAGGATCACTGTCCAAGATTGGCCCTGGGCAAAGTTAGTGGAAGATCTTACCTGGAAAAAATCACTCAAGCAAAAAGATCTGGGGTGTTGTTGAAGTGAGTACTAGCACTAGCTGAGCGATCATGAGCTCTGGAGTTCATAACTCACTACCACCAAAAGTAAAGTAAACAAGGAGCTTATAGATTTTGAGTACTAGTAGCATTCATATGAAAACTAAAGCATGTTGATTTAAGAATTAAGTCCAGGTAGAGTAGCTGAGATCCCATTTTCTCCTTTAGTAACGGTGACACTTAGCTAGTTACATGACCCTCAGAATAATCATGTGCCAGCGTTAATTGGTTGCTGAGGCGACTATGTGACTAATGTCTAGCAGCTGGAATGTAAACAAATGTTCTGTGAAAATTAATGGACATTAACTATACATAATACTGGGTCTCATTATGACATTTTCACACATATATAAACTGTAATTTGATCATATTTATCTCCTTTACATGCCCCTCTCCCTCTCCCTCTGTTTCCCTTCCTCTTCCCAAAGCCCCCTTTCTGCTTGCATGTATTTATTTTAATATAGATTCTTCTTATGAGAAAACATATGACATAACTGTCCCTCTGTATCTGGCTTGTTTCACTTAACATGATGATCTCTGGTCTAATTCCATTTCTTTTTCATGAAAATATTATGAATTGTTCTTCTTTATGATGACTGAACAATAGTGGTGTGTGTGTGTGTGTGTGTGTGAGAGAGAGAGAGAGAGAGAGAGAGAGAGAGAGAGAAAGAGACTTTCTTTACCCACTCTTCTGCTGATGAGTAGTTAGGCTGATTCCATATATGACTGTTAAGAATAGTAGAGGCATGTTGTCACCATTATAGGCTGACTTTAATTCTTTCCGGTATTTGAATTCCTTAAATGAAAGCCACAATTTCCTTACCAAAGAAAATTACTATAGGACAATTTCAATTTCAAAGCATGTCTTAAATTATGCATAAAACTCTTTCAAAATTATTTCAAAAGCAGAATCACGGTTTATATGTAAATGTTGTCAAGTATATATGAAAATGACCTACCTGTTACCACTAACTATAGAGAAGCTTGACTCTTATACTAAACATGTGACAAAATGTCAAGACACCAATACAAGCTCAAGAGAACAGTCTATGAAGAATCTTTTCACTCTGTTGTTAGCTATTTGAAGACTACAGTAATATTTTCAAGGTAGACTTGACATATTTCTTGGCATATGAATGCACAGATTGACGTGCTTTCCTGGAAAGAGTGCATGGGGGGGTTGAGAGGAAAGGAGAAAGAGAATGTCGAGGAGTTTTTTTGCAAGTCACTTATAACCAACCTAAATAAGTTTAGGGTCATACCTTGAAATATGTATTTTAATAAAACAAATGTTACTTCTCTAAATTATTTGTCAAAAACATGTCGACAAACTGAAGAATCTGAGAATTCCCTTGCTTGCCAGCTGACAGGTTAACCTGCCACTATTTCACCCATGCTGGGAGAAGGACAAAGACTTCACGTTCAGGGACAAAGGACTTGACTGCTCTTGGAACCACAGGCAGTATGAGCTTCCTACTCCAGTATGTCCCTTTTGCCCCTCAAAAAATCCTGCAGAGAAAATGAAGAAGTGGGGAGTGACTACCACACACACACACACACACAGTGAGCTGCTTTTTACAATCAGCTGCAAGAGCTTTTCTGGCTTTTAACAAAGAGGACTAGATTATCTTCAATGGTGGGACAAAGGTTGAACCAATGCAACAGTGATACTCTCTAAACCTATGTTGGAAATGAACTTTACAACTTGGTGGGAAGGGGAGTCGTGGAGTGGGAATATGGGAGACAAATGGGGAAGGGGGTAACAGTATTCTAAAAGAAATGCACTCATTAACTTACTTAGGTAACTGTAACCCCCTCGCACATCACCTTTACCATTATTTTTTTAAAAATAGACAGTAAGCAAACCTCATCTTTGCCAGAGGACACATTATCTTTCTCATAAGACCTTGGCTGTGTAAACACCATTGACACATTATGAAGGGCTTTCGATCTCAAGATGTGCAGCAACATGACAAACTCATGAAAAATTGTCCTTGGATGCTTAATTCTCTCCCTCCAGACCAGCACTTAAAGAATTTCGTGAATAATGGAAATGTTCCTGCTCTGCATCGTCTAGCTGGTAGCCGCTGGCTATCTGTGACTGCTGAGCATTGAAAAGGGACAATTGCAATAAGGAACTGAATCCATTTGAACACAGATTTCACCTACAAGTGCCTACTGCCTAAGCATTGGGCAGTACAGATCTGGGTCATGTGCTCCTTGATAGTTATTTCTTTATCCGCACCCATACCACACAACTTGTTTAGTAATAAGTACCTTGAAATTATTTTAATTGATCACATTATTGGAGAACCTGAAAAGAAAAGTTGAGAAGTTGAAAGTAAAATAGTGGTTAAAAAAGTTATAGAAGTTGAAAGTAAAATAATGATTAATAGAGGTCTGAGAAAAACTGGTGAGCTGTTGACCATTGCATATTAAATTATACTTAGATAAAAGCTGTGGTGAGCAGAAAGGTGATTGAGTATTAGTGGGAACTGCATAACATGAATTTTAAAACATTAGAAGAAAGCCAAGGGCTGATGGTTCGTGGAAGCCGAGATACGAGGATCCTGGTTCAAAGATAGCCCAGGTAGAAAAGTCTAAAATTGATCGCCAAAAAGCCAGAAGTAGAGATGTTGCTCAAGTGATATAGTAGCAGCCTTGAGCAGAAGAGGCCAAGTGAAAATGTGAGAACGTGAGGTAAATCCCCAGTGTCATAACAAAGAGAAAAATAGAAGACAAGGTTTTAAAGATTTTACCATGAAGAAATAATAAATAGATAAGTGCATATAACCTGAGTTAGACAATTTAAACATCATACAGCGTAAATATGTCTCAAACTACTATTATACTGCATTTAATGTATGTATATAACCTTGTTATTTGTGTATGTGTAAAAATAAAATCGAGGGAGAAGGACAAGATGGCGGAGGAGAAGCTGGAAGCTGAACAAGCTCTCGCATAGAAAGCAGTTTTAGAGTTCCAGTGAACAGTCCTAAGCCAGAGAAACACACCAAGTGTGCCATCACAGGACAGAGAGTTAGACAAGTGAGAGAAAGCCAAGGAAAGAATACACATCTGAG